>NW_021940682.1:881044-1306044 GCF_001715985.3 Manacus vitellinus | reverse complement strand
TATTCCTTTACACATGTGGTTTGGCATATTATTCAGTAAGTTGTTTTTTTGTAGGGTTTTTTTTTTAAGAATCCTTGATTGGTGGGGGGAGTGTAAAGAGGGGTGGAAGATGCAATTAGATCTGGGTGTTTGTTCCTTTCTCTTTTCCCGCACATGCACATGCACACACATACACACACACAAAGTGACAAAGTGGTTAATGTCTTTGCAGGTTGGTGTTGACATCGGGTATCTTATTGCCACAGTCCAAATAGAGTACTAATTACTGCGAATGATGTCACCGTAGGCAGAGGAATAATCCCATCATTTAATTAGTTGAATGATTTAAACAAAGATTTGCATAGATGCACTAATCAGTTGCCATGAATTACAGAGCAGCAGTTGCCAGCGAGGGGTAACAGATCATACAGTTGGAGGGAAAAAAAATCTCATCTCCTTGAACATAATTAATTTAATTGTCCTCATTAGCTGTACCATTTGTTTTGATTTTATTTCTCCCTTTCCCCACACATAACTTCTCCCTCCCTCTTTTCTTCTCCTTCTCCGAGTGCATTGGTGGAGAGAGGCACACACACACTCACACTGCTGTATTTCCAGAGTGGTTGTGGCAGAGGTAGTCTATAAACAGAGGGAAGTGAGGCTCTTGTGAGCATATGGGTGCGTGCAGGAGAGGAGCAGGTTTCTGTCAAGTTTGGCTTTTCTCTATGTGCAGATCAAATCAGCAGAAAGGTGCTCTGTTAGCCTGCTGCCTCTGATTGTGCTTTTCGGGTTCTTGCTCAGGTTGGTTGTGGCTGAGTTTTGTTGCTACTTAGAGGAAGAGGGGGCAAGAGATTCAGGAATTGTTCATTGCACAGTATGCTTGTTCCAGGAACCTTTATATGTATCTATGTATTAAAAAAAAAAAAAAAAAAAGGGGGGGGGGAGAAGCTTACTTGGTGGAGGGGGAGAACCTGTCCTAAACATATGCATTTCTGAGGTTGCTTTGATTTTTATTAGAGCTGCTGGATTATATGAGGGAGGGGTGTAGATGGCAGAGCACTTCAATGCTTTTAAATCTTTCTTGGGTCTTGAAAGACTTCTATAATGTGAGTGTCATTCAAATTTAGGGTATATTGTAAGCTGACATCTTTCAAAGCTTTGTGAAAATCTAGTGTGGTGCTTCTAATAGCAGACAACAGATATTCACTTTGAAGTCTGAAAACTGTATTCACAAATTCTTAATCTGGTCTTTCTCCAACTGCAGATGGCTCTTAGAGGGAGATGCTTTGGATTTTTTTAACTTTATTTACAGTAGGCTAGGCTCAACATCTTTATTATAAAACACAAAGAAACAATCATCTGTGAGAGTGAATGAATATCAAAGTATGCTCTACCTCTTGTGTGTTTGCATGTCTGTCTGTCTCGTGGTCAAGGGTGTTCAACACCTATAACACCCCCGCGTCTATTATTTTTTCCCCCCTCCAGCACTAGGTAGAGAGAATAAGGATCTGTCTTCAGCTCCTGGGACGAGGATGCTGTAGGGGGGAGACTGCTTGGCTTCCTTCAGCACTCAGCGTCAATAGTGCAGTGAGGGGGGTGACATGTGGCAAGCGGGGCCCGGGGGGTGGCCGGGCTGGGGACCGCGCCGAGGAGCGGGAAACTTTCACGCCGGAGTTTCCACAGCTTTCTGAGCAGCTCAGATCTAGCACGGAGAGAGGCAAAGTTTTCACCTTCAGGGATTTTTCTCATTACTCATTAATAGAGAGATATGCATCTTGCTTTTTTTTTTTTTTTTTTTTTTTTTTTTTTTTTTTTTTTTTTGCGTGGGGCAATTATGGTTTTGTTTAAGCAAGAAGTATTTTGGGAGGAGTGATGGCGGGGGGGGCGGGGGGCAGCGACGTTCCCCTGTTTCCTCGGGTCTGCTTCTGGAGCACTCTGTGGGAAGGTGATCCTGAGCCGCTTCAGTAGAGGTCACTTGTGTGTTCGTGTGTGTGTGTCCCTGGTGTTTGTGTCTAGCATATGCATGTGGTTTTGCTGACTGCACTTGCAGGCTTGTAAATTTTCACCATGGGAAATTACCAACAAAGCCCAATCTGTCTCCTGGCTGCTTTGCACTTTCCGAGGGCGGCTGTACTTGAGCGAGCTGCAGAACGAGAGAGAAAGCGAGAGGAGAGAGAGAGGGAGAGAGAGAAGAAAGGGGAGTTGGGAGGGGGGAGGGGGAGAGGCAGGGTGGGTGGGTGGGTGGAGGGGGAGAGAGGTAAATAGCCTTAAATCGGAAGGGAGCTGCTTCTCTGTGGTCTTCCACAAGAGCTGTCTGGGCTCTGCTGGCTCAGTAATAACTGAGTGACCTTTTCTTTTGCTGTATTATGTCTGGCTGGTAAGGGATTGCATTTTGCAGCTGATAAAGCCCTGACTTCATTCAACTCGGCTCCTCACACGCTGCTTTAGGTAAGTTGTCTTCAGCCAGGACGGAGACAGACAGCCTTGGACTGCAAGATACTAAAAGGAGGACACCTGTAGCTCGGATGCGGTCAACACAATTACTTGGCGGATCCTTGAGGACCTCATTATTTTAAACTTAAAGAATAGCGATCTCCCTCCCCATCTCTCCCACCCCCTCTTTATTTTTTTCCCCAAACAATGCTTCTTTTTGACCTTTTCCAAGGAGAAGAGCTACAAAGCAGCCACTGTGCTTATTGAACTGCCTCCCCTGTATCGCTTAATTGAGAAGGTAAGTGAGGCAACTGTGTACATAAGCTTTGGGTCATTTGTGTATGTGTGTCTGCATCACTCTCTCTCTCTCCCTCTCTCTCTGAGTCATAAGCCGGGGCTGCAATACACACACACACATCTCTGCACTGCAACTTTCACTCAAGCTGCAGCTCTGCTGAGACTGTTTTGTTTAAATCATGTGAGGCTTCATTATTTTTATGATGAGACATGAAATACATGCAAGCGGAGGATGCTGAGCGAAACCCATCCGACTGTATGTCTCGAGGAATAGCAGTCAAAGTTAACAATGAATTGCAGCCCCACCACCACCCCCCTCCCCGTTATTATTGTTATTATTATTCTTGCTTCTTCCAGAGCTTCTCGAAACGTGCTCTCAATTATCAAGGGAGTCGGTTAATTTCCCACTCCCCGGCTTTAATCCACAAGCCTCCCCGTACAGCAGTTTAATTTGCAACTGGTTCGGTGCAGGGTTAACCCTTTGGGCAGAGAGGAGGCAGGAGCGGGGCGGGGAGCCCCGGGGGGCGCGGAGCGGGCCGGGGGCGGTGGGCGGGTGGGACGCGCTCCGGCCGCGGGGTCCGTGCTCACGCATCCTCCGCTCCCGGACCGGCGGGGGGAAGGGCAGGCAGGGCTGGCGTTATGAAGCAGCGTTCTGTCTGCGGAGCATTCCTCTTTTTTTTTCCCCTCTTTCCCCCCCCCTCCCCGCTCTCCCTTCGCACCGAGCGCGATACGGTATGCGAACGCCGCATGTGACAGTTTAATCAAACCCATTTGTTACAACAAAGCTAAGAGACCGCTGGGATTATAGGCTTACGGGCAGAGTTAGGGGAGCATGTGGCTTTGTCGCTCGCCATCGCCGTGGGGCCGGCGGCTCCGGGTGTGGCCGTCCCGTCCGTCCCCCCCCCGCCCTATTCCCATTCCCATCCCCATCCCGCCGCCCCCGCCCCCGCTGCGGCGCGCCGCGCTCCCGCTCACTTGACCCGAGCCGAGGAAGCACTTGCTACTTTTGCCGGGATTTGGTGCTTCAATGAGAAGGAGCTCTCCAGGCGCCCGTAAATCAACTCATGCAGAAAAAGGAGAAAAGTTTTGGTAAGGCGGCGGTCCCCGGCGCTGGCGCGCAGCGAGCGCAGCGGGTGCGCTCCCGGGGGGAGGCGGGGGGTCCTCCTTCCCTTTCCATCCTCAATGCGCTGCCGTAGCGAGCGGCTGTGTCGGTGTGTGCTCTGAAGAGACGCAAAATACCTCTTCCTAGGACAGCTCCGTAGGACCGCTCTTTAAACCAATTCGTTTTGCTCGGTGCAACAAACATCGGGACGTGCTTTCCCCGACACCTCCCTCTCCCCATCCTTGTGATGCTCGGGAAGGAATTGGCATAAAAGGCTTGAGCGTCTAACTCCAAAAAGGGATTCTTTGTTGTGGAGTATATGTTTCTTATTTATTTTTTTTTTATTTTGCATGTGAGCTGCATCAAAATTGAACTCAGTCTTGCAAATCTCTTGTTGGCCTTTGCCAAGCACTAGCACTTTGCTGCCATGGTAACTGTAATTAAACTGATAAGAGTGGAAAAATGTCAGTATCTCTGAGCCTTGCAGCTGCATTGGAGAAAAAGAGAATCAAATTGGTTCCCAGCACCACTGCTCTAAAAAAAGGAGGAGGGGGGGGGGTTGGCTGGGGGAGAGAGATGGGGGGACACGCCAGGGGTAGGAACATAGCTAAGCAGCTCCGGTCCCTGAGATCTGGGTACATCTATTTGCCGTGTTGTCCCTTAGGGGGCTACAGCCTGCAGGGATGCTCTGGGCCAGTGAACAGAGAGAAACAAGCTTTTAGGCCCAATCTAGCTTTCAAAAAGAGAAGGGGAAAGAAGAAGAGAAATCTTTTGTTTGGTGTCTCTTGGCAATCGACTAGCCATGTTGGCCAAATTCTTTTAATCTGTATCACTGCTCCCAGCTGTGGGACTGCATTCCCATTTTTATTTTTTGCCTAACCTCTTCCCCTTTCTTTTCTTTTTTTTTCCATCTCCCCCTTCCCAATCCATGTCCTTTATTTAAAAAAGAAAGAAAAAAAAATCAAAAAATAAAGCAAAAAGCAGATTCTTCTGTAGAAGAAGGGGCAGGAGGGGAAGTTTAGTTATATATCATGGAAAATTAACTGAAAAGTATACAGAAGAGACTATATTCAAAGTACTAAAATCCTTACTTTTATTTTTTTTAAAAAACCCCGAGTGTTATGGAGTTGCGGTTACTTTGTTGTGTTAACTACAGAAGCTGAGACTGTGCGGATGAATGGCACAGAACAAGAGAGCATAATGGAGGCAATCAACCGTTAGGCTGGTTCACAATGCAATCCAGGCAATTAAAAGCTCACCAGAGTTTAAATGAAATGGTTCCACTTATTTCTGTGCACCACACTGCACAGGCTATTATTTATGTCTCTTTTTTTAATTATGATTTCCCTTAAACTGTCAAATAACTCAGAATAGCAGGGTCTCGGAGGCAATAAGAATTTTCCACAGAACAATTTACATGCCAATCTGAAACTAGTTACGACTCCTGATGTGCTACATGCGAGTTCTGAAATGTTTCTTAGCTTCTGAAACCTTTACTTTTTTTCTTTTAAGTCTCTGTGTGTATTGTCCTAAATTATTGGCGCTCTGAATGCTTGTAGAATGAAGCTACAAAGTGGGAAAGCATCAGAAAAGTATTCTTTTTATCTTCACTAGCCCTCTAACTCTCTCCTTGACTGCATGTTTTCTGTCAGTTTGCTGTCTTCTAAAGACTGATGCAGCAATACTAAATTTGCTGCAAACTGATTTTATTATTTTTCTAAATAGAGGCAAGTTTTCCCTTTCTTGCTGTATGTACAGTCTTTGGTAGAACTGCATGCATGCCTCCAAGAAAGGGGGGAAGAGTGATCTTTAAAAGTTTGTAAGTGATCCAGTGCATAATGATATCTGACTCTTCCTCCCCAAACCCGTCTGTACCGCAAACCAGAAACTGAGTTCTGTGTGTCTTGTGCCACACTCGGCACCATCAGGGACTAATCCTGCTTACAGATGCTTCTAAATCACTGACAAAATACGGTTCATTATGTCAAATCTTCACTGCCTTTCATTTCTGAGAAGGGTGATGATTTGAGTGAAACGGATTTTTGTTCCTCTGCCTTTCTTCAGGAGCCTATCCTTTCCTCTTTATTATGAAATCATACTTACAAATCAATTGACAGTGTTTCAACACACTGTAATAACAATAAACAGGGATGGGAGTCCATTGCATCGAACTTATTTGGAGAGATGGAAAGAAATCCTGAAAACCTGCAAGTCAGGTTGTTAAGTTCTCCCTTCAAAAATCCTAAAGGTGCTGGATGGGGATGAAGAAGTCTTATTCCTGACACAGCTCTGCAGTTTATGTGCAGTATCTTGGGGACTGGAGGTAGAGGAAGAGAGGAGACGGAGAGAAGGGTAGAGGAAGCCCTTGAAAGCATACTGGGGTGAAATAAAAAGGGTTTGTTTGACAGTGACAGACTAGGCATTGAAATTTCTCTGTTCTGAGAACAGATCTGCTCTGTGATGCAGAGCATTGGTAGGACTCTGCAGAACTGAAGGGAAAGCTGGGTTTGATTTTCTTTTTTTTTGTTTCTTTTTTTTTTTTTTTTACAACCTGGGTGTAGTATGATGTCTTGAAAGTGCTCCATAAGCTCTGCTTTCCTGAGGGAGGGGGAGAGGAGGGCAAACAGGCAGCAGTACTGTGTACTGCTACCTGATATTTCAGCAGGGAGCAGTTTCAGTGTTTTTTTGGGTGCTGTCAGCCTCTGAAAGGGTCCTTCCTGTGTCCTAAGAAATAAATGAGTACTTAAATGGCAACCTGTGAAAAGCTGGCTGACAGAAAGCTGCAGGTATTCTTATTGCCAAATTAAGAGAGAGCTAAAAATACACGAGTGCATATCTGAAAAGTGCAACTGCATTGGAGATCTTATGGGAATGTTAAAGGGAAGAGAGATGGTCTGTGAGGTGATCTGTTTATACAGTACAGAAAAAAATGTAATAAAATGTTCTGTTATCAAAATTAAGTGATTTAAACAGGGCATGTGAAGAAAAGGACTTTTGCAAATTTGGAGATATGTCAAGCACTTCATGACTTCATTTTGTTTGGAACCTTTCTACACTTCAAAAAAAGAGTAACTTTTTTTTATGGTGAAGCAGTAGTTCGGGGATTTATTTTTTTTTAACTTTCATTAAAATAGAAGCAGCTTCATTGCAAGTAAAGTGCAAAAAGATCAGATCTATCAGAGGAGAAAAGCATTCCTTCCCTTCAAAAGCTGCTGCAGATTGAATCCCTAATCTGAAGATGTTACCAGTGGGATGTCAGCACCACCTTCTCTCTCTGCCTCAGGAAAACAGACATGCAGGATTGCAAACATTACTTCCATGGGGTGTCTGCCCCTTTCCACTTGTCTCTACAAGACAGATTTGGGCTGACCAATGTGAATGACAAGGCTCTGTCTACTTTCCTCATGTAGCAAATATCTCAAAAGCTGTGCAAGGGTATATGCAAGCTGCAGTTTTCTTTGTAATACAATAACCTCATGTTTGCAGCGTATACCTTGGGAATTATCAGGCTTGATTACTGCAGTCTGCTCAGATATTCACTTGTTTGGCTGTGTTTCTGTGGCATCTTGTTCCCTTCAGACAGTGCAGGACAGATCAACCTGGATCAGAGACTGTCAGCCTCCACTCTCTAACCCGCTTCCTTATCAGGCAACAAAATTTTTACATTAAGATTTTTTCTTTAAAGCCTTTAACTGTGTTAACTCCTAGTTTATTCTGGTTTCCCTCGAGCTAAAGATTAAAGTCCTAGAACAGCCCTTCATGCTTCTGAACTTTTTTACAGAGTTCCAAGAAGTTTATAGAAATTGTGGCTGATTTTATGCCTTTGTCCTTTACATGGCCAAAGAGAGGGACTGGGGATAAGCCTGTTGTTGTGGCTATACATTACTGTGATAAGCAACACTGCAGATTAAGGCTTTTTGACCAGGTGATGATATTAGAGTTTCAGCAGGATTTCTCTTTACAGTCTACTATAGGTTTCCTACCCAAAATCTCTGATGTTTTCATTGCTTTTAGTCATTTGCAGTCATGTTATTTTGTTGCTTTATGTATGTACCCTGGATTAAGGGGAGTCAGCTGTCAGCTGAAAATACAGTAAAGGCTCAGCCTTTGTTTCATGGTGCTTTCTCAAGAGGAGATGTGTGAATTCGTTCCCAGATTTGCCACAGACTCTCAGTGGAGTCCTGTGCAGGTCGCTGGATCTCATCCTCCCCCTTGCAACTGAAAAAACAGATTTTGGGAGTCTGTGAGTGGTGTAGGAGCTGTGACAGCAGCGTCAGCTGGGGAGTAGTGGGAAGGCAGCAATGACCATTTTTATGCTTCTGGATAGAAAAATACAGACCTTACACTTTTGTCACGAGCTTTAGATGTCATGCAGCAGCACTGCCACGGTACTTTGGGTTCCCATTCACAGAACTGTCTGACACAACCCAACGGCGAATCCAACAGATCTGTGTGTCGCTCCAAGATGTGTAATAGATGGCACTGCAAAGAGGGGAGCGAGGCTGCTGTGCTTGCAGGTTGCAATAAGAATCACTGGTTTTAATTCAGTGATCAGCTTTGCAGGTGGAACTTAGGAGTTCAGCTTGGGAACGCTGGAAAGTCACTTAACGGGCTCTAGAGTGGCTGCGGTCCACATGGATTCCCTGTGTTCTGTGCATGCCCGTGTGGAGATCCCTGGGATGCCTCAGCTGGCACAGCATTTAGCCTCTTGTCTTTGAAGCGTTAATATCCACAAAGGCACACTCTACCATTGCCACGAAGGTTGCGCTGGCTTTTGTGGGTTTTTTTCCTGGGAGAGCTTTTAAAAAAAGCAAGCAAACGAAACAAAACCCAAACCCCAAGTTGTTCCTGTTCTAGCTCCCTGAGCCTGCCTGTCTGTAGTGGTGTGTTACAGCACCAGTCAAGGTCTGCTGACAGGAGCTGGGACTGTAAACCTTTCTTAACAGTAGGTAGTAGAGCATTCTTGATGAGGAGCTCTTGAATTTGCTTTTCTTTGTTATGAGACTTTATTTGACTTTTCCCAGTCTCTGCATGATAACGGGGTTCCATACTCTGAATGATGGAGTAGGATTTGCTTGTTGGCAACAGCATTTGTTCCCCAGTCTTGACAAATTCTGACTGTAATATTCAGATACATGCTACTGAACAGTATCTTTTTTAAGTTACGTCTCTGGCTTTAAAACAGTGAGATAACCTAATACTCAAACAGCTTGTCGGTTCTTCCCTTCTCTCAGGTGCCTGTTTTATGTCCAATAAAATATCCACAGGGCTATGATTTTGCTTATTCTAAGAAGTAACTTTCAGAGAATTGCTCTGAGTGCAATGGGATGGGAGTTCATGCAACTAACCGGGAAAGACCAGTCTGTAAGCACTTTGGGGCAGTGACCTCTCCCCATTTGCTGTAAAACTGAGGGCAATTGATTTTTGAATAGATCCCTAGAAGCTGGCTGTGTTGCTCTGAGTAACACAGCTCAACTAACTGTGTTTCACTTTTACCAGTTCTGTCTATTGAACAATGTTTCGGGTGTTTGAATTTTTTTTTTAAATGCTCTCTGCTATTACATCAAAAGATGTATATATACTTAATGGACACTACTGTACCCCCTGTCCCAAACCAGCTGTTGGCTAAAATTGGGATTGGAAAGTGGAATAGTGGGTTTTTTTGCTTGGGAATTTTTGGGTTTTTTTTATTTGCTTGGTTTTGCTGGTTTTTTAATTATTATTATTTTTAATTTTTTTTTCTTGACGAACTAGAAACTCTCCGACTTCATGCAGGTTATTTAAAATCAGATTTTTCAGAAGGTCTTTACACTGCAAGTTGTAAATACAATGCTGCTACTGAAGTGTCTGGAAATCTCATCACTTCGTTAATGTTTCTAATAAGACTTGAAATCTTAAAAAAATAAAACGTCCCCCCACCAGCATCAAAATTTCTATGCCAAACCTCCCCGAAACTCTGTCCCTGTGCCTCTAAAAGCTTCAGTCTTTTCTTCTTTAGAATCTGGAGTGTTTTTATATTTATAAAGATAGTGAAAATAAGTCCAAATATGTGGATTTAGCTGTGTTTGCTATCATAGATGTGCTGTTTATTTGAATTTTGTGTTGTTACATATTGGATACTTGGGCTGAAAGTGGATGACTTTTCAACTGAACTTTTTTAATATTTCATTTTAATTTTTTTAATCTTATTTCTTTTCAGCAAAGAGACCAGGTAAATGAGGTGTTAAAGAGAAGCTGTGGAACTTAGAGTAATGGAAGTTTCTACTCTCAAATTTATCTTAGCATTTTTTCCAGCTTACTGTGGACTGTCTATGTTATTTTATCCTATCTACGCCGTTACCTTTTAAATGAAGGGGGCGTAGGGGGAGCAGCGAGATGGAGGAAGAAAAGGGCAAGAGTTTTTCTTCTTCAGAGAATATCTGTTTTCACCCTTGTCTTATTGTGTTTCAGGTATACAAATGCTCTCAGTCCAGCCAGACACCAAGCCGAAAGGTTGTGCTGGCTGCAACCGTAAGATTAAAGACCGATATCTTCTAAAGGCCCTGGACAAATATTGGCATGAGGACTGCCTGAAATGTGCCTGCTGTGACTGTCGCCTGGGGGAGGTGGGCTCTACCTTGTACACCAAAGCCAACCTTATCCTTTGCCGCAGAGACTATCTGAGGTAGGTCACGTCCTTCTTCCGTTCACCGGCAAACTTGGAAAATCTGTTCAGTCCTTCCTACGTAGCTGGTGTTGCATAAGCGGCGCTCGAGGGCTGCAAGGCTGGAGTATGTGTGGAGGATGAGGAAACAAATACTGAAACACGGAGACAAAATTAAAATCTGAATCAGAAAGCACGTGCAGCTAGGTTGTGCCAGAGGCTGCCAGGTTTCCGATGCCAATACTGGTGTCCTGTGCTCTCGTGCAGAAGAGAGTAAATCCCTCCATGATTCCCACAGCACTGTGCTCCTGGGGAGACAGTGGTCTCCTCCTCCTCCTCCTGGCAGCACGGTGGTGGCCAGGTATATCAACCTGAAACCACATGCGTGGTTTTCATCCACCTTCAGTGCAGGGTTTGAACTCTGTCAGTGAGGAGTGTTTCACCTGTCTTCGCTTCGTTTGCAAAGGGGTTTCATTTGTGGCTCTCAAGCTTTTTTGAACGTTGCCCTTCAGCTGTTAGCAGCTGGACCAAGATGACCAGCTATCTTCCCTGTGCTTAAAAATCATGTGTATAGTAAGCTCCAATCACTCTGCTCATTTAACTTAACTTCATGTCCTGGGTGGGATGCTGGCTGACCTGTTGCCACTTGTTAGAGGCAGCAAATTGTCACCTGATTTTCTGTCGCCTTGTTTGCTTGTGGACCCACATCCTCAAAAGTATCTGAGGAATAACTCAGAGCAAAGTACTGATGATCAGCACCAGGTTAGTTTATCTGCAGGGCACATGTCAATAAATAGGGCTACTTTGCAGGAGCCAAGTTTAATCAGCAAGTTTAGTCTCCCTGGGCTCTTAACAGTAAATAGAGAGAAAAGGCTCCTCTGGGGTGATTCTGAGCACCTATTTCCCATAGTAGTACCTTTCCTCCATTCCCTGTAGAGGGGGACTAATGAGACTAGCTGCTCCAGGCTAAGGTGAACTTCTGGGAATATTTCCCCTGCCCCTTTAGAGAAACCTTTTCCTTTTAAAGGGACGTTGAAGTCAGTAATACATTGGGGAAAAATTAAAATTCTTTTTGAACGTGTTAACTTACAAGTTCAGCTTAAATACAGGTACCAAATAGAAGGTTCCCACACACTGATCAGTTCCCAAATTCTACAGCATGGGTAGGTTGGAACAGGAATCAAGACTAAAGCATTAACTATTGGTACTCTGGCTGTCCACGGTAACGATCTCTTTTTGTCTAGAGTGGAACAAAAACCTTCACAAACGTACTGTGCATTTGTTGAGCTGGGGCTGCAAGGGCAGATCATCTTCTTCAGACATGGGCTTAGATTGCTTAGTGGTAAAAGTACTCTGCTACCTCTTAAAGCTCTGAATCGAACCCACAACAGAGTGCAGCGAATTTAGTGTAGAGTCTGCATCTTAAGGCCATTGTGTTAAAGCTGCCAAAGTAGTAGGTAATAAAACCCCACTTTTAAAAACTGTTGGGAACAGAAGGGAATTGTTATATGTGAACCTGGGTCCCTTGTGATCTTAAAGTGAATGTGTAAGAGAAGGGTTGGAACAGCTTTCTGGGGCAGGGGCGAAGTAGCATCCCAATTTTTAAAACTCATTTTAAGAATCCTTATACAACAAACGCCTGCAGGAGCGAGAAAACTCTGCTCTGGCTGTTTGATCTGAGTTCCAAATTTACTGGAGACTTTGAACTTACTGAATCTCCCAAGTGCTAGTGCAGCTGATCTAATGTTTTAAAATCAAATGTTTACAATCAAAACCAAAATTATCTAGTAGTAGAGATATGAGCAAAGCATTTCCCCAACACAGATGCACGTATACACACTGTTGGTCTCTGGTCTTCGAACGTTTTACAGGAGTAAATATTTTGCTAATAGATTGTTAAAATTCATGCTAAGCAATTCAGAGAAAGGAGACTGTATTTTTTTATCTGTCATGACCACATTCAAGATTGGTGTTTCAGTCATTTCTTCATAAACAACACCTTTCATTTTGTACCAGTGAAACCAGGATACATAAGAAATTCTGTAGTCGGTTTTAAGATGTTTCTGGTTTTTGTCTCTTGATCTTAACGAAGCTCTTTTGTCACAAACTTTTTTTTTTTAGTAATACTTTTGAGTGCATAGATTTAAACTAGGTATTTACACTAAACTTCAAACTGATGCACTTAAGGTAATTGCAGATAGTCATTTGCCTCATTGCATCTTATCTACTTAGTTATGCAGTGAACCTATAAAAATGATCTTTTTAATGCTAATGTAGAAACTAGTTAAATTTTCTCTAGCTTTGTAGTCAAATAAGCTTTCATATTTAGCAACACACTTGATATAAATTTAAGGAACAAATTGCATTGTACTAATGATCAGATTAGGGTTTGATTATGGTTTCATACTATCCTCTTAGTCTTTTGGTTTTTTTTCTTTTTAACCATAAAGGGAGTCTTTGCTACGTATAAAACAGTTCTGGTTTCCTATTAATTTATGTGGTGCCCTCTAGAGGATATGGGGCTTGAACAATACTATAAAGAGTAAAATTGCTTATTAACTTGTCTCTCAGTGTTCATTATGCCTTTCAATAAGAGAGCCATTCTACAGATGCTACAAGCAATAATGTAGCCAGTTTGGGTGCTTTAACATTCATGTTTAAATTCATAAACTGTGCGATTGCGTCTTTGCCTGCCTTGCAAAAATACTTCCAGTATCTTTCATTTAGAGATGCCTGCCAAAAAAACTAAACCCTCCCTCAGCCCTGATGCACGCACTTGTGCTGCAGTTGAGCCCTGAGGTACCCACTTTGAGCTTCTTATAAATACTCCGTATCTTCAGAACTTCAAAACTCGCTTTGCTTTAGCTCTCTCCTTTGGTAAAATTAGTTAATTATACTATATTAAAATCTTTTTCTCTGGATTGGGAGGGATTGAGGGGATGGAAGGAATCTTTAATGAGGTAACGAGCTTGGAAGATGCTTTGGGTGTGAGTGAGAGGCTTTACCCTGTAATCTGATTCATGTGAAGCACTCCAGTGGTTTCAGTGGTGGTGTAGGACACCAAGGGTATTAGGGTGGCTGCAGCAGAAATGAACTCCATTTTGTTAACGAGGATGAGAACTGACTTGAGTAAAGAAAGGGCTCAATGTTAGAAGTAACACACTCGGTGAAAATGATATGCAGAGTATAATTCCCCTGCAGGCTTCTGTCTTCTGCTTATACACTCTTGGGTTAGAAAGTGAAGACTTAATTTAAGGAACTTAGGTTTACGCCAATATTTCAAGTCCATTTACAGTAAGTGAAATATGCAAGAACTTTTTTTTTCCCCCTTTTTCCCTCCAGAGCTGTATGGTGACATCTTAATGTATCAGCCTATCCTGCTCAGTCCTCTCTTCTGACTGGCAGCGTGTCCATTTACAAGCACAATATTCCCTTTGAAATCTGTCATTACTGCCATTAATGACCAGTCATTATGTTAACAGCCCTTGGGCTGTTAACATGTCAAACTGGTTGTTAACTGGAATGTTATTACTTATTTAAACCGCAGGTATGAGTTGTGTGAAATGTGCTTTGGTTGCGCATTCTGGGGCTGCTCCTGCTCAAAACAATAGGGAAACAGTGGAGCCTTTGCCTTTGGGGTGCCAAGGGATTTGCTCTCTGTTCCATCTGCTCGTTTGATTTCTGCATATTTGTGGAGGTCCTCCTACCCCTGGGCAGCCTCCTAATTTCAGGTGCGACCGCGTGCAAATCCTGTCTCTCAGCCTCGCCCGCACATGGGCGGCCGTGGATGTCTCCAGATGCACGGCAGTGCCTGCTGCACGTTCCAGATTAATATCTGGCCCCTGGAAGTGTAAAATGAAAGCCCGACAATTACACGTAACTCGGTTGTATTAAATAATGAGCTTCCTCGGATGCAGCAAAAATATGAAAGTACAGCTGTGCTAAGCTAGTTGCAATGTAGGTCAATCACCCTTTTCACTTAGGTTTTTAACTACGCAAACCCCGCTGAGCGACCAATGACTACAAAGTGCTGTTTCATTCCTATTTAATTTTGGCAGCATTTTACTGAAGAGCAGGCATTCATGCAGCTAAATTATCTTCGCCGTTTCTGGTTTTAACTCCAGCTCCATGACACTAAACGTTGGAGTGCATATCTCTTAGTAAACACAAAGAATATGGCTTCTGATTTTTTTATTTTTTTTTCCAAATCCCTCTCTCAACATGGAAATTGAATTAGAACTTTTATTACTTTTTGCATAATTTCCCTAGCCAGGCACGCAAGATCATAGGCAAAGGATAAACAAAACTAATATATTGGGGTGGAATTTTTGCCCTTAAACACATCTAGACCCCATGAGGATGGGGAAGATGATGACACAAAAGGTTACCCCTCTCCCCCCCCCAGCCTTGGTATTGATTTTGTTTGTAAATATACTGCAGACTTTAAAAGTACAGTTGAACAGCTATAAAAATGAGGACATCAGTGAAGGGACAGATCATGTTGGTTGTTGTGGATTGTTTTTTTCCCTCTTCCCTACTCACTGATGGGAATGCTTGAAAAACCTTAGAAAAACCAAGTTTTTAAAACTGGATATTGAATGAGATTTTGTGAATGATGAGACATGACTCCAAAAAGTAAAGCATTCGACCATAAGCGTTATAAAGATGCCGCCTCCGTAAAATATTTAGCTTTTGAAAGGCTAGACTGAAAAGAGTAGAGTTTAGGACACAACTTTTTCCTGTACAACTGCTTGCTCTCTAGAGGCAATTATTATTCAAAAAAATTATTGTGTAAGAGTACTTGGAGAGACTTAAAATGTCTTGAGGCCTGGCG
Source organism: Manacus vitellinus (assembly GCF_001715985.3). Classification (NCBI taxonomy): domain Eukaryota; kingdom Metazoa; phylum Chordata; class Aves; order Passeriformes; family Pipridae; genus Manacus; species Manacus vitellinus. The sequence goes on along the minus strand of NW_021940682.1, from coordinate 1,290,756 downwards.
CCGATTAGCAGATCCCATTCCTCTCTCGTATCACGGGAAGTGTTGTAAACACCTAAGATATCAGATTTCTTACATGTACATATAAATACTCTGTATGGATATTTTCATAGGTAGTGGGTTACATAGTGTTTTCAAAATGCCACCTCAGTATGCTTCTTCCCCAATTTGATTAAATAAGGGTAGACCCTTAAAGATTTAAGCACTCAAAAGTTTTCAGGAATACTGAGGTATTTATGGAAGTGAGGCTTGAGAGCTTCACTTTCTTCTCTAAAGCTTTTTAGAACTGAACCCTTATTAATACACTAATATCCTTGTTGCAGTGCCTTGAAGTATTCAAGGGGCATCTAGTTTGCAGGAATATGCCCCACAAATATTTTAAAACATATATATAAAAAAAAGTAGGCACAGCAATTTATTTGTTCTAATTTTGCTGTGTGCGATGAACGTTCTTCTAAATTTACATAAATTGTATCACTCAGTATGTCTTGGGGGGCAGGAAAAAAAAGGCAAGAATGCTTTCTTCCACTAATTGCCAAAGGTTTTGAAAACCTCCAAACACCGTAACAGCTGTTGAAAGGATGAGGAGAGTGATGCACAGTTAATCCACCCAACTTGCAAAGAGTAATGCTTTTGATTTAGTTACACTCTGGCTAGTTTGGCTTGTTCTTATTTTAGTTTATCTGTGATAGCTTTTAATAAGAAACATTCAATTAAGCTGTTAAAATTGGTGTTTAAGTCATGTTGAAATGCTGTGAAATGTGTGTACTCAAGTTTGACGCTCTTCAGTGGTTCCATGTGTTTCCCTGTATCTGCTGGTATTTTTCTTCAGAGCTGCCAAATTTTTAATAATTGTGTTATTCTTAGTGGCTTAAAATACACAGTTTAATTTCCAAGAATGTGAATCTTCCCTCTTATAAGGCGTCTTGAAAACCAGACGTTTCTCGTGTGTTGTCAAAATACCTCATTAATCCCCTGGAAACGTTCAAAGAATTTCAGGAGACTTTTCAGATGAAAGTACAGTGCCTCTTAAAGCCTGTCCTACAGCTCTTCATTACAGTACTACAGTGTGGTGTATTTTGATGGAAAATTATTTTACTACAAAGGTTTTACCAACACATAGCAGCTCAATGAAGCTTAATAAAAGCAGTGGTTTTGGGGAACCTAAGTAATTCTGCAGTGCCAGAGGATGGGATAACATTCTTGGTGAAAGAACACAGTTCTATAGGTCTGCTTAGTATTTTCTGTAATCTCTTTTAAAAGAAATGCAACTTTGTTGTTTCCTTCATTGCTAATTTTTTTTCTCAGAAGTGATTTTGTGACTAGTGCTTTTATGAAATATGTTTAAAATAATACCCATATTAAAGTTATTTACTTCAGGAATAAATATTATCAACTACATTTTGACATGTGATTTGATATCCAAGGTTTAATTGGATACTGCCTGCATTTTTGACCAGAAGCATACGTGAAACAAAGCACCTATGTATAATGTAGTAGAAGAATAACTGGTACTAATTGCCTAGCACAGAGGTGCTTTTAAAAGTTCTGATTTCTGCTACATATTTGGTTTGGGTTTTTCTGTTTGTTTGTGGTTTTTTAAAGTTTAATTTTTTTGAAATTCAGTTAATTTTGCGGAATATTTTACCCAAAACTGAAAAATAACTCCGAAGTCTTTACTATGTAATTAAAAGCAAAGGTCTGTTACTGAATTTGTTACTTGATATTTGCTTCAAGTCTTCCAGAAAGCATATAGCATTCCTTTTTAATGTGAATGTTTGAATAACATTTAACAATCAAAATGGATAACACTGTTACACGTTTTTTCAGCCCTCCTGCCTTCAGAAATTGTTTTCTCTTTTGATTTCTCACTGAATTTCAACTTACTGAGGGTGGATTTTGAAATCAAAATACACAGTATGGAATACTCAAATGTTTTCTAAAATGAAATTGGTCTTAACAATCACCATCCTTAAGAATCCATATTTTGGGAATACCTTATGAAATACATTGGTTTTTTGATGGATAACTTCCCAGTGGATTTCTTAGTATGGTAATGGATGACCTTTTAAATAAACCTAAGTAATAGTTAAATGCCTTTTTTTTTTTCTGGTCAAAATATGCTTGAACTTTCTAAGTTTTTTGGACACAAATATCTAGAGCAACGAGTCTACTGTCTCAAAAAGTTTTACTTGTTTTACACCTCCTTCCCTGTAATGTAATTCTGGTACTGTTATTTTACACCTTCCTGAGGCTGCTTCTTGCCTATCCTGAATCAATGGGCCTTTCAACACTTGAGACTCATTGTATCTGATTGGTACATTTAAAAATGGCTTTGGATATCAGTAGATTCATAATTTAAAAGAGTAAAAAGGCTGTTTAAGTCATCTCTAGAAATGTGCAGCTTTTTTAGCTGTATGTGTGAATCTATCAAATTATCGTTTTATATATAAATCACTCAAACAGCAGAAGCAGTAGTTCAACCCAATTTGTTCTTTAGCAAGCCACGTATCAAAATGAAACAATATACAGCTTAGATACCTCACAGGCTCTCCATGCTATGTCCTCTCTGCATATCTGCTTGGTGTGGCACTTACACGTATCTTTAGGCAGAAATCATGGTGGAATTCTGCATACCATCCTATCTGGGTACTTGCAAGACGATTGCGGTCCCCTAAAATCAGTTAAGACTGGCTTTAAATGAATCCTAACAACTGAGCATCTTGACAACCCCGTGGCAATCGGCAGGGTTAGTTGCAACCTTAATTTAAGCAAGTGCTAAAATACTGTGATGGAGTGCCAGCACAGCCAATTCACAATCCAGTCCCTCTCCCCACTTGACATCAGAACTGCAGCTACCAGCAACTGGAGAGCGTTTAGCACCTATTTTTCCCAACTATTAACTGCAAAATATTTTCCTTTGGGATTAGAGTGAACCCTGTTTATCTGTTTTGTAACAAAACGCAGCGCAGGGCAACTTTTCACAAGCAGAAAATGACTGCTTTTTATGAAGAGTAGAGCACGTTCAGCTCTGGAATGATGTTCCTTGGGAAATCCTCCTGCAGGTTTTGACTGAAGTGGCATTCTGCAGTAGTGGAATTTAAGCTTTCATCTTTTCTTTTGCAAAAATATCTTCTGTTGGCACATAGCAGACAAAAGGAATACTTGCTCAACACACAAAGATAAAATTATTTTGGAGGTGCAGGGAAGAGCAGAGAACATCAGGGATTTTGTTGTATCTTTTCTACATTTGGGGTGGTGAGAATAAGCCAAATTATACATTTGGACATACTGTAAGCAATGGTATATTGGACTAATTAAGAAGACATTGTACTACATCAGGTAGTAAATGTCCCCTTAAAGTGTTCAAAATGCTTGAGAATATAACTTGATTTTTGTTTAAGACAAGCTTCCAAACCATAAATATCAGCATATACAGTCTCCCATGTTTTAGCTTAGTGGATGCTATTTATGATATTGTAACCCCGCATTGAACAGCATTATTTTTCCACCATGGGACAAAATAAATGTTATTTTTAGGTCATAATATTATTTCCTTGCAAATACTTTAAAGATAAATATATATTAGAGAAAATTCGGAGAGTAAATACAGATTTAATAATTAATCCCATCTGTAAATACATCCATTCTAAGAAACAGATCATTATATATCAACATTACTGTTGATCACCTTCTAAGGATAGTTTCAGTAACAATTGTTGAATTTGGTTTTGTCTTTTAGATAAATTTTAAGGAAGGATTTCTAGGTAGCAATAGTTTAAGTGAGTGACAGGCTGCAGATTAGGGATGGTAATAACAATTACAATCATTGTGAATTATTGTCTTATTACTCATCTTTTGTCACTATGGTTGCTTCTACATTAATCTCATTCTTTTCTGAAGTCAGGACCTTCAGAGCTACTAGTTTTTCTCAAAATTTACATTAAAAATTAGGGGTTTTTTGTTTAAGACAACAGAAAATTTAAAATCTCATTTTCTCATAAAGAAACAAACTCCATTTCTCCCTTTCTAATTTGTGTTAAGCAAATTTTACACAGAATTCAGAAGTTTCTAGGACTTGAGATTCGGATTTACAAAAAAAATCCCCAAAACTTTTCAAATATGTCTTTATAAGCCTAATGTGTCTGTCTGGCTTATACAAAGTGTCAAAGAAGTGGGAGGACAGTCTCAATAACAGGCTGCTCTGCACTAGTTTTTGCTGGCTTCCTTATTTAATCTGTAATCTGATACATTTAAGAACACTTTATACCAAAGCAACATTAAATCTAATCCTACAAATGCATACTACACGCTTGACTTGATGTACCCTGAATAATCCTATTGAAAGGTATAGGGGCCTATTAATTTAGAAACATACCCTGGTGAAGCCAAATATTTAAAATTGGAATAGTTTTGCTGGCAAACCCATTTTGAATTGCTGTGTCCTTGTTTTTTGTGTGCTCTGTGCTGTGCAGCGATTACCACAACCCACAGCACGACATCCCTCCCTGGCCCCCTGGTCCAGGAAAACCTCAAACCCACAGCTCTGCTCCTGGCCAAGCACCTTGCTGCCGTTCCTAGGATGTCAGTCAAAGTTTTGACACCTGTAACAACCTTGCCATGTTTCCCTCTGACAGAAAGGGTGGTTATTTGTATGCTAATCCTACATACCACTACCCCAAACCAAACTGCTGGTGGATGATTTAAGGGTCTAAATCTAGGCTTGCCTCTACAACCCACTTTGCAGCTCGTGGGCTCTGCTCTCCACAGTTTTCCTGGGAGACAGCAGTAGGAAGTGGGACAAAACTTTGTTAAAAAGCCCAGCGATTTTGTGTTGATGTTGGCGAATCTTGGGTTCTCAGTTCCCTTTCTCTTCATGCTCCAAAATTGTGCTAATGAACCTGTCCTGTGTACTTAGCAGCTTCAGGCTTCTAGAAGGATGTGTTCATTTTTATTAAGGTACTGCATTCATGCATTTTTATGCTCCATATAGTAATAAAAAAAAATAAAAATTAAAAATCAGTATGACATTGAATACTTATAACAGGGGGCACTAAAAAGTAAATTAAACTGTATTCTTTCTGCTCAGAATTTCACTTACTTAAACAATCTCAAAACCTAGAGGAAGTGCTGCACACACTGCAGCAAATGTGCTGGTTTTAATGAGCCTGGCTGTGCTCTGAAGTTAGCCAAGAGCACTTCCCCCAGCGCCTCCTTACTTAATTCAATCATAATGCAGAGTGAATTGCTGGGAAGAGAGTTAGTGAGCAAAAACTAAGAGAAAAGACTTCTTCACGAGCACACATCCAACTCTGGATGTCTTCTGTGCTCTTCTGAGGTCTTTCATTATGATCCCTGACGTGTCCCAGAGTCTCTGTCTCCAGGTGCAGCACAGCCCGAGCATTTTCCTGTGATCCTCATAACAGCCTCTTACTTACTCTCCCTATTCCTTGTAGGTTCTCATCTGATAATTATAGGTAAAATATACTTGTATGTTTTGTAGGAGAACACCTGAAATGTAGGTGGTAGAACTCATTGCAAACTCTTTAATGATTCAGCCATGGAATAATCTGAAGGTGAGCACAAGAAGCACAACTTCTCCCTGCTATGGTAAGCAGGAGGTTGCTTTCATCCACTTTTTTTTTCTCTCCTGATACAAATATACCTCTTCTGCTACAAGATCCCAGAGGTTTACTCTGAATAAAAGCTAGTATATATTTGCAAAATTTACTGTGATTTGTCAGATTATCAGTCTTGATAGGAATATACTGTGTTTGAACAAATAACTCTGGAACCAACTATCTGGAGTAATCTTGTAGTCTTATAAACTTATAAACTTACATGACAGATAAACAGTTTTCTTCATGACCTGTTGAAAAACTATTTTTTATCTGTTTTATATATGTGCATGTATAAATACTTGTGTAAAGTTATTTTAGCAGACATACAATAACTCTACAGTCTTCTTGTCTGTTGCTTTCATTTTAACGACCATAAATCCTTTTTTTCTGAAACCCAGATCTTTCTCCTCACGAGCTGATCCTTCTGGTTTTAAGGTGTGCTTTTCGAAAAAGTTAGTTCTTGCCACCAACTCCTACGTGCCTCCTGTTTGGCTTATTTGTGCAATACTGTCAATATTATATAACTAGTATAGTGTTGCTTTTAGCAGTGTATCAAAAAGCTGTTATAGGAACAAACATTTCTTTTCCACCCCCCCCCAAAAAAAAAAGGAAAAAAGTAAGACAAAAAAATGGAATGGGAAGGAAACAGTTTTAAAAAAGTTATTTCAATTATGTTTAGTTTCACAGAAAAATCTTGCCTAAGTGGACAGGTGTGATTTTTGTCACTGTGAACCTGGAAATCACTATCCCTGAAAGGCACTCAAGAACTAACCCTCTTACCTCCCAGACTCTGAAGAACTGTTATGCATGCTATTAAGCACTGGTTCTTTGACTTTTTAAGCTCTAGCTGATCTCTTGTGAAACCAAATCTAACCTGGTGTGTTGGTCTGTTGAGAAAAGGCATTGGAGAGCACACTGCCATAGCCCACGTGCTACAGGAGCTTCCAGCAGGGCTCTGCTTTCCAGACTGGGTGGTGACATCCAGAAATGGCATCTTCCTGAGAGGAGGAATAGACCAAGTATTACCAGTGTATTTGCTGTCTACTTCTTGGTTTGCTACAGCAAAAAAAAACCCAAACCGAAAAACAATCCAATGTACAACAGTTCCTGCTGATTCAGCCTCACTACACTGTTGCTTGTTGAAGGCATGACTGCTGATGGATGGAGGATGCACTACTAAGTTCTTGTGCCTGCTCCTGCTTCAGTGGCATGTGTCTGGTGATCACTCCAGTCCCTTCTTTCTGCTGTGTACGAGGGGCAGAAGTAGGTATGGCTCTGGTTTTTACATGAAGAAGTTAGAGTAGCAAAAGGGTTAACAGTCACACCCTTTTCTCTGCTTTCCCTGAAATTTCAGAGTGCTGAAAGATGACAGATACGTGATGCTGATGTAGGTGACTGTCCTTCCTCATCAGCAGTATTTGGGAGGGAACATTATTAAATTGCAAATCTGAGAAAACTTGTCAAGACAAGACAACATCGGTTGTCTTTAGATTGGACCCCTGCTTTCTGTTCCTAAAAGTAGATGCAGTCACCAAGACATCTGCATCTGGACAGATCACTCTTCCATAGATTTGTGGTCTTGCTGTCAGTTTTCCATCCTCCCTCTGCTCAAAATGAACACTAGCAAACTGGTCAGCTCCCCACTTTTTAGCAATTGGGAAGGAGTGACAGTTTGAGTGCTCCAAACTGCGTGGTTTTGCTGCAAGATTAATTCTGGAGATCTTCTGTCATTCTGCATGCGCAGCGGGAGGACGGGGAAGAGGGGGCTCTGTGTTTGTATGAACAGAGGGCAACCTTTTCATGCAGGAGTTTTGGTAAATGCCTATTGAAGAAATCTTTATTGAGGGCAACCCAACATTTCTCTGTGTTCTGCATCACTGTTACCACAACAACAAGAAAAAAATAATAACCCCCACAAAAATACAACCAACCCACAACTCTCCCTGCCCCAAGCCAAAAGTCACAAGAAAAAGGTTCTATCTCATTGTAACTCCATCACATGCAGCAACTCAGAAGATGGGCTAAACTATGGCAGCAGATATTTGACTCTGCCAGATTTAAAAGGTGGGCTGGGAAAAAAAGTTCCAGTAAAGGGGCAACAAAGAATAAAGGCTTGAAGTCAAAGCATGTTGCTGTATCTGACCCAACATAAATGATGTCTAGTCAAACACATGATATTTATATCCAATGTTTCTTCTCATGGTCCTAACTACATTGAGCATGCTGTGGTTGCTTCCTTAATGCAATCTCCAAAGGTCAATCAAGTTATAGAGTCAGGCTGATGAGATTAGATATTACTTTAAAAAATGACCAAAAAAACTGTGTTTGGAGAAAGGCCTGAGCATGACTCCAATATAATCTGTCTGGTTTGCTCCAGGTCCCTGTATCTTTTCCTGGAAACTGTGTAAACTGAACCCATCCACTTCAGCTCCAAGTGTGCTTTCCCATTCTCTGGTGATAGCTGAGGTATCTACATGTTCTTTGGGAAAGATGAGGGAGTCTTCTGGGCACAGGACAAAAATAAAATGACACGTTCAAGTGCTTTCTTAATGCTCCAGGGATATTTTACTATCTGAATTGTGTGCAGTGAGCAGGGATTTTTCATTTCATACATCATTCACTACTTGCTGCAGTGATTCCAAAAAGTCCCACAAGCCGAGCCGCTGCTTGCACCAGAGCACAGAATTTTTAGTTTGTGAGTTTTAACAATGGATGCTAGAGCATTATTAAGGCTTCACCCAAAATTTGTGGTGAGGAGGTACAAGAAAAGAAGTCATGTCTGAGAACAGGGGAGGATACACTGTAATGACTATGGCAAGATCCAGCCTGTTTTTTCCTTCCTCTCTTTGTTCTCCCTTTTCTATCAGCTTGATGCACAAGGAAGGTGAGAAGGTTCCCAATTTTGTCTTTAGTCTACACATGAAAGTCCTGTGGCAACACTAGCCAAGGATTTTGTCTTACATTAGGCTATTGCACTGATACAGAGCTGTAAGAAGCATGTGAAGTTTTTCTCTGGTTTTACCCCTGCATGCATTTATTTAGGATTAGTCAACACCTTTTCCAGCAGTTGCAAAGTATCTGGGATGAGATATTAAAGGTGAGGTGGTTTAAATATCGTTTTATGAGTATTCCACATCCTCTGTAGAAGCTTTGCAGCAAATGCATAAATCTTTAATTGCTATAGTAAAAAAACAGCGGGTGGGGCAAAAACCTCTTCTAGCAATGTCACCTATGAATGCTGAAGTTAGACTGTCCTTCTGTGTCTGTCAGTGGAGTCAGAGTGAATGGATACACCAGACTCTGCCAGATGGGTGAGTGTCTTGTCACATAGCAGTTACCAGATGTGCGCCCACCGTGGGCTTTCTGACTTTCTCTGTAGTCTCAAGGAGTCAAGCAACCTAATTACCTGGCAGCCCTTACAGATCAGTGTTAAAGACAGAGTTGTCACTGATGCTCCAACATTGCATTCGTAGAAATGAAGACACGCAAATTGGTCGGATTATTACTTTTATTTTTTTTTTTTTTGGTGCTGCATTCCAGCTATAAGAGACTCTTCCTGGACAGTGTAACATGCACCCTCCAAAGGCAGATGACACAGAAGGAGGCAAGCTTTTGCAGGAGATGGGCCAGCTGTTACCTGTTCAGGTGCCTCCCCTTTTGAGGCAAAGGGGGAAGCTAGATACAGTCTCAGCACCCCTGGTAGGACCATCTGGAATTTTTTTTTTTTATTATTATTTTATTTTTTTCTGTGTGTGCGTAGAGCAGAGCAGTTGAACACTCCCCCTCACACTGTGAGGAGGTGGGAGAGGTCAGGCTGCAGAGCTGAAACATAATGGTCAGAACGGCAAAGAAAGGAAGGCTCTGGGCAGTACCCTCTGAGCAACGTTGGCTGAAGTGACAACACATTAGGTTCGCTCTGTGGTGCTTTTTTCTGATGGCTTCTTGTAGCCCAGTACCAATCTACATTTTCTGGTTTTACAACTCCTTTCTGTCAGGGTGAGGGAAGCCCTGATGGGAGGCTCCACAAGCAGGTCCTACTGGAGATCCAACAGACTATTCAGCAAAGAGTTGAGGAATATATTTGGTGCTGGTGTCTCAGGGTGCAGCTGCAGTACAAGCTGCAGGTTGAGCTCTGGGTGGCTGGCAGTGGCTGCAGCCCCAGGCAAGAGGCTGTGAACTGGCAGAGATCCTTTGCAAAACAAGGGCACAGGGACCTGTGGCCCATCCAGGTGATGCTTATGGACACAGAAGACCCCAGACTATCACACACATAGGTTGTGAGGGAATAAAAGCCCAGAGGTTCCTTAGTTTGGGGTCCCTTCTCAGAAGTACTGGTTCCATCTGCTTCCATGTTATTACACTGTGAATAAATTGCTTTAAGGATCCAGAGGTCTGAGACCCTCCTATGGGAAACCTGGGGTCAGGCTGGTGAGGAAACCTGGTCTGACTGTGTGAGTGGGGTGGGCAGGGGGTCAAACAGGACCTGTCAGGCCACTGGAGCCACCCACTGTGAAGGGGCTTCGGTCCCAGCTCAGGTGGTTGGGAGTGTGACTGCCGGAGTGTCTCATGGATAGTCGGACGGGGAAGTTTCCTTAACAAAAGGACAGCAATTGTGATCCTACTCCATGCCAAAATTTCAACCTAAGATGCTTGAAGTTATTTTTGTACACTTACAGCCCCACACTGCCAAAGGAGCTCAGCATAATGTTGACAGGTCTATCCAGAACATCTGCTGTGAACCCTCCTTCGGTTCTGCCAAAGCAGAGTTTATCGGGCGGGCCCTTGGGAGGCAGTTTATGGTTGTGTTCCCCCATTCTTATGGCAATTTCTCCTCAGTTGGATGCAGGGCCTGCAGAGTCCATTTATCCTGTTCCAGCCCCTTCATCTGGCACTCAGCACCTACAGGAGGGCAGGAATTTGAAAACAGGCTTTGTTATGACACAGTTCTCCAGATCTTGTAGCAGATGTTGCTGGTGAGAAGCAATTTTGTTCCAGCCAAACCTTCTTCAGCTCAGCTGAGAAGATGCATAGAGAATCTCATAAGGCTACAGGCTTTGGCAAGGAAACTCAGCATTTACCAGTGCCAGCTACTCTCTATATTTCTTTTTGAAGGCTATGTAGAGCAAATGATCTCTTCTCTGTCTCTGTGAAACAGCTGTAAATTTCTCTTCTTTTAAAACCCCCACCCATTAAACAACCCTGACAACAGCCAACAGTTATCAGATGCAAAATGAACTATGTGCCTGGGATAAAGAGTTTTGTATCTGCCTCTCCTTGATCGATCCACTGGACATTTTGTATGCCAGCACTTTAATTTAAAATATTCCCAGGAAGTAGAAAGCCCTGGTAATTTCCATAACAGCCTTTTAAGAATTCTTGTCATCTTTTAAAAAGACATTTGCTTCCCCTGTTTTCTCTGTCCCTCCCCAGCTCCACACGTTGTTTGCTCTGTCCTTATCCTCTGTATACAGACTGCTGCTTTACTGTGTGCTGCAGACCTCTCTGCTTTGGGCCCAGAAGATCTTACCAAGATGTTTTCAGCTTACTTTAATCAGTGCTTGTGATAATCCCTTTCCAATAATTCCCTGGAGCTAAAAAACCTTTCCTCATTTCGAGGGAGGAAGTTTTGCCTCACATTTGGACCTGGGAATGCATGATTTCTTCCCAAGGTGTCTGTTCTCTTGAGGCTGAGAAAACATCCTGTTTTGATTTTTATAGTGGAGACAACTAAGACCTTGTGAGTGATTTGTCTAGAATAGAAAGCTGCTTCGTGGCATAGTGAATTTACCCAAATTCTCTAAAAAAATTAAATCAATCCTGATTGGTTTTTTTTTCTGACCATGATGATTCTATGCCAAAGGGAGCGAAAAAGTCATATTTCTTTGAAGGATCAATTAATAAGTAAATAATGCATTGGTTTGACATAGAAGTAATTTTGTATACTCTGATTGATTTTATTCTTGTAAATAATTCTCTGTGTGTTATCCACTTATGGTGCTTGTAGTTCAGGGTGCTGGAGGAAAGTCACATTTGAGTTCAGGAAAGCCAATGAGATTTCTAAAAGTGCTCCACACTCCTGCTGATTTTTGAAATCAGAGGAGAATTGTGCCAGTGTTGAACTGTTATTAAATCCATTCCCAGCCTACCCCATACACAAAAAGAGATGTTGACCCCACTGCAGACGACTCACATGAGGTTGTATACACCCACCCAATGCATGGCAAAGGTGTCAGAGGAGAGAGATTCTCAGGGGTGATCCCTCCCACCTAAAGGGCACTTCATGTGCATCAGCACTAGAAAACTTGTTTTCCCAGGTAACTAGGTATATAATAGTCTGATTAATTATTGAACTGCAGCACCTTTGTAAATATATTGAGAATTTTGGAACTGCTGCTCTTGCAGTCCTTATACTGTAAAATCACAGGGTTGGATGTGTTTCACACAGGAGAACTGCCATTTTTTCTTCTCCTCTTGCCAGGATGCTGTTAAGTGCAAAACATCTTTGTTTTATGAAGTTTTTGTTCCTACCTGTTTTGGGGAAAGGGGGCTTGTTTCAAGGAAAAAAAAAAAAATTGGTTACAAGACTGTTAGTTAAGCAGCTCAGTTAAAGGCTTGTTATTTTGTTTTCACTATTAAAATATCCCTTAATCCACCTTCCTGGGTTTCTACCGCTCTTGTAATATTCAATCAAGCCCTTGTTTTGTGAGAAATGTGACAATGCATTGTTGGCACTTTACAAACCTACAGCCCTCGGCAATAGATAATGAGAGGCAGGGTTTTTTTCCCTGTGCAGGACACAATGAAATTTTAGACAGATGAATGCTAAGAGAACCCTATGTACCAAAGGCAATGTTTACTGCATGTAATACATATCATTGTTTGTCTCCTGTAGTGAAAAATACTTGTGTCACGCTGTTAAAATGTACTCCTGACAGAACAGAGCTTGCTATTATAGGGTCCATTGCTTAAAAAAATGATATACTGACAAAAATACAATTTAAGAAAATTTAACACCAAGGGTAGTCGACCATGTAGGCTGCTATTAAGGGGCCAAAACTCAAGGCCATGGTTTTATTAAAAAAGAGGGATAGTTTATTTGCTAGTAGTAGGTAAAGTTTAAAAAAAAAAAAAATAGAAGGGAGAAAAGAAAAAAAATCAAACTTGCATTTCCTTGGTCTCCAGTGTGTAAAAAAATTAATAAAAACAACAGCTCAATAAGATTTTATTGCAGAAATGTTTAAGTGAAACATTTTAGGAATGCTTCAGATTCTTAAACAGTTACTTATGCTGAGGAGCACTGTAGCACCACAGTGCATAACAAATTGTTGCTCTTGGATGCAAGGCACGCCCAGTGCTTTTCATAAAATGAATCTTGAGTCCTGGTTAATTTGAATCAGTTTGTGCATTCCTCCGTATTTTTCTTTGGTTTTAGAAGCATACTGAGATTAACAGCTTACTGATGTGAGCAACTGCTGTGTTGTATTTGACTTGCTAACCTTGTGCTGTTAAATCGTCAGATGTTGCCTTTAAGTTAATAGTCACAAATTATTAGTCACAAATTCGGATTTAGAACTGACTTGCTTCCTTCCCATCTCTTCATTGCAAATTTCTAATTTGTAATTCATGATGTGCATTAAGTCTATGGGGCACCAGCGAGCTATTTTTTTTTTTATCTGCCTTGTGCAATTAATTAGCAAAATCACAACTTCTGGACCTTAATGAAGAAGCTTTAACTTCTCGAACACTAACTTGTCTTGTGCAGAATATGAACAGTGTTATATTTGTATCTGATAGATTCTGTAAAGTGTACAAATATGAGTGTCTGAGCCCTCAGAGTTTGAAAATTCCTGAGTAGGTTTGGGTTTAAGTTACACCTGGTGATGTTGAAGTACATGAGTGCTCTAGAGTGGGTATCCTGCCCGTAAAAATGTGATTTTTGGAATAAGTGGACACAGAGCTTTCAGACTGAACAGGCAGTGCACTCTGGGGCCAGCTCCTTATTTGGAGATTTTTTTGAAAATCTGGCCAGATTTTTTTCAGGTATGGCCACTTGTTTTTACACTTGCAATAGGAGATAGAGTCTCTTTTGGGGCTGCTCCTTATTCCTGAAGAATGTCATGCTATTTCTGTGTTCATCAAACAAAAATCTTCCCCAGGGATGAGAAGAATTGAAGGGTTTAAATGAAAGAGCAATTGAACATGTACGTTAAGTTGTTTTTTAAAAGTGAACACTTATTTGGGTGCTTCTTATTTTAAATGGAAAAACATGAGGAAAGTTCTCTGACATCACCCAGGAACATACTGTATTTTTCATTAACTGTGTTTGATCATCAAGTACAAGTAAATCACAAAAAATAAATGAACATAACAATGCAGGAAAAAAGTAACTTTTTTATCCCATCCAAATAACGAGGTTTGATTTTTTTTGTTGTTCCTCACTTATTCTCCTTTCACCATGTAACAGACTTATTTCAACTACTAAAAGAACATTTTACCAGACTGATGGTGAGACTAATATATTTACCACAGTGCCAAAAATAATTATTATTTAATAACATTGAAGTAATTATCTAATAATATAGTTATATTCCTGATGATTGCCAATAATATAAAACTTACTGTTGGTATAAATTAATTGTTAATCCCTCCCAGCCATGAAACTGTTCCAAGCCCATATGTGCCCTTTAAAGCACATATAGAGGTAGTTCTTTGAAAATTTCTGAATGTCTGGGCTCTGAACCTGGAGATGGCTCTGCATATGTAATTGTATTACGTGATAGCAATGGGTGGGTATTCCTCACATTTTTGTGGTATCAAGGCCTAAATACTTGTTAAACCTTCAAATTAATAAATTATTGTTGAAGAAATATTCACTTCACCCAAGATTTCAACTGAGTTTGAAAGAGGTGGCGCCAAATTTAAGTTGTACTGCACACTCTAAAGAAATATTTCTGTTGCAAACAATTTGTTTATTACAAACACAAGTCTCAATTCCATTTTATTTTGCTGTTGATACTTTTTCTCTTTGTTTGCTTTTTACATTTCTCAAACAGTAGGGCTATAAAAGTCAACAAAGACAATTTTGATTTTGTAGTCAGTTTTATTTGCAGGTTGAGAATTCTGCAATATGTGGGTATTCTACTCTGTATTATTATTACTCAATATTTCAATATAATTTTTAACTGTAGGGTTTTTTCTTTTATTCTGTCTCACACATTTTGCAAAGTGAATTTTTAGGGGTTTTTAAAACTTTTATTTTATATATATATATGTATACATTTGTTGATGAGTAGTCCCTTTATTAAGAACTTTCTTTCATAATAGGGATCATTGTAAAGTACTAATGGAAGTATAAACACAAAGTACCAGCATTTTTGGACAAAACCTCAAAGAAAAAGAGAAATTAGATAAAACTAATAATTGATTTGAACATCCTTTCTTTTAAAGTGTATAAAGGACAGGTTTCAAGCTCAGCTGACAATACCATGGCATACTTTTGTGATGCAGATAAAACAACTAAATCACATAGAAAACATTATGTTTTTTCCATTAGGTTGGCCTTCTCTTTTCCCTCAGTGACCACATTCAGAATGAAGTTACTCTGGTCTGAAATCATCTTTAAATCAACAGATGACAGGCTGGGAAGTCCTTCTTTCTGACTTAAAAAAGCTGTTCCTTCCTTAAAAGTGGCAATTAGACTTGCTAGCAGTCTCACATCTGGCCAGCTGTTGAACCACCCCACCACAGGGGAAGGATTACCAGTGAATGTTGGAAAAGAACCCATATAAGTACTGAGGGGAAAAAAAGATTATGAAGGGATACACTGTGAAATTGGACGTGCACTTGGAACCAGCAGCTGAGGAGAACGTGTGAACACACATTCCTGACATATTTCACTATCCTTAATTTCCAGAGACCAAGAAGCTGCTGGGAGGGTGAAAACACAGAGGTTGGTTAAGTCCCACCACATAAGAGAGTTATAGAAATCCCCCTACAACTTACAAATTATTGAAGTGTTAGTGCACTGTGGACAGTTCTTACCATCCCAGTCAACAATTTTCTATTTTTAATCACTTTCTTATGCTTTCCCTATTTTTGCTGATTTCACCTGTGTTTGTCCAGTGCCTTGATTTCAAATTCTCAGCAATGGTGCTGTATCTGAATAGTGGCAGGAATGCTGCTGAGACCTCTGTGGGCCCCTCACCCTGTGCCTTTGCAGGAGATGTGGCAAGGGATGGTGGTGTCTGAAGTAGTGCAGAAATTGCAAAAACCTACACAGCTGGTTCTGCCAGAAGATTTGGTAACACCAGATAAGTCACTAGAGAAAACCCACAGTTATAATTACAAGAACAGAACTAGTAGAAGATGATAGCTGTTGCACAGTCCCCCCAAAAATAATAAAATCCCCCCTATTTTGGATGTATTTCTATGTTTTCTCTTTGCTGTAACGCAGATAGGATCTTCTGTGTCCCTGTGCATGGCAGAGGGTTTGGAATTATATGATCTTTAAGGTCCCTTCCAACCCAAACCATTCTGATTCTGCGATTCCACGCACACACGTGTAAATAAAAAAGAGAGAAAGAGGATTATGATTATTGTTCATTTTGTGCCAGTCCTGCAGGTCTTCCCAGTACGAGTGAACCCACCAGGCACAATAAGAGTATTTGCTTGATTAAAAATTTATACAACTTATTGGAGAAATGCTTATGATGCGGCGATATGATACAGCAATACAAGCTTTTTTCCCCTCATAAAACAGGCAGCTCTTACTGTGAAACTGTTTTATATACCAGCTAGTACTTGTGTGGAGGTGAGATTGCTGAGGCTGGTGATGTGATTGTGGCCCACCACGAAACACTTCCACTGCCCCCCGTCAGTGCACGAGCCCTGTACAGCAATTCTGCGTGGTCACGAAAGGACAGACTCACAGAATGACTTGTGTCTGTTTGTTTAGCACTGAAGGTGAGCACTTAGAGGCTTATTACCATACCCTCCTCTCTTCTGGAAAGAAGGGGTTTCCTCCTTTTCCTAAGTCTGTCTAAAAGAATTAGTTCAGGGGTAGAGGTTGGGCACAAGGAGCGGGTTTTGCCCAACTTTAACTGATGTACTCTTACTGAAACTTAACAATGTTGCTCGGGGAGAGGGGGGAATAAATCACTCTAGGAATAAATAGTGTTTGGGGTTTTTTCCTGCTTTTCGAATCAGTGGGTTTTAGATCAGCTCTTATTAAAGCAAGAAATACAACGGCCTTAAACTTGATCTGTGATTCTCCTTCTTCCTTTTATTTTTCCCATGTTCGTGGAAGATGATGAATTTGACAGAAAACTCAGAAATGTTCCAGTTCCTTTTCTATATACAATTAATTGATTAAATATGAGAAATCACAAAATTTTAAATCAAATTAAGTCTTTTGAACAACACCATATTTTGTAAATATGGGGGTTTCTAATTGAGATGATCTGATAGTAGTATCTACAGTTTTCCATGCATAAACTTAGTTCTTGGTGGAAAAAAGCCATGATTCCAAGGACAGTGTGCAATATTTAATTTCAACTAATGTCTGTGCCAGGAAGCATTTTAGATGAGCTGTTTGCAAATATTCAGTGATTACAAACCAGCCATTTACACTGTTGAAACAAATACAGGTGCAAATGTGAATTTCTGTCCTGTACTTTCTGAAGTATTTATTGATTCTTGAATTTCAGGTCTGCTCATAGATGTTGTGATTATAAAACAAAATACTATATGATGTCATATGAAACCCTTTTTTGTTGGACAACATTTTGTAATCAAAATATGATGAAAAGAAGCATTTGTTTTGGAAATAAATAGCAAATATGGAAGACTATGGAACTGTAGAGCAACAGTCTAGAGGAAATATCTGTAACTGCAATATGCTGCACATTATTACTCCAGACTATGGGGTTTTTTTATTTCTGCATTTTATAATCTATGAATTGAAATATCTTAGATAATTAAAATACCCTTTAATTAGTTTTAAGTGTAGGGGAATTTAATAGGCCTGTGGGAACACTCTAAATAAAAATAAAAATGCTAAGCAAAGCCTAGTTAACAAGCAGGCTTTTTCATTAGGAAAAAGCACTTCTCCCTGGTATCAGACATTTGTTCCATTTACAAATAAGTTGTTGGGGTTTTTTTTCCTAGACAGACCGTTGCAGTGTACTAATACATGATCCAATCCAGGAAATCAATGTGGATATGATTCAACCCTCTCAAGTCTGCAATCTTTTCTTCATAAAACTAAGGAATATTCAACACTATGAAAACTTGCACGTTTAGAAATATTGACATACAATTTTGACAAAATACTCCTAACAGGAATATACTGTATCAGTATAATAAAACAGTCTAGTATGAATGGAAAACCCATCTTTGTACAAGCATTTTTCATACTGGCAGAGTTTTCAGTCAGAAATAGCACCTCTTACCCCTGTGGGTTTGTTAACAGATACCTGGGGTATACATGGCAGAATCTGAGGCCATTTCTGTACCAATAATCTGTCAATAATTTCAGGTCAATTTAATACTTGTAAACGAATAGTGGGGAAATCCCTTAATGCAACTTTTGGGCAGAGTTGCGACTTTTGGGCAGAGTTACAGAGAAAAAATGGCCTTTGCTTGTAGGGGGCAACAGGTAACAAAATCCCTGCTGAACAGTGGCTGCACACAGACAGCATTGGGCTGTACTTTATGAGGTGACTGCTGGGTCTAGCAGAGAAGACTGGGCTTGGGTGTGCTATTGCTTGGCTCACTGTCTGTCCTGCCCGGCGAGCCTTGGCTGTGCTTCATATCTGGTGTGTAACTGATTGTTCTGAAACATCTCCACACCACCTGATTAGTACTTCTCCAACTTCAATTAAAGTGCAGCATGAAGGGCTTTGGCCTTATTATTTCCCCTTTTACATGCATGTCTGTAAAGAGGATAATTTTCAGTTTTTTTAATCAAAATCAACTCAAGTTGCCCTCTCAGGCTAAAATGAACCACACCAAAATGAAGAGCTCGGGGCTAAATTTCCAAAGAATCTGGACATAAGAAATCTCGTAGAATTTTGGCTGTCTGGTTCTCAAAATCCTGAGTTTTACCCCAAAAGTCCTAAGGTCAACACAGTTGACAGTTTTTTATTCAAGAGATGAGAATAACCAATGCTGTACAGGGCTGAGCAGTGCTGCAGCTCAGGCCTTCTGCAGTTGGTTGTGCACTGCCTGAGGTACATGTACAGCACGTCTGGTGAGGTAGACAGCTAAAAAATAAATATAAACAGGAATATTCTTTGTAATCATTCTTACTACAATCATAAGTGAGCTTTTGGTGGTCTCCTTTCTAAGGGTCCTGCCCTAATACCCTGCCTTACAGTCCTTACAACCAATAGGTGGCTATAGAAAAGGACAGACTCCTCCATTGCTTTGACTACCATTACATCGTCCTTAGAAGTGACTTTTTTTAAAGTCACCTCTTCAGCTACCAAGAATCATAGAGATGTAGAACTGTTTGGGTTGGAAGGCACCTTAAAGATCATCCAGTTCCAACCCCTCTGCCACAGAGAGGGACAGCTTTCACTAGACCAGATTGCTCGAAGCCTCATCCCACCTGCCCTTGAACTCTTCCAGGGATGGGTCATCCACAATTTCTCTGAACAACCTGTTCCAGTGCCTCAAAACCCTCACTGTAAAGAATTTCTTCCTCGTACCTAATCTAAACCCACCCTCCCTTAGTCTAAAGCCATTCCCCCTTGTCCTGTCAGTCCATGCCCTTGTAAAATGTCCCTCTCCATCTTTCTTGTAGTGCCTGTTCAGGTACTGGAAGGTGCTATCCTAAAAGCTACTGTGATAGTTCCTGTTGTGTTGCTGTACGTAGCAGATGGAGGGAGTGAGCTCAGTTGTCACCTTCTGTTGCTCATGAGGGGGTTGCCTGTTCCTCCTGATTAGCCCTGCCCATAAACGTGTGTAACTCGTTCTGTAATGCTATGATAATCCTGACAGGTTTTTGTCTGTCTTGTCTGGATCATGGAGACATTTAACCTCACCTGAGGTAAATTTACATTTCTGGGAAAACTTCCCATCTAACTTCACAGGTGATGGGAAAGGCCAAATAAACCATGCATCAGTGGAACATGCCCTAAATTTGCCGTGGTGCCTGTGCCAAATATGCCTTTTAAATCCTCAGAAATGGTGATAACTAGCTGACTGGCAACACTGGAAGCCCCTCACTACAATTTAGAAAAGGTTTCATGACTGAAATATAACCAGAGCTAGAAGAAAAGAGACTTGAAACCTGGGTGGAATGGTGAATAGGGTCAGGGTCTACACAAAAATGTATCAAGTAAGAGTAAATAAATAGACACTACAAGGGATGGACTGGGAGAAACAGAAAAGCCTGAGGTAGTAGAGAGAGGTAACAATGAAAGAAACAGCAAAAAAGAAGGAGGGAAAATTAACACCATGAGGTAGAAACAGAGGAAGACAAAGTATTGAGCAGTTGTAAGGAGGAATAAACAAAAGATCTGCAATCCAGTTTAGCATTTTATCTAATGCCCTGTGTTTTGCTGGCAGAAACAAGGTGGGAAAGACTGAGACAGGCACGTCTGACTTTCACTACTTCCTATTTCTCTAGTTGGTGTATTTTGGAACTTGAGGTTTACGATGCTGGAGCAGGGATACAGGAGACTTGATCCTCTGCTTAAGTGTGCTTCAGTCTAGTCACCAGCAACGGCAAGGAGGAGTAGTAGCTCCTTTTTGATTTGACAAAAACTAGAATCTTCTCTATGCTGGCACAAAGGCCCCCAAAAGGGGCAGAAAAATAGAGAATATTCCCTCAGTGCTGCCTGACTTCTCTCCCTTTAAGGTTACTGTGGGTGGGGATGTGCAGAAGTGTGGGTGTGTCAAATGTTTTTCAGACACTCTATGGTGCAACAGCAACTGGTACAGGTACTGGGACAGTTCTGACTGGGCTCCACTGCTCCTGTGCCAGAGTGTATTTCCCCAGGGAAGGGGAGACACACTCACAAACTCAGGGCGACCTCGGTTTTGGAGGAAGGGCCTGAAAATGTACAGAGCCATCCATGTCCCTCCTCCCAAGGGTTCCTTCTGCCACACTGCTCACTTGTTTCTTTATATTCAAGCAACACTTGAGCTTTTAAGAACAAAACCCCACTGCTCACGTGGCAGAGTGTATTCTCTTCCAGAAGCACACACAGAGATGTACACACTCACCACATACACAGGGCAACAGGGAGAGCCAAGGGGCTGCCGTGCAGGGCAGTGTACAACAAATACTGTGACCAATTCAGAACTGCCTCTCTCCCCTCCCTCAAACTGTTGCAGTAACACACCTCCTTGACTTCATCAGCCTCTCATTCCCCTGCATCACCCCTAAGGCAAGGCAGCCCTGGGGTATCACAGAACTAGTCCAGAGCAGGATAAATTTACCTGTCCTGACACCTGGGTGGAACAGAACCGCTTCATTCACACTTTTTTGTGCTATCACTCCCCATCACTTAAGCCTGTCTGTGCTCAGGCAGCCCACAACAGGCAGGCAAGGGATAAGCTCTAATATCAGCTCATCTTCAGTGCCTCAGAGTCCTAACGGCAGTGGAAACCAAACAAAATTCCCATTTCCCCTTCTCCAGAGTGATGCCTCGGAACACTGGATTTGCCATAGTGTTTTAATCTGACATATCTGGTATCTGGCAGGAGGCACAGGGGAACTAGTTTAGGAGGGAGGGAGGCAAAAGAGTGTGAGATAACTTTTGCTGAGTTAGTCAAGATTTTCTGGGGTTAGGGATACTGCAGGTAGAGGAGGATTTCATCCCGATCTCTGCAGTTCTCTGTTGCCATGCCTGAGATGTAATTTGGTAACTCCCATTTAAAAATATGTGAAAGTCATTGTGTAATACAATATATACAGTATTTTTGACCTACAGCTAGATGCCATTTTTCATGTAATGATTTTTGCTACTGGTTTTGTGATTTTTCCTCTACTATTCTCTTTTCATATTTTTATCCAAAAAAAGCCATATTAAAGCCACAGATAGTTATTTCTCACAGAAGATTCACTAAGTTTCAGGGGGGAAAAGGGACTTTACTGTAGTAGCAAATGTCAGGTTCGATACAGTTTTGGTTTGCTTGTTTATTTTTTATTTCTGAAAACCAAGATCTATCTCGGGTTTTCCAAGAAATTTCAAAGTAAATATGGAAGTACTCTCCATATAATGCCTTGTAGTCTCTCTCCAGTACTTTTTTTTCTCTAAATCATGTTAGCATGCTACACCCTGACTTTGTGCAGTCCTTCTTTAGTTCTAAATAACTAGCATATGAAGAGAAATAAAGTCTGGATTTGACAGTCCTATATAGACTGCTTTCGTATCATCATATTACAATGTATGCTGTTTACGAAAAATTTACTTGAGCTTTTAAAAGGTCCCCCAAGTATTTGACTGTGAGTGTCTCCGCTGAATTTCAGAGTCTGACAACCCCCATCCTGCTGTATTTCCTCCTCAGCTTAAATTTTACCTCAGTACAGCTCAGCAGGCCCCCTGCTCTACATAAATAACAGATAAATTGACAAGACAACCTTGACCACATTGTGGCCACATCTCCTGACAGTATGGAAAAATAAGAACTTCCCTCTTTTAAAGTAGATTCAGGCTGAGGACCGTGGGGCAGGAACTGTTGAGCTTTAATCCTAGACGGGATTAAATCCCGGACTGTCTCTGTCACCTTGATCAAAACTGCTGATGAGGGGGATTTTCAGGAGCGTAGAAGACAGTTAGGCATAACTCTGTGATTGAAAAGCCTGTGAGTTCACCATTTTACGGCCCTTTGTGCTCTGAATCCCCCTGCCTCAGTCACTCTTCCCTCTTCAAGGAAGTCTTGTGCCCTCCACATCCTGCAGGACAGCTGGGAGCACTCGGGAGTTAATGGCTGGACTCCAAAACATCACTGAAGCTCCCACTGTCTGGGTGGCTTTGAACAACGGCAGTAGCCCCCCGAAAACCCTCTTTTTTCCAGAGCACTTTTGTACACGCCCATTCAGCACGGAACAAAGAATTAATTCTGCTAATTGCTCCCCTTGAACTGAGAGAGCCTGCCTGATTTTTTTTGGAGGCCGTGTGGGATGGGAGCTGCCAACCTGTGCCTCTGGCAACGCGTGCCTCCAACGCCCGGGCACGTTTTCTACCTTTAGGAAAGCTGGGGAGCAGCAATTAGCCGGCACGGGCACTGCTTGTAAGGGGCGTGGGCTCCACTCTTGTAATACATCCCTTCCTTAATGCGACTTGATGTAGATAGAGCGGGGCCCCATCAGGTGTGAAAAGCCCTGCTGCTCCTGGCTTGGAGTGGCCTCCAGACAGCGATTTGGCGACGTCAATCTAGTCATGCTTGATTTGGACACTTAATGCAGTAAAGCAGGGTCCCTCTCCCCCCGATCAACTTCTCAATTAGCGAGCTGCCTCCTGTAACGGCCTTGTTCCACAATCCCTCCGGGCCGCTTCAGGGGTCATTAGGGTGAGAAAACTCCAGCGCCAGCCCCGGCTCCAGCCAAGGCGAGGGGAGCCGAGAGATTTCCTAAATACATATAACCCTTTTTCAAGTTGTTTGCTTTCATGGGATTGATTCGTGGCACATTAAGAAGCTTAAGGCTCCGGTATCTTCTTTAAACTGCCCACCTTATCGCCTTTACAGCTGACAGTTTCCTGACAGCCGGAGTGTAAGCAGAGATAACTAGTGGGTTAGTACACACACACACACATATATATAATATACGAACATTATATACATGGCTTGCTATTTTCTGCATAAAAAGAGGACGGGGGGGAGCTTTTCGTTTGTAGTCTCAGAGGTTTTGGTTAAAGAGCAGCCGCTGTGAGCAGTCACTGATTTTAACAGCGGATCTGGAGAGGTGTACGGGGGGTGCCGATACCCAGCTGCAGTCAGCGTAACATAATAAATAGGCAAATTTATGTCCTCATCTCCCAAATTTCTTTCCTTTCTTTATTAGGGAGCAAACTATTGTTACATTAAATATTCAAACTACACGAAGTCTCAAGGGCTTTCCTTTCCCACAATGTGTTACCAGTATTCATGCATATGAAGAACAGTAACCCATACACAAACGGCACCTTTTTTAATGAGCAATATATGTCAACATGACACCTTCTTATGAAATGCAGCTTTTTAGGTTCTGCCTTTGTGGATGTAATAATTGAGATGTTTCTAATATATGCAGTTACATTACCTGCTCATTGTTTGCGATTTTGTTCCTCTCCCAACTTTATACTGTTTATAATGCTTCTAGCATTTGCCTCAATTCATGCTCAGTTTTATTTAATTAGAAATATAATTTTCTGCTACATTAATTATAAATTTGAGTGAGACAGCACAGAATTCCTCAAGCATTCTTTTTAGAAGAGGAACAAAAATCATAGGGAGTGGGGAAGAAACTATAAAACCAAATGCAGGTATAAAAATATCAATACCTTCAAACCTAAACAATTTAATAAATACATGAGAGAAAAATACGATTTTTTGTAATTATTTCATTAATGCATCTCCTTATTTTAGTGCAATGTTTATTGAAACAACTGGGTTAATATCAGAAAAATGTCACGGTGATTTGCCTCAGAATCTGACATATTTTGAAAGCATACTTGTAGAACCAGACCTAAATATGCTGAAGTCTGAGTTTTGAAAACTGTGTTATTTTTAAATCATAATTTTAGTATTTATATTTTGCTCGAAATATTTTTCCCCAAAGCTGTAATGTTTTTGTGAACATGGCAATGATACACAGATACCAGCAATGCATATGCATGCAGAATGGGATGTACACAGTGTATGTGCTTCTTCAAAGTACCCTGATGCTTTGATTTGTAACTGTTTAAGGTTTTACTTAAAATTCTGAACACTGCGCAGAGCATAGCCATTTCAATGGAATACTTCAAATAGTAAGTCCTAAAGGTGACACAACAAAGGAAATACCTTAGATACTGCGGCTTTTATTTATAAAGGAAATGCTCACACAGTCCAATGAAGGAAAACTTTACCTGTTTCCATTTCTATAGGAAGAGCAGTTCCATTAAACCATCGCTTTGTTGCAGGAATTTGCAAGCGCATCATATGATTCGTATGAGCGGAGTGAAATATTTGCATGCCATCTAATGGATTGATGCACATCCTTTTTCCTAATTCCTAAGCATTTTGCCTATTGAACACATTAAAAAAAAAATATTCTCCTCGTTCAGCATTCATCTCACAGTGTTTTTTTAGAAAGGAGAAATTCCAAGTACAGGGCAAGAAATTATCGTGTTATGTAGTGGGGAAAACATGATTCATTTCCTTATTATTCTCTCCCGTGGAACTATTTTGCTATTTTTATTTTACACACATGCTTACACACGTGCAAACGCACACACATCCAGTTTAGCTCTGCAAGCAATTTTCCAGAGAGCAGGTGTATGGTATTCTGAGTACCATATATCTGAATGTCATTCCTGGGAAAATGCTTATGTCAGTTAGTAGCTATAAATACGTTTGTATTTTTCATAGTAGCTATCATTCGGGGCTCTTAATGGACTTTTGCACACCAGGTTTCCTGTTCTTTTAACGCAGTACAGAGATGGGAAAATCGAGGTGCAAAGCGGGGGTATTTGCACAAGGTTACTTAGCAAGGCAGTGCGGGCAAAGACCTCTAAATGTAAAAAATAACGTCTATACCTTGGCATTCCCAGTAATAATTAGTATTGATAACTTTGATAACTGCTTGGCACCACACTCCTCCTCAGCTCAAGGGAAGCAGGCTGGCACAAGGGGCCAGGGCTCTGCAGAGGTGCAGCAATACACCTACTCTGGGAACATTGCCAGTCCAGGGCTCACCGTGCCCTGTGTCATCTTCTCTCTTTTACATTTATCTCTTCTATAGCTCACACCATCTCACACCATAGCTCTGCATTCTCTGCTGAAGTCCCCAGCGTGGTTCCCACGAGCAGTGAGGTCTCTGGGCTGGGGATCACCATCTCCAAAAAAGCAATTCTGCCCACAGGTTTGTTGTGTTCCAGGGCACATATCTCCTCGCAAAACAAGACAGGGAAACGCGATGAGAACCTTGTGGCTGTACTTCCTACCTAAGCACGTCTTTGCCTACAGCACTGTGGCATGAAAGAGCCTGCTAATGATTCTTAAATGTTCATTACTGTAGATCTTCTCCCAGAATATACTTCTCACCTTGGATGACCCATGTGTTGAATTTTAACTAAAGGAACCCATGATAGTAAGTCTGTCATGATGCTGGTGTTTTTTTTTTTTCCTCTCCAACTCTTAAAAGCTTTTTATTATAGGACTGCTTAAGGCATTCTTCAATTAGCATGAGCTGTATTGTGGCTGGAACAGCTGTTTACCATTTAATAAAGCATGGCATAATTTATTTTCAGAGTCTAGCAACCGTCTTTGCTATTACACCAGGGGAGAAACACAGTAACTGCATTGTTCACAGGGCTGATGAAAGAACTATAGACTTCATTATATGACCTCATAGAACTATTAACTTACCCCCCACTTATATTTCAATATGTATTTACCTGACAGTCTGTGCATTGATTTCTTAGCCAGAGGTTCTACATTCTCAGTCACCTCTGGGGCAAAATGAAAAATGTCTATGTTTTATGTCCCTCACATTAGGCAGCTAATTATATATTTGTATCTTAATTTCCTTCCCTTCCCCCATCTCCAGGGGCAAACTCGGTATGCACCACTTAGACCTTTCCTCCTTAGTCATTGGAGAAACAATAGAATTGTTGGGAAATGGTAGAAGCTTGGCCACTGCTCAGCAGGGGGCTTTTTGTCCATTTAGGTCCTTTTCTTCCTAGATCTCCCCTTCCCTGTTTAGCCTTTTGTGGGTGGATGAATTTGAAATGCACCTTAGAAGCATCTCTGTTGGTTTCTGCTTCCTCTGCAGCAATGTGGAGCTACGTGCAGTTGTAGGGCAAGTAACAAACATCCTGCAGGTGACACTGGCTCCCCTCTAGGAGGGACTGCAGGTCACCTGCACCACCTGACATCAGCTGCATGGCAGTGCCACAAGGACTGATGGCTGCTGTGTGGAGCAGCATCCCTGTGGCAGGTGAGCGTCACTCTTACGTAGGCACCATAGTGAAAGTCATCCTCCCCGAGGGTCCCTTGTGGAAATCTTGTCAAGTTATCACTGAAACACCTTTGGGATCAGTCCTTCAGGTAAGAAGGGCAAGTGGCAAACAGAGCTCAGCAATGCTTTGTCACAACCAAAAGGTGCAGGTACAGCCTTGAGTGATATCCGTATCGCGCGGTACGTGGCACAAAGCTGTGACCTGGCTTCCAGATCTGGAAACCAGGTCTGGAAAAGTGTAGAGACACCTAAGTGGCAAAGCAAGTGGCTGGTTAGCTGGGACAGGAACCTTTCTCCGGAGTGCTACGTGGCTGCAGCAATTTGCAGACCCTGAACCACTGTACTGTGCCAGATAGACCTACCCCCAGGCTGGTAACCAGCTTGGGCTATTGCAATCTTATTTCTATTTGAGTTGGAGCATTAAATCTGGGATTGAGTTGCTTGAGTCTGACAATGAAAATACGTCAGCTGAGTATCTGCAAATTTTTAGATTCAGCCTGTGCGTGTAGATGGATTTATATGCATGATTTAAAGTAAAGCATGTGTAGAAAGATGAAGTTTATATGGTTGCTTTGTAGAAATGGATGTAATATTGATGTTGACTTTACTGGTGGAAGTTTAAGAATGTCACGATGCATGAGTGGTGGTGCAAAGCAGAGCCCTAAGTGCATAGGGAGGTCATTTTTAACTTGAATTTATATCCACAATATCAGGCATAGATCATCGTGCACCGTGCACAATCATCCCTGCTTTTCATCTAAGTCAATCAGAGTGGTTAAAGAAAATTTAAAATGAAACAAATTTGTAACTTGATTAAAAGCAGGCAGTAAATTAGGCCAGAATGCTCCTTAAAATTGCATTTTAGCTTTAAACTGAAAGTTTGATGATCTGGCTGCATGACTGAAGGGACAGGGTAGCAGACTGTGACATAAACGATGTAGCTATATTTGCTCCTAAGATGAACAAGGGTTTTTTAAAGTTGTGTGATTTAGGCTTTGGAGTTAACACTCCATTGACTGAACAACAAAATTCCTGCTTCCCAGACCTTTTTCAAAATATAGATTTAGAAAAGTGGTATTCCATCAATAATGCCTGGTCATGCTTCAAATTTTTTGAGGCAAAATTACAACTGGTAATAACTACTTCAAGTGAAAGCTTAGATTGTTTCACAGAACACAAATAACCTAATTAGGGAAGGATATAGAAGTAAATCTGTATTTTGTTTTGAATGTCTGATTTGAAGGTGTTTGAAAGTGGAATTCATCCATGTTATCTTTACATAAAGAATTCTTTCGCGCAGTCTGCAGAGGAAAAAAAAGACTCAGTTTCATGAAAATCAGCAGATGCAGGATGGAGTTCAGCAAATAGTTTGCTCCAAGCAGAGGGAACAAACTGGAAGTCTGCACTGAGGGGAGCAGCTCAGCAACAGTAAATTGCGACCCACAGTGATGAAGGCAGGTACAGAAAAGCAAAAAAAAACCCTCTTTATTAACTATTGAACTTCAGTTTGCATACGGTTATTTTCCTCAACAATAGTTGTATAGAATAGAACGGTGTGAGAAGTGGCAGCTTCACCTGAGGGAGATTTGCACCTCCTGTCTTCAGGGTGTGGTTACAGCGTTATGGGGTGTTACACCGCAGATACACGAGTGCTAAATGTCACACACGGCCCCACCGAATCCCAGACGGGCTTACTGACACAGGCAGGTGAGCTAAGCATGAAAGCAAAACACGCTCCAAACAGTGAGGCTACAGCCATGCTCTGCTGTTGCATTCCCATCTGCCTGCATTTCAGCTACAACTCAAATTTTTAGTAGCAGAGGACCTAGAGATGTACTGCAGCTCACCCTCAGCAAAGAAGAGATGTTTCCAGGTGGGTATCCTTACAAACAGTGTTAGGAGTATCAGCAGGCTTCCAACATGGAGTTAATTCTTCAGTCTCTGAGTTTTGCTGTTAAAAGAAAATGAAGGGGACTGAGGTGAAAGGGTTTCTCAGCTCCAGTTTGGCAAAACGAACTCTCTTTTCACAGCATTACCAAACAAGGCAAACAGTGAATCAGCCTTTGATTTTAGTAGGCATTTAAGCACGCTTCAGCAATTGCCTGTGAATGCCTTCCTTAACATGCTTAAACTAACTGGACTGTTTTGTTTGACTTCTCTTTCTTCATTTTTTTTGCAGTCTCTGAAATGCGGGACAAGGTCCTAAGCTAATCTGCATAGGCATCTAAACCGTGTTAGCTAACTGCTCCTATGTTATGACACTTGCAATTTTAAATTTTCTAAAATAATTCAGTGCTCAGAGAGCTGAGCTCCAGTGGAAATTTGTCCATCTCACCTGCAGCTAAGGAGCGCTGGAAATCTAGCTGGAGGCCCAGCACTTCAATCTGTTGAGCTCCCTGGTTTGCAACTTCATAATGTTTCCCTCTTTTGACACCCCAGTTTTGTCAACAAAGAATTTTAAAAGAGGGGAAGTGAGGGAAGGATGTATAAGCAGCAATGAGGTTACAGGAGAGGATCCAAAACTGTTTCAAAAGTTTTCTTCTGTGGTCGGTTGGTTCCTCACTTTTTTCTTTTCTTTCTAAGTAGTCTCTGATTACTGAACCAGAGTTAATTCAAGCAGAGCCACCAAAAGTCTTTTACTGGATACTAGTGAGTGCAGCCAGGAGGGCTGTGGATGAGCAGGGTGAGTGGAAACTCTCTGCTCTCATTTCTTGTGTGGTTTAGCTTCAGTAGGAAAATGGGGCAGCTTCTCCTCTCCCCTTAGCTGGAACCATGTTTCGTTTTCAATGAGCATTTAGAAAACTGTTCCAGGGAAGGGAGGATGGGTGGGAGTGAAATAAGTTTTCCAGGCGTTCATGAAAATGCATGTGGGACAAATTTACCTGCTTCCTTTTCTCTACAATTTGACAGGGAGAATTTTAAAAAATATCTTGTGGGAAGTAAGAGAATATAGACTATTTAAAGACAGTAGTACTTGTGTCCTGAAGTCACTTAGAAATGTCTAACTAATCTCCATCTAATAATCTAAATAATACTCAACATGTAAAAACTACATATTCTCAAAAACTATGCTTTTCAATGTGCTTTGTAATCTAGATGCTTAGGTAAATTTTTTCTGTCTCTCATTAACTTTAAGATTCTTTTATGTGGTTCTATGCTTCTCCAAATAGCATCTTATGCTGTCTGAAATATTTGCTAAGGGCCAAATTCTGTCTTTCACTGCATACAGTTTGAGTTGAAATCCTGAATAATACACAAACCTACTAGGAAACAAAAAGCTGATTGTCTATTTCAGTAAATGTCTGATTACATTTAAAACCATGTGTGTATTGTTTTGATCCCTCATGCACTGTGAAACTGAGGTTTGAGAGTAGCATTTCAATTTTTTATAGAAACAGTGTCTAGCAGTGATATTACAATGTGAAGATTAGGTCTCACCTCGTTGTAACGAATAAATTGAGACCAAAATTAAGTGAGTAGCCAGGGTCACCCACTGAGTTAGTGGAGAAGGCAGGTTTAGAACTCAGCTCCCATATATATTCTTTCCCTAATGAACCTAGTTAACCCAGTAGTGCGAATGAGGAGAAAAAATAATTTGAAACCATGTGAAACTATCCATAATTACTGCACCACGGGAGAAATTCCATTTAATGTCTGCTTTGTCATTCCCGTATCTTAAGATGTTTTTCCTCCTTCATTTTCCATTGTGCAAACAGATATTTTGTACTACTGGAAACCCAGACGTCTTATCCAAATCATGCAACATTTTAATATAAAATTAAAGTAGGCAAAAGAGTGCTGCTGGTAGCAAATCAATGGATCTTACAGAGGACAGTTGTCAAACTAGAACAGCAAAAAGGAGGAAGCTTGTGGGAGCAGCTGTAATCAACAACATTAGATCCTAAATCTTGTGAAAGTCCCGTGTAATTTGACAGGGAATTATGGCCCAAATCTGTTTGATGTCAGCATGTGTGCAGTTCTGCCTAACGGTGCAGTTGTGTGATGGAGCATTTCTAAGGTAATGATGAGAACTGGGTCTCTCCTCCTTACTCAGGGCCTCACCCAAAATCTGTAGGAGTGGATGGAAATTGGTGTCAATGTGGTTAAATTGGGTCCCTCTAGAAAGCACGTGCCTCATGAGCTCTTTTGTGTATCTGTCCACTCTTCCTTTCCTTTGTTTTTCTTGTCTTTCCCCTCTCAACTTTTTCCCATTTCTCATCTCTCAGTACTTAACCTTCAGGTTTCTGTTTAGTAAACCTACCAAAGTAGAATCAATAGCCTGATGCTTAATCACACTTTTTGCTGCTCAAAATGTCAGGTTTGGGTTTGTTTGTAGAAGGGCTTCTGCGTGCCTTTCATTTTTTAGCTCTGTGCAGGATGTTCTGTACTGCTCAAATCCATTAAGAATGAAAGATTTTGCTGTGGCTGATTGTTCTAATCTCTGTTGGGGCATATATGGAAAAAAAATGTAAAATTCCAGATGTTGGTTCATCTTATCAAGAGATCTGTCCTGGTACTTTAGAATTTTCTCATCAATTCTTCCTAGGTGAAATCAGTAAGGTTCAGTTTTTAAATCTGCTGAGGTAGCTAAGGCATAGTCTAACTATCTGTAAGTAGATGTGAGCATGTTTAAGTGTTTTCTTACGACAGAGAAAAAGGAAATAGAGCACAGAATGGTACCAGGTAGCTGCAAGTACTGGTAGAAATTAAATACTCTTTTGGTAAAATAGACAAAACAAGAGACCATAGCTTGGTGCATCAGCTCCAGTTAAGAGCCTGTCAAGAAACTGTTTCTTCCCTTCAATAGTAAAATTCATGTTTTAGAAACTTGTTTGCGTAACAGGTTTGAAGAGGGGAAGAAAACAAAACATCATATGGAGACCCGAGTGCATATACTCCAGTGCAAAGGAGTACATGAAGGTCACTCCTGACTGATCTCTTGATCCTTGGACAAAACTGAGGAGAAAGTCTAACAAATGCATCGTTTTGCAGTAAATTAGATCAGATTTCCGCATCTCCGCACTCAGTCTGTGAGCTGACAGTTCAGTAAAATGTTCCCTTGTAAGGTTCACCCTCTTAGGAAAAGGGGCAATAATTCATCATTAGAATTTCAGAGTCCAGGTGTAGATGAAAACTGATGGAGCCTCCAGCGAGGCAGGGAAAGTGCACAGAAGAAGAAAATTTTATCTGAAGCCTAATTCCCTGGTTACAGCAGAGAATAATTAAGATAATATTGCTTCAAGAGTTCTTTAATGATTAAAAATCACATATGCAGAATCCATAAATTGGAGGGCAACAAATTGGAAGGATACAGCGTCAGAGATCTGTTTTGTGCACGTTGTAGTGGGAAGCACACCGGTGGCACAACAGCAGCCCGGGCAGCCACAGGAGACCAGGCCCATTCCAAGGACTTTGTTTAGATGCAACAAATCATTTGTCTGTTATTAACCCAGAGCTTGTAATTATGCAGATTGCCATAGATTTTCCTGGGCCTGGAAGTGAGATTGAGGGTTGTTCACACTATAGCAGGCAGCTCAGGGCTGGCCATGCATTACTGAACTTGCCACATTTATCATGTTGACTGATGGCAGCAGAAGCAGGTCTCAGGTCCCAGTGGTTAATGTAGTGGGTAATTAACTGTCATTTGCCTAGTAATAGGCTGATGATCAATGGTTTGTGTGGAAACAAATTCTAATCAGGTAGCTGATAAATGCTCAGGGAGCGAGAGCAATTGAAATTGGGGGAAACTATGTCCAGAATTTCAAAATGGCATTGTGGGGTTTTTATTATTATTATTAATGGCAGAAAACTATGTTCTTCGTATAAACAGCTTTATCCAAAATTAACAATAGCTAATATAAATCTCACATGTTTGTTCTGTGTGTGGTGGGGAAGGACTAACAGCAAGGAGGGCCTCCTTCCCTCTACGTAATTGAAAAATTTTAATGTATCTGGTGCTCAGCTGAAGCAGTTTCTGTGGGGGTCTCTCATTTCAGGACTGCAGAAACCCTCACATAGTGGACTTGGGTGCAGTAAATCTCTGTCCTGCACGGTGCTGAATGACAATCCCAAATTGTTTCACTGCTCTGCAACATGCCAACTGCAACGCTGGCTGTGATGGGCTCCCCCTTTCTCACGCACACACGCACCTGCAAGGAGGACGTGCCGGTGGAAGGTGACACAGCCTGCACCCAGCACCCTCAGTGGCAAGGGGCTTCAGCTGTGTCTCAGGTGTTCAGCTGTTGCACCTAAACCACCTGAGCATTGAGGGGCTGTCTTATCCCCTCCACTGAGCTTGGAGGCGGTGGGACTGTTCTCATCTTTGTGTTTACACGTTGCTGTTGTGTTCGTGCCTTAAAGTCCGACTCTCCTTTTACTGCAGCCACACAGTAACAGAACAATGTACCTACAGTCTCTAGTACCTTTTGCAGCCTGACCTGCTTTCCTTGTACAACTAAACTACCAGTGTGAAGGAAAACACTTTCCTCCGTGGGTATAGTCATCTTCAACACAAAGCCAGCCCATGACTGGAAGGTGTCTTGCGTCCTTCTTACAGATGAGGAATGGAAATCTGAGTGGGATTTAGATAACCTCAACAAAACCCACACATGATGGAGGTAGAACAGGAACTGAATGTTTTACAAAAGGAATATTTATAATCTTCTTAAATAACCTATGATTTTAGTAATCAGACTTAACAGAAATAGAAGTTGACTTGAGTCATTCTAAGAGGAGCCTTGTCCCAGCATTTCTCCAAGTGATCACAGTAACCAGCATCTCAGACAGGAGGAAAAGGTTCACAACTTTTAAATTAAACAGGCATGTATTTTGTAGGCAGCACACCTTAAGTAGAAGCAGAAGGCAAAAGGATTTAGAATTAAGTAGGCTTGTTGGTAACCCATGCAATTCCATAAAATGGAGGGATGTGATTAAAAAACCTGCGTTCATTTTTATGTTACCAAACTGAATTTTCTACAGAGCACCTTTGAATTCATTAGTTTAGAACTGCTTTTAATTTGGTGTTTCCCTTGAGAGCCATTATATTTTTCTGCTGTCAGCCTGATGTTGAGGGAAAAAAGAAAGCTGGCAGATGTGGCGTTTTCATCTAGTGTGCTTCATAGTTAAAAACTGCATTAACTGCTATGCACAAGCAGAGCATTACTTTTAATAATCCATCACAACTATTAAGTAGTTTAAATAAACTTAGTTTCAAAGATTGCTGCCATGTAGAGCCAACATATTTTTTCTTGTTCATTATAATCCTTCTGTGTCACAAAAGGGTGCATATGTATGTTGGCTTGGGTTTTTTGGTGTTTTTTTTTTTGTTTGGGGGTTTTGGTTTGGTTTTGTTTTTTTTTCTTTTTTTTTAATACACCCACTTGAAAAGTATTGAAAAATCTTTAACAAAGGGAACTTAAAAAAAAATTCATATAGATGTCTGGCAAAAACAGCATTTCATATTGTTCTTACAGTATTTTATACTTCTGCTCCTGATGTGACTATATATAGTTTACAGCCTCATTTACTTTAATGTGCTACCTGAATAACATAATCATAGCAATAACTATGGTATAGGGTTGTAAGGTGCATGAACCACTAATGCTTTCTGACGATCTAAATGACTTGTTCATAAAATGTTCTTTTAATAATAGTGGTAAAGCTTTTAGCACTAGATGTCAAAAATGCGAAGAATGTTGGCTTTTTCAAGTGTTATTTCTTTTCTAGCTAAAGTGTATTTAAATAATAACTAGCACCAAAAGCCAAGGTTACGTGGCTCTGTCCTGCGTGGCAGAATCATAGTAGAAGACTCTTCCCACTTGTGCAAACAGCTTAACCTCTGTCTGCACAGTTATGTAACATCCCTAATGTGTTGTTTCTTTTGTTTAGTTTAACAAGATGTTTCTTTTATCAAGAAAGGTCAGTATAACCTGCAGAAAAAAAAAATAACATCACAATAGGTGCAATATTAGTCTGTCAGTACTTCATAAAGCTCTCTTGGGCAAGACTGTGCCTTCATGTTGTAAATTGGGCAGATTTGGACCATCAAAGACCAGCCTTTCCAAAAGGAGGTGTGCTGGGAAGTCGATCAAAGACCAGGTTGAGGGGAAAAAAAAATTAAAAATTAAAAAAAATAAAATGTGGAGCGAGTTTCCTTTTCAGTTAAGCATCTTCAGGAATATATTTCTTTCTGTATCTCCAGGTTATTTGGCGTTACAGGAAACTGTGCTGCCTGCAGTAAGCTCATACCTGCTTTTGAGATGGTGATGAGAGCAAAGGACAATGTTTATCACCTGGACTGTTTTGCATGTCAGCTTTGTAATCAGAGGTAAGAGAATTTCTTGGGTCTGTTCCATAAGCTAAGTGCTAATTCAGCACTGGTGTGGTCATATATTCCAGAGAAGAGGAAACATCCACCAGCAGTGGAAACCCAAGACTGAGAGTAAGACCTGGATACTTTTCCTGGGACTGATACAGAACATTTTTCATGACCTTGGCCAGAAAACTTTTTGTGCCTCAAATCCCGCATCAATAAAAAAGAATAATGTTACTTCCTCTCCTTCAAAAGACTGTCTGTCAAGTTTAATTAATTAATATTTATAAAGGTCTTTGAGATCCTTTTCTGCAGAAGAGTATAGCAGTACCATTTGTCATTATTGCATTAATTTCACTTAATTCTTCATTTTATCACATGTATTTATTTTAAAGTACACATTGTTTCTTCCCGTTGCCAGAACTGTAATCATTTAAATTTAAAAGATGTTGTTCCCACCATTTCCTCTGTAGCAGCATTGGACCTCTTATAGACCTATTTTTCATTTCCATATCCTAACTGTAGGTAATAAAAATCTCAAGGATCCAAACCCGACACTTTGTTCTGAAGCATTGCACATGTGGCACAGCTGGAGAACAAATGTAAATAATGGTAAAATTGTAACAACTGATTTTTTCATAGGGGAATGCAACCAAATTTATACCAAATACTCTCAGAATGGTGGCCAAATCCTGTCAGAGATTTCACCGAGAGCTCCATTTCTGACTCCACGAGAGCTGCTGGCAGCTTTGCCAGTGACTTCTATCAGGTCTAGGAACTGAGAGAGCCAATTATGTCCTCTCCTTAATGTCTCTATTATTTTCAGGTTTTTTTCAGTTATTACATGATCCTATTTAGCATTTTATGGCATTCATATTTTTTTCAGTTTCAGGTGGGAAGAAACGCAAGATGTACATTTCTAGGGAGGTAATAAAAAATTAGGAAGATAACCCTCTAACACAACAAAGTTAGACACAGCTCTAAATAAGCTTTCTTAACTCACCTTGTCCTGCAGTTTATTATTTTTTAACACTGTAGTCATTTAAAAATCAAACATCCCTAAAGAACCGTAAAATGTACAGCTGCTAATAAGTGTAGCACACTACAATTATGCTCTTTAAAAAAAAGCCAAATTGACCTTTTTCATCATGTTGCATGGGAAATTAAAATACCAGGCAAGTAATAACTGCCGCTTAAACTATATAATAATGCAAAGTAATTATAGGTTCTAATGCTATTTAAAGTCCTATATCAATTTTGTCTTGCTACAGAAGTAAGAAACTCTATTCTGAGCAAGGCAGACAGAGGCTCCCATAGCACCCATTCAAGAAAGACACACACACTCTCCTAGGTTTCGTTTCTTAAACCCTTCACATCCCTGTTTTTTTCCAAAGCATGGTTCTAGTATCATTATTAAAGCCCCTAATATATTTCTGTTGTTCGCTTCATTTATTACATGCCATAATGGGCCTGCATATCTTTAGTGTTGGTTATGCACAATTAGCACTTAGTTATTGTCTTGTCACTTCAGCCCATACAAGACAAACTTCTTTAATGTAAGAAGTCAGCTAATCTTCATCAGTCAAGCAAAGCAGACAATGTTTGTTAGCCAGAGTGCAAAAGATTTTCATCATAGTTAGCACTCATGGATCTGAGGAAGTGAAATTTCTTTTTTTCTCCCCCCTCTCCTCCCCCCCCCCCCCCCAAAAAAAAAAGGCACAGCTGTTGTAATTATTTTAATATTCCTCTTCTACCATTACAATTGTGGACTAATGTACAAATTCACTGCAGCTAATACACATTGTACTGGGCTTTGGGGCCACTGACCTCCTGGAAAAGTGCTGTGAGGTGCTCCTGAAATGGAGCTTTACTGGGATATTTAATAGTTCTTAACCTCATGATTCCTGAGCCTTCAATCTAGTATTTTATTTTATTTTTACTTTGTAGTTTGGGCAAAGGGTTGCTGAAATAGTATTAAGGTGTCTTAGACTAAAACAAAACCATCAATTTACCTGAAATACACTGTTCATCTAGTGAAAACAGGGTGTGGTTCCAGAAGTTCCAAAGAATTTCAGAAATTCTCAGAAGTGACCCTAATCCTGATTATATTGCAATAGCTATCATGAAGCCTATTAAAGCAGACTGCCTATAGGGTACCTATCTTCCTCACAATTTGGAGCTAGTGGCACTCTGAAGAATTAATTTTGTTGTTTTCTTACAATAAATCCTATTTCATGGATGCTCCAACATAGCTCTTCTGCGGTTCCTATGGCAAAGCATCCCACTGACTACATTCTCCCATTAATAAATATCTTCAAATCTTTTGTTTTTCATCATTTGTGTAGCAATAAAACCCTGAAATGCTAGACACCTGACGCATCACCCATTTTGGAGTTTTTTACATCTACTATGAAACGTCTTTCTCTTTTCTTTTAAACTGAATAATCTTGTCAGTCACCATGTCACTAATAATTTCAATTGTCCTTCTTAGGATCCTTTTTTCTTCTTCTAGTTATGCTAAACAAAATCAAACAGTGGATTCTGAGTAAGGATGAGTTTATATAACAGTTCAACTTTATTGAAAGTTAAACTTCTGCGCCTTCATATGCAGAATAATGTTATTGAGAGTCTTTAGGTTTGCTCTTTCCTTTCACTTCAGCCACTAATTCCACTAATCCAGAATTTATTTATTGAAGAGAACATTTTTATTTATAAACACATCAGCAATGTCCAAAAATTACCAATGGATGTAGCAAGGCTCACCAGCTATTGCAAGGCCTGTATGTTTAGCCATATTCCCCAATTTCACATTCTCTTCCCCCATTCAATATAAAATCCTTTGGGTCATTCTCTACAGTAGTTCTGCAGAGTATATAATGCTCTTTTTTTGGTTCCACATTTCACTTTCAGTTATCAAATATCATTTAGGTTTTTCCCTGACAGAACACATGCAACATTCTTGAGCATACAGAGTTGTTTCTTCAGTTTGCATTACTTTGTCTTTGCCAACACTGAATTTCTTCTGACTTTCTGTGCTCCTTCCAGTCCCTCCTGCCATCCAAGCTAGCTAATAATTATATTAACACTGATGCTTGGGGCAGCCCATTCTTCAGGCTTGCTATTGCATGACCCTCACATTGGTACCCTTTAAATAGTTGATCCTGACCCAGTGAGAGAGATGCCTGCCTGTTTTTGCCTAGTGCTTTTGTGAAAGATTTGGTGTTTTTTCTGCTTTTGTGTACAACTTCACTGTTTCCTTTTTTAGTTTCGAGTACCTACAACTCACCATCTAGAGCAAGTCTCAGTGTGGATGGTAGCTAGACCCCCTTGGTTTCGGAGGACTTTTGTTTGGGCCATGAACTCCAGCTCTGAGCTGACTCATAACATGCCTGTCTCCTCTTATTGGCCTCCTGAACCTGACATTTGCAGAGTGAGGAGAAAGAGGCATTGTCTCACATACTGTATTCCAAGAAGAAAGACTGTAGACAGAGGCAGCCTGAAAGAGATCTCCTGAGCCACCAAGCCTAGTCTCCTGATGTCAGATAGGCACTGTCTCCTATTTTTTCTTTCATAAAGCTATTCAGCCTTGAGATCTAATTGCTCCATCAAGCCAGTTGTTGAGATATTTCCCTCATTTTTTTCTTGATACTGATGCTTACAGCTGTAGCAATTTTGTGAATATTAAGCTCTGCTCATAGCCTAAAGGTTTTAGCATCCTCTTATCTCCCATGTCTCTGTCCAGCTTACTCCTAATTTGAAGTTTTTCCATCACCTAAATGCCCGCAGAGCTTAGTGACAGTCATCTTAATGGTGTGAGTGTTCCCCTTTCTTCTCTGCAAACATATTAAACTTCTCAGAAGCCACTCACCTTATATTGACAGGAGCTTCAATACACTTAATTTCTGCAGAAAATTTAAAGGGGGGGAAAAAAAAGGAAACCACTGGAAAAATAAACTTGTAAACAGACACTGCCATTCACACTTTGTCAGGTTGCATGTGTGTGACTAGCAAAATGGAGTGGAAAATCTTACAAGTGGGCTCAGCTGTATCTTTGCCTGACACTTTTGACTACAGCAATGATGTCAGTCTGCCTTCGGCTTTCCCACTTTCCCGAGTTTATGTCTCCTTCCTTTCACTCTCTGTCGGCATCTTTAGCAGCTTGTTCCATATTTCTGAGATATTTTCTCTCTGCCGTTTGAAGTCAACTCAGGGTATGGTTTAAAACCCCCATCTGCTGTCACTGAGAGGTGTTTAAATCTACAGTTCTACCCTTCTGTCTGAAATAGCCTTTATTTTTAATGGGAACTGGACTGAAAATGGTTACACACTCATTCAAATCGCTGTCCTGATGTAGCTGTAAACACCTCCAGTATAAGCTGTTAAATGCCCACACAATGCTGCCTTTGTTCTCTGTCAAGTGGGGAGGAGGGAATGCAATTCCAGGGGCATCCTTATTTCAAACACCAGTACCAGATTTTTTTCATGAGTGGTCATTTTATAAATTCTGAAAATACTACTTATTTTCATTGAGTGTCTCTAAATTTAGAATAAAAATTAATACATTGTCCATACCTGTTGTTTAAAACATAGTAAATGAAAAACATACCACTTTGAGATTTGTCATTATGAGTTGAGCTGGGATTCTGCGTGTTCCTACACTCCATCGTACTGGTGAAAATGTACAGACCCAGGCACAGATCATATTTTCCAGACTTTGAAATGGGCATTTTGACAGAACCCCAGAATTAGTAAAGCAGAGGTGTGGACTGATGAACTGTCATGTTAAAGGGTAGCTTAGTTCTCTTAGTGATGCAGAGTAATGTTAGTGTGAGTTACAATGGAAACGCAAAGAAACTTAAAAAAAAAGAGGAAAGGGGAAAAGCAGAGGACATTGATTGCAAAAAGCAGAAGAGAAGGGTGTAGGTGTGGTAAGTCTGAGATTCCTTTATCTTCGAGGAAATCAATTAAATGCTTACAGATTTTGTTTCTTTCTACAACAAAGATCTGACTTAACCAGAGGAGACACACACACAGCCATCTTTGTTCACAGCAATATTTCTCTCACTTTCTTAAGAAACCTTCAGTACCTTGACATGCATCTTGTGCATCAGAAAAGATGACAGACAGCAGTGAGATCTCCTTAAATATCTGTTCTGAACAATGAAAGAGCTATTTCTCAAAATGGGAGTTTTATACTTCTTGTGATTAGTCTAGATGCACCTTCCCCTTCCAAACAAGGTGATAACAGAGGTCATTTTGTAATATAAATGGCCTTCCTTTTGCCATTGTAAAATACGACAGGAGTTCTAGGATGTAGGTTAATTATAATGGTCATTCTACTAATGTCACAGTCGTGTCAAAAGTACTATTATCAATTTATGGTGGTAAGTCCAATCTGGCATGTTAATGCAGCCTATTGTATATTCTTTCCCGTTCATCTTGCATGCCTATTAAAGAAATTGGGTGAGGGTTTTAGGGAAGGCTGAAGACTACCATCTACCTGCTAGAAGAGTAATAGTCTTGCCTAATTATATACTCCTAACACAGTGGCATCTTAATATGCTCCTTGACTCCATTTGGTATACATGTCCAAATTGTGCCCTGATTTACATCCTATGCCGATTCTGTAAAAAAACCCCAACCTTAGTGGAAAGATGCATTTACCCTTCCATTCAAAGCTAAGCTGGGTTTAAATCTTAGAGTGTGTAAAACCAGTCTGCAGTAGTTATAGATTTAGCTCTTTCACTTCAGAGGAGGCTAAATCTGTTTTTGAGAGTCAAATAAGGTTGAAAGTGTGAATGGACAGAATTTGTCATACTTCATCTGCCTGCTTGCTTTGTCTCGTTGTACCTGGGAGCTAACATGCCACCATTACAGGTTTTTCACCTGGTGCTTACCTCTTTGTCACCTAATGAGTGCACAATTCACACATTTATTACTCAGGGGCCAGCACGAGCCTCACCGTCAGTCTTTGCCAAATACGTTTCAGTCACTGAACTTGCACCGCATGAAAACAGTTGCAGAATTTGGACCACAATTATTGCAAGTAACAGGTTTCCCCCCAGGCACGAAGGATCATCTGGGTGAACCCAGAGGATGTCTTACCATGCAGACAGACCCCAACCCCACAGGTTATCAAAAACCAAGCGTGTCTAGACAGGCCACTGGCAGCCTCTCCACAAGACAGCTGTACACTTGGAAGGTAAATGATTTGTGGAACTGTGTATGTTTAAAGCCATTCATGCATAAAGCTGTCAAATGCCACGTAGACACAGGTAGAGCATTTCTGGCTCGACATATTAACACTGCACAAGCAAAAGGCATTGACAGTTTTTATTAGGAAAGGCATCCTGACACCCCGGTGTAGCTGGTGCAGTTTAATTCCAACTGTGTCACTTCTCTGAGGGCTGAGAAACTAAATCCTCCAGCCAGGATTTTGCAACATTGCAGGAAGTCACACGTGTGAGTAGTGCCGGGCAAGTGAATTGCACTTGAGCAGCGTCTTTTTCATTTGCTAAATATTTTAAACAAATTAACCTGCTAAGCTTTTTATTAGTCTGGAACACAAAGGAATACATAGCTGAATAACGTTAACAGTTCAGAGTTAGGGTTTTCTGCTGGATGCAGAGGTGGTTTTGTCTCCCACTGGTGACTGACCCAGCAGGAGAGACACCTTGCTGTGCAGTAACCCTCTGATGTGGTGGGCACTGCCAGCCTGGCAGCTCCTGCTCAGTCTCCATCATTAATTCGTGGGCAAACTGTAGCAGAGTGACTGATTTGTCACAATACAATAACTTTCCCTGATTTTAGTCCATATTAATCCGTATGTTTATTTAAGAGAAACTAAGAAGGAGTGGGTTTAGGGGTTCTTTGTTGTAGTTAAATATTACTTCTTTGGGAAAAATAAATTTACATATGGGTACTAGTTAAGACTCTTTTACTTAATCTTGTGAGATACACTAAAGAATTTTTTTTGGCATTGCTGTCAATGGACGAAATTACAAAAGACGGGAACTAGAAAAAATGCCAAAGAACAGCTTTTCTGCATGAGTTCTACATTTCAACATAGCTGCTCAAAATCATTTGTGTTGTTAGTAGTCTGGTACACCAGGATTGGGGTGAGAAGAATAACAGGAACCTTTAAATTCTGTAAAAGAGTCTTGACCACAAATAAGTTAAAGATTTCGGGATCATTCCCTAATCTTTATTTTCAATCATCATCATCAGCAGGCAGTAATCCTACAGAAAAAAAAAGTCCACAAATAAACAAACCAATTTTCCTTTAAGAGCAAAGCTAATTCTTTTCAATCCACTTTTTTATTACACTATTTTCCCTCTATCTATTTAGCTAGCATAAGGATAAATTTCCAAAGCTACCCAGTTGGAAAATAAATGGGTTCACTGTTTGTCTAGCATTCCAATCTTCACAAATGTAAATCAGTCCAACTGCTACTCATTTAAACCTCCAACTTCACAAAACATTAAAGGACTGCTTTCCATACACAATTTAATCTGTGACAATTCACCAAGATTTCTGCTTGAACATCATTAGAGATTGACTCTCCCATAAAGACAGACCACTATCAAAGGTCAGGTGGGTCAACCTGTGTCATCTACGGAGTTTTACTGGGTCAACTACAGTAGGCACCATTGTTTGAAGGTTAAATTGTTACAATTAAATACATATACAGCTATTCCCACAGCTACTCTGCTGTTAAATCCACCGTAAACAACACAAGCATTTATATCTGACCCTAATTGTGTCCAAGATGTCACCATTTGGAAATTATACAAAAAAGGACATTATAATCCATTACACATTAAACAATACTTTATGTAGTGAGATCCATAATTAGCTGGTAGAGGCTGGTTTCATTTATTCACATCAGTGTTAAGGGGTTCATTTAGGTTACTTTCTTTCATTTTAATTGGAATAATGCGAGCAGTGCCTCCCAATATATTTTATAGCTGGAGAGTTCACTATAAACAAAGGCATGTAACCCTGCCAAGGCAGTCACTAGGGAAACGTTTTCTCTGTGTTGGCCCTATTCACTTATTTCCTAAGTATCTTCAAGAAGACTGGCTTTGTCAAGGGGAAGGGTTGAGGGCATGTCAGGGAAGAGCCTTCTTAAATTCAAGTGTACTGCTTAGCTGGGAAATCCTACTTTACTTGAAGTTTGAAGCCAGCCAGCCAGGAGCATTAACATTATGTGACTTTCCTAGTCATCAGAGAAAATCAAATGAAATCTCTCAGAAGCGTTTTGTAGCAATCAGATCATTCTGATGCACGTAATAGTATAACAAGGTCGGTACACTGATACCACAGGAGAGAGAGTAGTTAGCTGTGTAACTAAATTTATGATCAACTCCTACAGGAAAAAAAAAAAGGTTTGTCTGCATGCCTGTGTGCTTCTGGTTTCCACCACAATATATGTAAAAGTTGTGTGCTAGGAACGGTTCTCAGAACCACCACTTTAAATTGAATCTAGCGATATATCCAACCGGAATGTAAGGAGAGACTCTCACTGGCACGCCCTCACAGGGCAAATATAACATGTCTCAGACAAGCTTTCTACTGCATATGATCACTTTGTTTTCTTTGCTTTTCTTCTGATTTGTACGAAAGCGGGACATGTACTTTTCGCTCAGCTCAGTAGCCTGGGATATTTGTTGTGTTTTGTCTGCGTGCCAGCGACCCGATCCAAGACTCCCACAGTCTTCGGTGGGCTTTGAATGAAGTCTTTGGCCAGGGAAGCAAAAGTGCTCGACTGCACTAGGTTTTGCTGAAAGCACAGGATTAATTCTGGTACCAGAGCAACACCTCTGCTGGGCTTTCACACATGTGCACCCGTCTGTGTGTGCTGTACAGACAGCAGCGGCGTGAGCCGGGCAGTGCAACAAACCCACAAACACAGGCTGTACCATCCTTATGTGTAAGATCATATCACAACGTTCATCCTCAGACTATATCTCTTCTTTTTTTTTTCTCTTTGTTGTTGTAATTTCAGATTTTGTGTTGGAGACAAATTTTTCCTGAAGAACAACATGATTCTCTGCCAGACAGACTATGAGGAGGGTTTAATGAAAGAAGGTTATGCGCCCCAGGTTCGCTGATTGGATGCCACACCACTAAGAATAAAAAGCACTATGTTCTTTTATCTTTTTTGCTCAACATGTATATAAGAAATGACACAGGAACCTACTGAATAGCATAGATATAGGGAGACTGAATGGTTGCGTGACATAAAAGGTGGACTGCATCTGTATGTAGTGAAAATTGCTCCAGTTCAGAGTTGAATGTTAATTAAAAAAGTACTGTACATACAGCTGGATTCTTTTTGCTTGCTCTTGGGGGTTTTTGTTTGTTTGGGCTTTTTTGTTTCTTTTTGTGTCACTTGGCATGAGATGTTTATTTTGGACTATTGTACATAATGTATTGTAATATTTGAAGCACAAATGTAATACAGTTTTATTGTGTTACCATTTGTGTTCCTGTTTGCTTCTTTGTATTGTTGCATTTAGTACAATCAGTGTCTAAACTTACTGTATATTTATGCTTTCTGTATCTACCAGCTATTTTAAATGAGCTGTATCTTTCTAGTAAAAAGCATTAAAGAGCAAATCCCAACCATTATGCTACACTTAGAGCTTAAGAATACTGTTTACATTAAAACTATTTAGAAAATTAATAACTAGCAGCACGTGCTGCTAATGATGCTATGGTTAAGGGTCTATCAGCACTTCTGTTATAAGCCTCTATTTTTCAGGGGTTAAGCATCTGCTGTTTAATTGCATAGATTTTCCTCAAAGAGCACTTTTATTTTACTACAAAATTTTGAAAAGCAAATCTGACTGGTTTGGGATATATTATAAAAGGTGCAAAAGTTAATG
The DNA here is from genome assembly GCF_001715985.3 of Manacus vitellinus. Lineage (NCBI taxonomy): Eukaryota > Metazoa > Chordata > Aves > Passeriformes > Pipridae > Manacus > Manacus vitellinus. Next base: position 1,245,782 of record NW_021940682.1, on the reverse strand, counting down.
ATTTTGGGTGCTGCTTTTGCACCCTGTAGGCATTCCAAATGCCTGGATTTGATTTTTAATTTAGCTGGAAATTAAGCCCTAATGCAAACCAGTGCCTCTGGGTATCTTATTTTTTATATATATATAAATATATATGTTATTTTCTGAAATTATTTAGTTTGGGGGCAGGGGAAAGGAAAGGGAGAAGACTTCTGTTTATATACATTTTAAAAAATTCTTAAAATTTGACAGGTCTCTCTCTCCCTCTCTCTGTTTCCTTTTTCTCTTCTTTTCTTTTTCTTTTTTTTTTTTTTTTTAATCAGGGCTTAACCCTAAAGTTTTCTGGGGCTGTGTGCTCAACAAACCCTGGAAAAAAGTGAAAGTAGAAGGCACTGTAAACAGCCCCCTCTGAGGGTCTATTTACATTAAAGAAATGACCCTGAGCTGACACTAGGAGAGTGACTGGTTACTAATTACCCATCTCAGTGAAAGCTGAAGGTAATTTAAATGCTGATGTGGATGGGACAAAACTTTGCAATACCAGTACAGAACGGGAGAGTTACCTCTCTCGACTGCATAGGTACTTTGCTGTCCATGTCAACATCCTACATGTTTGTCCCATCAATACTGGCAATTAAAATCCTTTAGGCAGAGGTGAAATCACTGCTGACAGCTCCTGTTGGCAATCAGTCCATTTTGTAAGAGAGGTGGACCTCTGTTTTTAAAGCCATGAAGCTATTGCATCAGCAGGATGTCCCCAAGTGCTCGTGCCCTGACAGAGCTTACAGGTGTTTAGCAAAGGAAGGCAGGATGAATGTGTAAAAAGCTGTTAAATACATAATTAATTCTTGTCTGTTTGTCACTGTAATCTGGCTCGCTGGAAAAACAACCTGTATTAAAAGAAAAAACAAAACAAAAACACCCAAACAACAAAACAGTATTAAGAAAAAAATATACATGAAACCGACTATACCCTATGTTGTTATGAAGCTGAGCTCTTGTTTTAATTTAGATTGAGAACACTCCTCTCTGCTCAAGTTGAGTGCTGTCCTTCCCTGCTCTTCCTGTCCTATTGCTCATTCCAACATGTTTTTCCTGGGGATGATGAAAGAAACTTTGTAATGCAGTGGGGTAATTCCTCTAGTGTATGTTATGAGTACACTGCACAGTGGCTTGACTTAGAAATGGATATTTAGTTCTAATGACTATTGTTACAGTGTGTTTTTGTTTCTGGCTGTGAACCCTTTTAAAAATAAGCATGGCTTATAAAACTTGACTTTGACTCATACAGGACCAGTAAGAAATGCAATGACTCCTCAGGCTGATCTTGCTAATTAGACAAAATAGCTCCACATAGCTTTTCAAATTAAATTTGGCCCTCTTTTGTGGACTTTTTTCCTTCCTAACCTTGAGCACAAGTCTCTTTTCCACTCCTTCCACAGTCCCTTAATGTCTTTGGGATAACGAAGCAGTTGGTGTCAGAGGTATTATTAGGCTCTTCCAGATCTACTTCAGTGCAATAAACAAGCTGTCCTTTCCATGAAGGTCAGGATGGACAGAAAGGGAAGAATCATAGTATCTTATTTTGAGTCCAATTTCAATTTTCTCCTCCAGCCTCTCTTGGGTCTTTCTGTTTGAAGTCAGAAAGATATCTCTTCTGATTTCTACTAGTAGACTGCAGAATGGATAGAAATCCCTGGTTCAGCAACAGGGCCGGAGAAGAGGAAAGAAGGGACTTGGGTTATGGCTTTGACTTCCTGTAAGCTTGGGCAAGTCATTCAACTTCTCTGTGCCTCATTTGTCCCTGTCTGTCAAATGGGGCCAATGCATACACTGCCTTTGTAAAGCATTTTTGGCTCTTCAGGAAAGCAAGAGCCGTGCATGCAGGTGTTACAGGCAGCATTAGGACATCACGGGAGAGGAGGAGCATTCACAGTGGGTAACCACAGATCTGAGAGCACCAGAACCAACTAAACCTGTGGAAGGCTTTGTTGGGGGCGATGGCAACTACACACTAACAGTGCTGTAAATGCTAAAGTGCTCTCTCATTAACACAAAGTGCCACTGCTCAGCTCTCTGTAGACTAAATTAAGACAGTGCAATGGGAAAATAGTGGTTTGTTATAACATGCCATGTTGCTCATATGTGCATGTGTGTGTTTTGTAACATAGGCCAAAGTGCAGAAGAGGAAGGTGGTCCTGCTATGGAGAAATAAAACAGTCTCACCATTCTATCAACCTTACCTGATGTAAGGAAAAGGAAATATTGATATACACATTTGCAGTGCTGCAATGGTATGGCACTGCTTTCAGCACTTTAAGCTCATATATCTTATTCACATACATATCTAAAATTTGTATGTAAAGGATACAGTATAAACTTAGATTTGATGTAGGTCAAAGATAAATCACACATTTTCCTGTATTTCAAACTTCCATCTTGCCTGGCTGTTAAAATAATAACTGGGAGTTGAAATATTTAGTGGAAACATTTACAACTCCAATAAAGTATAAGAACATAAGACAACACTGAAGAGAGATTATCTGCTAGGCCACTTTATTGATCTTTTTGACAGAGGCCTAGACCATTCTTTTGGGTTGCTTTTAGTTATCTGCTTTGGTTCTTCTTCTCCATCACTGTCTGTGTCAACATGCTCTGTCTGCATAGAGCAAAATGTTCTGCTAGTGACCAGTACTCAGTGTATGCTCATTTGCCAGGCAGGAATGCTTCCATTTGTGTCTCCCATCTTTAGGGTATTTTATCTCAATATGTACAAATATCTAAGTTTAGCCAGACAAAAATAATAATAATAACAATAATTTAAAAAAAAAAATCTACTATTCTTGGGTGGCTGGTGTTTGAGCCACATGGAAAAGTACAAATTATCAAACCTAGATTTTCAGCTGCAAAAAGCTCTTCTGACAACCGTAACCTGCTGTGTCTGTAATCTGCCACTACTGGTGATGAACCAAGACAGCCTGGATTTGGCAGAAGCAGTGACCAGGGCTAAAACTTGATCTGTTTCATAATTGTGTTTTTATATTTTTGGTTTTGGTTTTTTTTTCTAAGCACACCTTCTTCTGTTTTCTTATCCTCCCAAGATGCTCAAATTTTTGCTCATGTAATGTAAATAAAGGAAAATCATCCAACAACCCCTGAAACGTTCCTAATTGCCTACATATGAAACGACTTGAGGAAAATAAATTGAAAAGTGGTCAGTGAGAAGGGAAACTGTGGGGAAAAGAAACAAGCAGGGACTGTGGCAAGGTTTCGCCTGTATAGACTTTAAAGTACTTTAAAGGCTTTTTTCAACGTAATATGCAGCAGCTTCTTATAATTTTCTCAGCAGTAGGTAGTTTACAGTCATCGGTACCTAGAACAAATCTTGTCAAAAATGAAGGTCTGTAGTGATTGCTGGGTATAATTTTATACATTTAGCTGATTTTACTGAAAGCTTCCACTGTGCTGCTGTTGTCAGACTAAATTATCAATTTAGCCATTTGTTGTTTAATGAATAAAAACTCCTATGGCATTGGAGATGTTGTGGTTTCAATAAAGCAAAAGCTTTAACAACTCAAACTACAGAAAACAAAGTGTGTACTCTATATAAGAACAGTGTTTTTATTCTTTTAAATACCACTTTAGAGAAAAAAAGCCAATTACATATTCACTTAACACATTTCTCCTACTTCAGGCCAATGATGCAGACCAAACCTGTTTACTGTTCAGTACCTTGCAAAAGGAAACCAAAATACAATATGTGCAAGGTAATAGGCCATTAGCACAAACATGCTCCCAGTAAAAATCTTTTGTGTAGGCACCTTTTAGAAGCTGCCAATTGTGGGTGAGAGAAAGGAAATGATTTTAATACTATTTAAGGCATTAAAAGCTGAAGAGTATCTGTTTAAAGCCTTAAAGTAAGAGCTGCATGTATCTAATACCTTTCAAAATGCCCTTCTGCTGATTTATATTCATCCTGAACCTGCTAATAATGAGTGTACATAAGCAAATACCATCTTCCACCTATTCAGCATGTCATTGATATGAAAGCCCCAGAAAATATCTCACGTAATCAGTGTGTTCAGAGAGTTATCTAGCACAAATTACTCATTAACTCAATAGCACATAATAAAAAAGAACATCAATTAATTAATGAGTCACCCTCAGATCACTTTGATTACAACACAGCTCTGTTGAAACAGCAGTTATAAATGGGGCTGCCTCTCTTTATTCATTGTTTGCAATTGGCCCATTATTTTGCAGAGACCAGTGTCACATTTAACACATGCCTGCAGGTAATTGTGTGATAAGTTTCATAAATGAAGATGCAGAGGGAGAACATGGAGTCTCTTGCTCTGCAGCTGAGTCTGAAGATGCAGGAATCCACCTCACCTCCTGCAACCTGCCAAGCCAGCAGACCCCTCTGCAGTGGCCACAAGGCCAGCCTGCCTCCTGACTGCAAGGCCCTAGTGACAGGACAACACTCAGAACCAGTCATACTTAGCTCTATCTTAATCTAAAGATCTCAAAGCCCTGGGCAAACACTTTTGATTTGGGCCTCCCCCCTCTGTGGATGTCAGTCTCTTCTCCCAAGCATCAAGCAACAGGACGAGGGGAAATGGCCTCAGGTTGTGCCAGGGGAGGTTTAGATTGGATATTAGCAAAAATTTCTTCACTGAAAGGATTATCAAGTACTGGAACAGGTTGTCCAAGGAAGTGGTGGAGTCACAGTCCCTGAAAGTATTTAAAAGATGTGTGGGTGTGGTGTTTTGGGATATGGGTCAGTGGTGGATGCAGCAGTGCTGGGTAACAGTTGGAATCAATGATCTTAGAGTTATTTTCCAGCCTAAAATATCCTTGTGAACAGGCCACATTGCTATTATTTCACTTAGAAGAACAGGGAGCCAGGGAGATAAGTGGGCTGCCCAAGGTCAAGCAGCTGCATTCCTCGAACCCCACTGTTAGCATGACTTGTAAGACCTCACACAGCCACCCCATCCTGGGCCTTGCCAAGATAGGTTCCAGTGCCACGCTTGGAGCAACACATGCAAACTGCTCTTCCATGCTCAGGGATGGACTGAGGAGCAGGGAAATGCTGAACATCCAAAGCTTCATTGTGGTGAACTGTGCTTGGTGAATATGAGCTGGGGAGGCTAGTGAGGAGGGCTGGTTGGTTGGGTATTTTTTTTAAGTTTTTTAGAGGAAAGATGAATGAAAGAACACAAAGTCACCACCTAGAGTTCCTAAACTATCTTGGTTAAATGCCATTCCAATAAGCGTATAGTGTAATTATAACAGTTCCCTTAGGTAAGTAAGAAACATCTGTTAGTAACACATAGCAGGTGTTAGCAATTACACATACTGATTTTTTTAAAGTGTTTTTAATTAAAAAGAATTCTGTTTTCTGAAAAGGAAAGCACGGTAAGTCCAAACAAGCTTTTGTTTGCGCGGCTCTAGATCATGTAATATGCAAAACGATAAAGGCAAAACCAACTGAAATTAGCAAGAGTTTGCACGTTTGACTCCAGTTTATTGCAATCAAAACCAAATTGGGCTTCACTGCATCACTGCAAAGCATACAAACATTAGTATTCTAAGCAAGGTCTCGTCAAATGTATGAAATCCATACAGTTCGTGTAATCGCTGAACGCGGCTAAGTAGAGCGTTTGAACCTGGAAGATTGCTACAGTTAAGCAAAGTGTGATAGGTATCGTAAGAGAGGAGCAAATTGCAAGAAAATTCTGTATAATAGTTTCTTCACAATCCCTTTGTCCCACTACTGGGAAACAATGTTGTCAAATTTTTTGAAAAACTAGCCAAGAGCAATTTACATCTAGCAATGTGATAGGCTGTGCCATTGAGAAATAACAAGAGCCACACTAGAAGGCCAACTATTTAGAGGAGTTTTTAATCCAAATTAGAAGATAATGAGATGACAAATTTGTTTCCCTGTCCTGACACCGTCTTTCCATGGATGCCAAGATGAGGATATCACGATTTAAATCTTGCCATAAACTATGACTTTCATTTTATATAAAATACATAAGCAAAAGAGTTGGCAGAGAAAAGAGAAAGAAGCACAAACATTATTACTACAAACTATGGATTCGTCTTTGTATCCAGCTGGGATCCAGATTGTGCTTGTTTGTGATATACAAGGCTGTGGTTCCTTTCACAAAACTCCCTAAACTCCAATGTGGAAAAGTAGCCTTTCTACCTATAGTCTACAGCAATACAAAGGAGATTATGTTCTTCCCAAGAGTGGGAGATTTATGAGGAGATACATATATAAAATAATGGGTATGAAAAGCCTTATCAATAGACTGTTATGCCAAAGAAAAAAGTAATACATACATATTCATGTAACTGAATACACAGATCTGGAAATTGAGATCAGATTTTTAAAATTTTTCTGCTTTCAGGAAATTTAGGTTTTGTCCTATGTTATCTATAAATATTTTTAAGCATCTTTATTTCTTTTTCAAAATATATGATATCTGTTTAAGCCTTCTTTTATATCAAGGACATTAAAACTACTCTCAGTGGCATCCAACCAATACATTGCTAGTGTAAACAGTTACATCAGGAAGAAATTCTAGGTACATATTACATAGCTTTATTAGTTATTCACAACTGCAGTATAATATCCAGGTACCCAAACCAGATGCCACGCTGCTAACCAAATATATGAGCTGTGAACAATAATCATATATCATTAGCCATAAAAGTATTTTGATGGGGTTTTTTGTTCAAGTTGAAGCAGAGCATTTCAGTACTTATTGTACACAACGCCTTTCTGGAGTACAGTAGTCCTGTGACAATGTGTGCATATTAAAAAGGAAAAAAAAAAGAAAAAGTAAGATAAATGCCTAAAAAATGTCTTTAATTTAGAATGACAGACTCACATTTGTTCCTACAGTCTCTCAAAGATCATATAAGGATAAAATATCATCACTAAGACTGTAGCAGCGAGGAAATTTCTACTTTGGCCTCTCATCCCAGTTTATTTTGAGAGCATTACAATAGGTTTTTCCACTCTCTTCCCCTCACAGTCCTCTTAAAAGAAGGGAATCACCTTTTCCGTGTCTTGTATGGCCAGCTGGAAGATCTGACAGGTCTACCTGGAGGCTGTGAAATGAGCAGGACACAAGACACACATCTTTCTAATTCAAAGTCAAGCTTAGAAACAACTACTCACAAATGGCACATGGTAACCCTGGAGACATGTACCTGAAGGTGTCACATTGTGGTATCAGCAGTGCACACCTGGACCCACCAGTGTGGGCTTTATTCTCTGTATCCTCCTGTCCATCTAGAAAATAGTGCTCAGGCCACCAATGCATCTTGGAAGTGGTATGAACACAAACACATTAGTGATACTGAGATGTTAAATTAATAGTGGTGGAGAGGGCCACAGGTTAACCAAGCAGGACAGAGGACTGAAAATTTTCCACAGACAGAGCATCAGAACTGTGCCAAGGCAACAAAGTCCAAGAGAGAAAAGAAATCACCTTATTGCCTACAATCAGCTTAGGCCTCCTGGCACATATTCTACAATCTATCCAAAGTCTTTCTCACCTATAATTGTTTTAGCAGCATGATGTCACAGTGTCACAAGCTATAGACATTTTCAGCCATCTGAAAATCCCTTTAAACAATCTGCAAATTCCTGATGAACATCCCACACATCCATACACCTTTCCTTCTTTAATTGGGAGCACCTGATCTTGGAGTCTGAAAGTCATCTGAAGCAACTCTGTGGACCGCCTTGCTGGCATTTACTGGGAAAGTGAAGCAACACAGAACTATCATAAAATTTCAGGGTTGCATTCACCCTTGTCTCATCGTGTAGTATTGTAATAGGAAGTTTATAGAGAGGTTGGATTTTTAAGGACAGGCTGCGTATCAATTTGTTCCCAAGTTTTTATTGTGCTAATGAACTGTAACAGCTCTAATCTATTTTTAGGTGATGGCATTTCAAGTCTCTCTGCTCCTCAGTTCAAAATCCATAATGTGGAGATAATATACCACTTTTCTACCTTGCAGGATGTGTGATGGTAGTAATTGTGGGATTTTTCAACAGCACCAGCTAAGCATATAAAATACCTAAGCAGGAGAACAGTGATATATACAAATTGTAGCCTAGGAATTGTCTAAAACGCTAATTGCTAGATACTAGAGAAGTGCTGGGAAAAAGATTGCTCTGCCTTTACTTTTTCTTATCACAGTTCCAAACCACTTTTTAATAGTCCCTGTCAAAGGCAGATACTTAGCTAGATGAGAACTTTGCACAGATCCAGAATGGCCATTTTATATTATATTCTTCCCTGAGGTACTACAAGGACTAATATGGTGAAAAAGAATGAGAGGCAACGAAAACAATTACAATCTCTACAATTTATTCTCACATTCACAATTATTCTTTGACAAAGCATATGCCAATTATCCGTGCCTGCTTCTCAAGCCATTATTAATTGGTTGATTACATAAAGCAGAAGTGGACGAGATGTGATCTGAAAGACCTGAAAGAGAGTGAATAAGATCCTTCAGGCTAAATTCACAGAGGAAGAAAATGTTGCAGCTGTAATTTAAAAAGATAGTACCTTTAGACCTGTTATGGCTGTGCTTCCTTATGGTCCCTAGCAAAAAGAAAACCATACCAAACTGAGCCCATACCGCAGGGGTCTTTTGTGTCCAACCCTCTATGGACAAAGAACACTGGGAACAAACAGGTTTTGGCTCTGTTGGAGAATGAGTACCCACTACAACAAATCTTTTTCATGTGCTCTTTTAGCCAACTCTACTTTTCCCAAAGAGATGATTTAGTTCTTTGCCCACTATGTAGCATCGCCCATAGAAGCAACTTCTGCTATCTCCCTGAAAAAAATGAAGCTTGTTTAAGTTCAATTTTTCCAACCATATTCACACCACATTCTCACCCAAGCCCCAAGCTGGCAAATCAGAACTCTGAAGCTTGCTCTTTCTTTGTTATTGCTCCAAATTAGTTGACTAATTCAGATACACCAAAAATCAGTTACAGAGACCTGATTTGGTACACACCTCTGATCATACAAAAAAAACAGGCCCATATAAATCAGATTCATTCTCGCTAAAATCAAAAGAATTGCTGCTGGTGACAGCAGCAGAGAGATAGGATTTTACCTCTGGGAAGAATAATGGATAGCAGGAGGCAGCCCTCTGCCACTCTACATCAACTGCTTGCCACAGCCCTGGCTAATCTTCTTAGCCAGTCAAAGCATGGGCCAGTTACTGAAGGTCTCTGAATGACTTGACTGGGAGCCAGCTCGAGATATGGCAAACTGACTTTCACTCAACACCTTAGCAAAAATTCAAATATAGATTTTGAGCGCTGAAAATGTACTCTGGTAACCTATAATGCCCCCTGGTCTCTCTTAAAGACACTGAAATATGGTCTTTCTTGAGGCTTCTCTCCTGCATTCACATATCTTGCTCTCCAGTCATCAGTCCATCAGGTATTACTAATCCACACACATCTGTGAATGGCAAAATAATCCATTTCTACAAGCAGCCAAGCAGCCCAGCAAGAACTTCACCACAAAAAAAAGAAGCACAATCAATGCAAAAATGGGAAATTTTACTTTCTTACCCTTTAAGCAAGCAAATCAGTGAAAATAAGGTCTTTCAAAACCAAACCCTGACAGACTTTGCTGTAGCAGTTCAAGATCTTTTCTGTCCATAGCAAAGTCCTCTGCCTTTATCTGTCAGTCCTCTACCACCAGACCACAAACAACCCAGGACCTCAAGCCACCAGTGGAGGTGTTGACAAGAAAGCACTGCAGAATGGATGGGGCTACCAAGGTGAGGCAGAGATGAGGGGCAGGCTGCTGGGGAGAAATGGGTAAAATGCAGCACTACATCCAGCCTTGTTCCTCTCTCAGAGCCCACTTATATACCTCATGGTTTCTTGGATGGGTTTTTGACCCTTTCAGCCCAGACAGGCACGCCAGCATCTCACAATTTCATCCACAAGAACTTGAAAATGCTGGGAGACAGGTATTTGTTACTGGTGCAAACTCAGAGTCCTGTAATTGTTCCATTTTTGGCCTCAAGATATTAGTTTGGACCCTTTCTCCTGAAAATACTGGTTTGCACCTCTGCCTTTTTCTGCCTTTTATCATCCTTCCTGATGTCTTTTCCCAGCAATCCCACAGTTCTGCCAGCACACAGGTAAAATACTTAGGCAATGTCAGTGGCTGTTTAAAATGCAAAGGGACAGAAATGATTAGTGCTATCAAACTTTTTATTTTAATGGAAGTTAGACAAGCCCCAGGCATATTTGCACCTGCAATTGCTTGCTCCTTGCACTGTTGTGCCCCATAGATCTGCTTGTTTCAATTGACCCTAAGGCAGTAACCTGCAGAACGTACCCATATCATTCTCTCCTTTCTGCTGACACATTTTCAAATCACAGATTTAATGGTCATAATTTTCACATTTAAAAACTCAGACTGCGCAGTCCAGTCCTGTATTTATTTCCAGACAGAAAAACTAAGTCTTGCATTGTCCAAATCATCTAAGGTGCAGATAAATTAGCTGAAGGAGTGTGGGGGGCTCCTTTTTCCCCCTTAAACTTTAATATTTTTATTATTTACTAGCAGCAATGGATTTACATATGCAGTTGTGTTATTTAATCAGCAGCAAAAAAACTCCAGGTAAAAAGAGTTAACAGAAGACAGATTTGGTGGGGGAGGGGGGGGGTGATGAGGGAGGAATCATCATCACCAAGGGGGTGAAATGGTTTCCCCCAAATCATGTAACTCAATACCCATGAAAAGCTAACTCATGGGAATCCCTTATCACAGACCGTGGTAAAGGTCCTGCTTCTCCCAGGGTCAGATTGTACAGAATTGTCCTCAAATAAACAGAATAATCCCACAATTTATCATTAAAGACCTAAGTTCACCATCAGTGGGATCATATACAATCATTATCTGCAGAGCAAATCTTTAGTCCAGTATTGAAATCAGTTTTACTCTGTCAAAAAAACGAGTCATGCAAAAGTTCCTGACTGATTGCTTTATCCCTGTCTCAAAGGAATCTGCTGTACAGACGTTTCAACCTTGAAATCCCCTTTCCACTCCTTTTTCCCCAGCTTTGCTTCACCATCATGTGTGAAACCTCACCTCTTGGTCAGAATTGCTCCAGCTGAAGAGGACGAGGGATGACTCTGCCCCTCTGGAGCCAGTTAAGAGATGTTTTGACTGGAGCATCTTGTAGTACTTTTTTATTTTTTTAACTGTGCCTCTGCATTATTGATTTTGGGTTTTATATGTTACAAAATAGAAAGGAAGAAAGGATATTTTTTTAAATGCCAAAAAGATTGCAATGTTTTTTAGTTTGTTTTTCCTTCATCAGAGGGACAAAAGTGCACGTTCATTTCTTCTGTTTCTCATGTTACAATCTGCTATTTTGTTACTGAAGGCTCAGAAGAGGCTCCTGTTTGCATTTCCTTAATTAGCCTTTAATTTTTGTGAAGGCAGAGAGAAAAGATTTCAGTAAGTTTTAAAGACTGCTATTTCTGTGGTAAGAGTCATAAACGAGGAGTACACAGGTGACAGTAGACCTTCAGAACAGATGTGTCCTCTGGAAAAATAAGTAATGGTTTTAGTGCCAGAAATTATTTGCAGCAGATTTGGGAAGGGTTGCCCTTTACCCATATCTTCAGAGGGGATTGTATGTGAATACAATTGATTAATAGATAGGCATTTGATGGAACTGGCATATTGTTCCTTTTCAGAGAAGGCAGTCTCAGAGCCTAAGGATAGGAACATCCTAATTCACTGTACACTCAAATAACCAACTCTTATTGTGGATTCCATGAATATATTCATTTAGGCCATCAGGCAGCAGGGTATATAAGTCCTAAATCAACCTTACCATGTGAAAAGTAACATTAGCTAGGGTTTCACTGATAACATCAAAGTAATGTATAAAGTGATATAACTGGCACAAATTGGAATAGAGAAATTCACCATAGTGGACCAGATTTCCTCTCTGCCTACTATCCTCCCCTTTCCAGCTCCTCTCAGATCCTTTCCAGCAGTCTTTCTCATAGGGTCGTTCACAAATCCACAGAAGGTCAAGAAGGATAAAAAAAAAAACTTTTAAAAAACAATTATAAAACGGAATTCTGAAAGGAAAAGCAAAGGATAAAACTTAAGAAAGTTTATTGCTGACAGTAGGTCAGTCCTCACGGGTGGTGGAATGAAAAGTAGTTGCAATTATCAGCTCCACATGTTTGCAGTCATTAGGGATTGCTAAATACCTTTAATCATGGCTATGGTTCAGTTCCCCCAGGGCAAGGGAGCAAGCATTTACACCTGCAGCCAGTAATTACAGCGACTTTCACTCCCCTGCCATGAAGGGACAGAGCTGCTGCTGGCAGCGAGCAGTTGGGAAAGGTGGCCCTAGAGAAGCTGCTCATACAGCCAAGCCCAAAGGATGGATGCTTGGCAAAACAGTTGGGATGCAGCGCTCTAAAACATGGGAATAATGGAGGGACAAAAGAGTGAGACAAAACATGCCTCACCATAAGTCTCTTCAAAGCCTCTGAAAATCAAAGACAAGCTAAAGCTGTGAATTCTGACATTGTTTGAAACAGTGATAGACTATGTTCCAAACAGAATATTCTTAAAAAAACCCCACCAAACCCCCATAAACCCAAGAAACAGAAACCCAAGAAAAACAATAACAACAAAAAATCCACAACCAACAAAATTCTTGCCCAACAAAATTCTCGTGCCCTGCACAGTGTTTGATAGTTGTGTACACACAGCCCTTTGTTGAGGCAAAAAATGTTAATATATTTATATTAAAAGATCCCGTGAAAACTATTTTATTTTTCACATAAAAATAACATTTAAATGAAGTTTGATATTCTAATTATGAGATTTTCAATTTAACTTTTTATCAATCAGTGGGTTTGATTTTCATCACAATTTAATTATTATTATGTGGAAATCACCATGGGTTACTCAACCTTTTGTCTTAGATTTCTAAGTGCCTCAAAGCAAAGTGATGTCAGTTTAGCTGTAAAAAAACCAAAAGTATATTGAAAATTTTCTCACATAAATTGGCCAAAAAATTTTCCAATCAAACCTCAATGAGCTGAGTTGAGGGGTTTTTTTGCCTTTCCAAGGTGAAATGGGCAGTCTTCTGCCTCACAGCTGAGAACTTTTGGAAGTGATATGAGTTGAAATGTGCAGAAGGGAGCAGCTAGAAGAATCAAGACAGGTGATCTTATTTAAGGTACAGGGACTGTTATGAATATGTATGATATGTATGTGTGTACCTATATTTATTCATGTATACACATACATACTGTTATGCATGCAAATACATACCAGCGGTGCCTGCGGGATCCTACACCCATGTCACAACTGTCACGACTCTGTTTGATCTCTGGGCTGTGTGTGGAGGGGCAGGCACACTCCTCTGTCTGCCAGAGATGGACTCCTGCTGCTGCTCTGCTGGGGTCACTGCTGTGGAGGACCACAGGGCCACCATGGATCTAAGGGAAGGATCAAAAGGCCGGATGGAGATGCTGAGCGCTACGAGCCTTCCCTTCTCACAGGTGGAGGAATCGGTGAGGCAACAGGAGATCCACGACATGACTGGGAGTTAAACTGCCTTCTCCAAGCCAGTTGTGGGTTAGATAAGAGGACTGTGAGCAAAGTTAGGCAGTGACAGCCAGTATGTGTTTTTCATCCACAGAGGAGCATCCTGCTGAACTGCAGCACCCACCACTGTGGTAGCACTCATACCCCTACAGCATATGTACATCTTGTGGAAAACCACCAGGGAGGGTTGTGCTGGTGTGTTGCCTCAGCAGAACCAAGCAGGCATGCTGCAAGCTGAACTGTTATGTCATTTCCCAGGGGATTTGGGCAGAAATAAGAACTGGTGTGACTCAACCCCTTGCTTCCCATGGAGTTCACAGGGGCACCATGACTGCAATGGACACCCCATGCATACACAAGAGAATGAAAGCACTTATCACACTGATCTGCTGAACAGGAGGAATAGACTCCTCATGGTGTCTCTCTGAGTCATCATACAATACATAAAGTAGGCCTTCCTGGCCTTGAGTCTAAAGCAATATGAAATTAAAATATTTCTGATTATTACCAATGGGCTATTTGGAGCCAGTGTGATGCAACCATAGTTTAGCAACTTCCCACGACAACATAACTTACTGCTTCTAACCATCTTTCACTGGTCACCACAATATACAAATATTTGTAAGTATATGCATATATGTTGAGTCAGTAAAAATTAATAATTGCAAGATTATTTCATAAACTGTTCAGAGTTGGGCCAAGGTTAGAGGATTCCCCTTGAAATGTAAAGCAATAATGTATAAACCTTTAGCAAAGGTTAAGTAAAGTCAATTTTAATTTGAGTGAAAGCCTTTTATTTTTTATTAGCAATATACTTGGCAAAATGTTCACTTTGCATCTAAAACAAAAACAAGAGGAAAAAAACACCAGCCTCCCCAAGAGAAGAGCTTCCCAGGCAAGTCCAGAATGCTGTTATTAAGAGCTGTTCCAAAAGCTAAACACATAGATCACAGCTTATTGAGGAAGGGGACAAAAAATGAACCATCCTGAGCAATGAAGGGGTTAATTATAAGACCTGAGTTAAAGGTGTCCTCACAAGTAGGCACTTCATCAAGCAATGGAGTCAGGAAACAAGGGAGAATAGATGAAGGTGCTAGGGATAATAATGATGGCAAGTAATGATTTCCCTAGAGATGATCTGATCTATGGCCACAAGCAAAGAAAAAAGGCTAGAAAGTACTATAACATTACCTTGGAGTACTTAACAGACTCGAAAGCAGTAACCTGGTGTCAAAAAAGGCCCATCACCCTGCTCATTTTAGGTAAAAGAGTTATGCCAAAGTACAAGAGGGGAATGCAAAATTCACATCTGAAATTAAACAGCTGAAAGGTATGATTTAACAATGCTCGAAACTCAATAAGCCAAAGATAAACAGCAAATTAGATGACTCAATGTCAGGAGGAAAAAACATCTTCCATCGATCCCATCGTCAAAAATTAATCTGCCTGAGAATGCCCTCTGCTCCAATCCCAGAACTGATGAAGAGTGGAGGAATAGAGTAAAACCTATGTACTAGTGCTTCACCTTCAGGCTAGACCCTGATTACAATCTCCTGTGAGACATTTCAGCATGAAGCGCCTCTCATGTTGGGACTGCAAAATTAAATTGCGATCAATACTTTACAAAAATAATTGGGGAAAAATGTTCAGAAGTCGGAGCTGTGCTGTGTGGCCAAAAAACATATGAAAGTTGTTGGCTTTTTCTTTTTTTCTTTTTTTTTTTCTGCCTTCCTTTCCTCCTCACCTTATCTTTCTGGGGGTTATTCTTCAGGATAGATCAGTTCAAAGGTGTCTCTTGATAATAGTGTTCTTAGAATAGTTTCACTCACCTTGTTAGGGAATTTCAGAAGCAGCCAAAGCATTTACAGTGTACTAAGTGCATTATACTAATGCTGTGTTTTGAATCTCTCCCTTGCCCTTTATTTCTTTATTGTTGTTTCAATCTAAATTTTGTATGCTTTTAATTACTTTTTAAATGATTGACTATTTTTTTTATGGAAGAACAGTTTTTATTTTTAGTTTATACTGTTAAAAAGAATTAAATTCAGGCAGAAATAGGAATGCCTAAGAAAACACTGAATATGCCTTGTGTTTCAGTAAAATTTTTCAGGAGATGTTAACACTTTCATCAACCTAAATGTCAAGACATGGAGTTAAATTTAGAGTAAAATATGTGTAAATAAAGCCATCCAAGTCTTCAGCAGTTCCTGCTACAGATTTCTCTGCTTTTCCTTTTTTTTGAAGTGTCCCTATCTTTGGTTATAGGGAATACTAGAATCCAAACAAACTGGAACCATGCAGTCATTTTTAATTTCTGGCTCTTACAATTAATAGAAACTGAGAGAAAGTGTGAGCAGAATATGATGCCTTTCAAGTTATTGCAGGATTTGGTGTGTGTGCACAGTTGGCAACAGATACTCTAGAGCTTATTGGCAGGTTTAGAAGTGTATTTAGGATAAGCCAAGCAATTTAAGTGTTAAGATGTGGTACAGGATGCACCAAAAAAGGAAGTGCTCATAATATGTTGCCGTAATGTTACTGCCCAGCAAAACACATCAAAGAGGGAAGGCAAGGCAAGGCAAGGCAAGGCAAGGCAAAGGAACAACAATGTCATTAATTCATGTTGGTGAAGGGTGCTCAGCCTGGGATGGATGCTCAAGAAATATTTTGAACAAGTCATCGGCCGCTTGTTTTTTCCTGGCCCTGAGAGCTCCTTCCAAAACAGGAATAAAACCCCTTTGGTTTCTTTAAAGGCACAATCCAATGAAACAAAATAACTCAATGTAAATAATATCTGTACATTACAATCACAAAACCTGTATTTTTCAACTCATAAAACACAGCAGGAGGTGTGGTTATCTTAAGGAGGAGGGAAAGGGGGAATCAGTCCTGAGGGATTTTATGAATCATAGCCAGATGCCTATAATCCCCCAGAGGTGTGATTATCTCATGACAGCCATTTTCATTGGAGTTGTCTTATTGCAACCACCAAAGAGAAAGGAAGGAGTGGGGGGGGAAGAGGGGGAAAAAAAAGCATTATTTTAAGGGAGAGAGGAGATTTCATGTTGGGGAGGGGAGGAAGGAGAAAATGGAGAAAACACAAAAAAACACCAGAAAAAAATGGCAGATTGAATGCTGAGCATTTTCTTCAACCCCTCAACATAATATTTTCCCTCTTCTTTTATCCTTGATTCCAACAGACAAAATTTTGCCTAAACCTAGCTAGATTTATTTGTCTCTAAGAAAAAAAAGTAAGTAACTAAGTGTCACAATTACCCCGGGCCTGATTCTCAGCCGAAATCTTGCATCAGAGTAAGTGGCACTCACACCTCTCAAATCCTCTGGTTTCATCTAGCAGAGATCAGAACTGAAATAAAGTTTGGTAACACTTGTATCCTGGGGACAGAGCTCAGCTCAGCAATGGAACTGGGTGAAGATTTCACATAAAATATACACGTAAGGAGGTGTGTCTACTCAGTAATTTTGTTAGAAGATCAGAATTCATCAGAAGAGTTGAAAATCTTTTGAGAGTATCTGGACTTCATTCTTTCTTGACTTTTCTACTTTTGTAAGATACTAAAAGACACAGGAAGACCTTCATCGTTCTGAGCTACCCAATGCTAAAAAAAATGCAATGTTCATGAACTTATATTTACCCAGAATTTGGGTATGTGTTTGGAAAGAACATTTTTGATTATCCCTAGCAGATCCCAATGACTCATCTTCTCTTTGCCAAGAGAGAATGCACAAAATCTTGCCATAGAATCATAGAATGGTTTGGGTTGGAAGGGACCTTAAAGATCATCTTGTTCTAACACCCCTATTATGGGCAGGGACACCTTCCACTAGCCCAGGTTGCTCAGAGCCCCATCCAAACTGGCCTTGAACACTTCCAGGGATGGGACATCCACAGCTTCTCTGGGCAACTTGTGCCAGTGCCTCACAATAAAGAATTTCTTTCTAACATCTAATCTAAACCTCTTTCAGTTTGAAGCCATTCCCCCTTGCACTGTCGCTACATGCTCTTGTAAAACTCCCTCTCCGTTCTTTCTTGTAGCTTCTTCAGGTACTGGAAGGCCACAACTGGGTCACCCCAAAGCCTTCTCTTTTCCAGTCTGAACAATCCCAATTCTCTCAGCCTTTCCTTGTAGGAGAGGTGCTTCATCCCTCTGATCATCTTGGTGACCCTCCTCTGGACTTATTCAAACGGGTCAATGTCCTTCCTGTGCTGGGGACCCCAGAGCTGGATGCATTTTACACATTTAAATGAAGTTGCACTTACAGCCTTCCGCAGAAAGGCAAAAATCTTCGCAGATACTTGAGACTGAATCGTTTCTGTATATTAAGTAAAATTTTTTAGAACTCTAAGGGGACAAGATCATTTGGCAATGCCTGCCAAAACATAATTATTTAATGGATATTTTATAGCTGTACACAGAGGTCCTAAATGATAGCTGAGCTTCTCTGTGGTAGGTGTTACATGTACTAGGAGATGATCACTGCCCGCAGGAAGTTTATAAACTAAATAAATAGGACAAAGATCAAGTCAAGAGGAGCATTATTATCTTGAGTTTACATACAGAGAACCGAAACACAAAGAGATAAAAACCTCCAAAGTCCACAGTAAGCCTGTGGCAAAGCAAAGTTCTCCTAAACCCCGATGCATTGCTGGCTCCTTCCTCTCAGCCATGCTCTTTTCAAAACAAGAAGCTGCTTGAATTCCACATGCAAAGCAAAGCCCGGGCAGTGAGTGACACAAAGAAACAGCCCTTTATAACTGAAATACGTAATTTTCAACCACAGATCTCAAAGAGCATTAGAGACAGATAAGTCTCCTTTTCACAGGGTGGGTTGCTCAGGCAGAGGATGTCATATGTAGCTTCACAGCCAGTTTAAAAGCATAATATAGGTGAAGTCTACTGTCTCTGCATCTAACTGGATAGTCATGATCTTCACCACCTTGCAGAGTCTCACAGCAATAAAACGGCTTAGCCATGGTGATTCCTGTAGTGCTTTCAGTTGTCACAAGATGCGGCCCAGAACTAAGGAAGAGGGAGCAGAGAAAGTAATATTTTACGTCTCCTGGACACTAGATCTGTGTCTTTCCCCTTTCCAGTATAAATTAACACTCCTCGGAATGGCCTCCCTAATTTACCATGGCTTTGAGTGACTTGTGATCAGCCGGAATGGTGGAGTGCTCTGCCCTCTCCCTCTGTCCCAATCAAGGGAATAGTGTGGGGTCATCATGCCAAACATATGCTACATCCTTCTTGTGAGGTGTATTCCACACGGGGTGATCAATCTAACTCTGTGGCTCCTTTCCAGCAGCTGAGCCAGCACAAAGAGAGCTACACCAGGGCCCAAAAATGATGACGTCTCTCATTGTGGCCAACTTTTGTTCAAAGGGACACGACAAACTTCTGGATTTTCTGTCTGTGTTACACAGGGACCTGATCTCATCTGCCCTGAATGGTCTCTGTCTTTTAAGTTGACTACATTCTTGATGTTGCTAGAGGCAAAAATGGTAACAGCCAATTTATTTACTATAGAAGGTACAAATTAGAAAAAAATCCTACAACTTTCTATTTAGAATACTGGATATAATTACAATTCATTTTTTGAAGAAGCCACTGCTATATGCCTATACCAGCTACAGTTCTCAGATGGAGAGATGTCACCTCTTGGTTTATTTTCCTTCTCATTTTTCTTCCTAGCAGAGAGCTTTTTTGTTCTGTATAAGCTGAGATCATAAAAAAAAAAAAGGAGAATCAGAAAAAAAAATCAGGAAATAATAGCAGCAAGCATCACTCCGTATTCTTTCCTCAAAATTAGCTCTAAGTCACACATTAGCCATTAACTCCTTTGACCCGTTCCTCTTTGAAAGATAGGTTCCACTTTAGGTTTCAACCTCAAACTTCAGTATCTTCAGCACTGACATAATCTTAATTGGTTTCTATATTTCTAAAAAGACATAAATGGGTATTTAAAAGCAGACTATAGAAAAAATAGATTTTCAAGGTAAGCCAAATAATCATAAAATCAGCTCTTGAAAACACACAGAAATAAAATAGTATTTGGTAGCTGCAGTAGTAATGATCTGAAACATTTAAATTAAATATATGCGCTCAAGAAATCACTGTATCATGTGCTTAAAGTGTTGGGTTCAAATGCTAATTGGAGTATAAGATGAGAAATCCAAACACAAGTCAATTTTGGTAGGAATGTGAATGCATTTATCAAAAAGATTTCAAAATGTTGATGTGAAGCCTCCTGGGATTGTTATGGATACACAGAAGATATGAACATAAAAACATAATTCATCTGTTCAAATTTCGATTCCATTCTGTTTATTACAAGATGCAACAAATTTCTGCTCCTTTCCACTCTTTTCTTCATTTTTTTTCCATGATGAGCAGTGTCTACTTTTTAAGTGACCCACACAGGCTTTCTGAGTCCTGCCCCAGTGAATTACAGTGAGGAAACAGTCAGGCAAACACACGGGAAGTAGAGGATCACTTCTCTGATGGAAAGGTTAGGAAGAGAAAACACACCTGGAGTGCAGTCATGACCAGCACTGCAGTCACAGAGGAAGGTGCAGTTTGGGCACTTTCCAGGCTCTTGCCTCCAGGAGAGGTGGCAGCTCACACCTCTTGCTGGGTTTGGGACTCATCCCATTTGCCACCCTCAGCCGCACCGCTCAGAACATTCAGCGCCGCAGTGGACGTGCCAGAGCTTCAGCACCAGTGGCCACATCCTGCAGGAGCAAAGAGCACCACTGGCCACATCCTGCAGGGTCCAGCAAAGAGCCTGCACTGACTTTTGTGCCACCAGTGCCAAGACTGATACTGCACATCAGCTGGCAGTGACTCCAGACCGGTCGTTCCCAAACAAAAATCTTTCGCGAGGCAAAGATTTCTGTGGCCACACTCCTAAAAGTAGCTGCTTAAAAATGAATTTATCCTCCTCTACAGCACTTTGCTTCTCCAGAATATGTTTTTCTTTCAGAATGGGACAAAGTATGAAAATGGCTGCACTTCTTACAGAACAAAGGGCATCCCAGATTATTTAACTGCGAACATCAGCTAATGTAGTGCAGCATGAAGGTCACCTCTAGCTGAAGAGATCAGCATCCTAAAAGCTATATGGTGGCTGTGCAAAGGCAGAGAACTTTTACCCTAGCTGGAATGAAAAGCTTACTTTTAGGTTTCCCAGTGGAAAATTCAAGTGAAAGTATTTTTTTTGTAGTAAAAAGATTTAATATGATTAATATGATTAATATTTTCAAGAAAAATAAGTTTTTCAATTAAAAAATGTTTTGAACTTTTTCAACCAGTCCTACAGTTATGTGAACACTGCTTGGTACCTCTGTGTTCTTTCCATCAACGAAGCAGCAAAAGTTGAACCCAGACCTCCAAGCCACAATAGTAACTGATTTATTTCCTGGAAATACACGTTGTCCCCTGTACATCTAAAGGATATCAGATACAGACACTAAGCAATCCAGAACTACCTCCCCATTGAATAAAAGGTGGTATATGAGACACATCTTTAGGATATGGATCAATGCCTTCATGTGAATATTCCTACTCATTCAGTGACTACAGTACATCATTTCCAGTGAACGAGGAAGAGCTTCCATGTAAAAACTGATGTGATCAAGCCCAGAAAAAAACACTTCTTTGTGACATCCATCTATTAGAGAAATAATGACTGCATGAATTTTCACAGAGTCCAAATACAGAGCACTTGATCTTGTAGCTTTAAAGTTCTTTCATGCAGGGTTGTTGGTGTGGTTTTTTTTTTTGTCAGTGAATATGTATACATAGCTTTCACAGGGAATACAGGATATAAGGGACAGTAAGTATGCTTCAGCATATGGTGAAACCATATGGTTGGCTGCTTTTCTGCCTATACCACTTATTTATTTATTTTAAAATATGTGATTCACATTATTAGTTGAGACCTTTCTAATTTACATGGCTATAAATATGATAGATTAATTATGTTTAATTTTTAAAATATTATTTATTATTGTCTGGGGTTAAGGAGTGTGCACAAGACAGTAAAAGAAACGGGCTGAATTGCCTGCTGATGTAAATGAACAAAGCAATAGCAGTACTTTAGATCAAAGAACTACCATTTCTATCGTGCAGAAATCTTTGATTTGTCAGACAGATTCTGAATCTGGATTCCTTCTAATACACTCTGCATGATTCTGCAGGAGTTAAAAAATGGAAAGTAATGAACATAGAGATCTGGCTTCTTGGTTTCCTGTCCAGTAAGTCACCAAAGAGTGAAGAAGCACAGAAATCCTGTCTACATGATGCTGAGGAGCCTGCAGAGAGAGGCAGGAGGAAAAGGAAAAATGGTAATTCCAGAGAGACCAGCGTGTTTCTATATAATTGTCATATTTTAGAACATTCCCATCATACGAGTTGAGAGCAGTGATGCAGCAGAATTTTTTATCTAATTTCCAAGCTATTTCAAATTCAATTAGAAATACACTCCAAAACAAGGAATAGTCACATGGCAAAGAATTATAAAAAACATGCTAAGTGTCATTATTTACTGTCCTATAACAAATAAGCTTGTTTGATCACAGTCCAGTTGCTAACACAATGGTGTCAGCCCCCTCACACTGCCCTCTGTCTTGACTCTTTTCTTATTGTTTCTCTCCTGAAGGGCCAGGGACTTGATCGAACAGGGAAATCTCCCGTCCTTTTTGATCAGAGACTTTCTGTCTGTCATCACTTTTTCTGTAGGAGAGAGAGGTGACAGCTCCCATTTGGATTGCTACCTAAGGAGATCAGATGCCTGGTCTGAAATCCCCGCTTCAGCACAGACTTCTAATGTGAGCTTAAATATGTCGCTTTGCCTTTTTGCACCTCAGTTCCTCAATGGTAGCAAAGGAATCAGAGCACTTCCCCACCCCTGAGGGCTAGACTGTGGGGTGCTCCAAGGCCAAGGGGACACGTAAGTAGCTCAACCAGCTGTAAGACTTTGATCTCCAGAGTTATCAATCCAGCATCTCAAAAGCACTTAACTCACAATGAGACATTTAATATTTTCAAGAAGCAGTTCACCTTTTTTTTTTTTAATAGAAGTTTTATCATTATTTCCTTAAACAGCTTACAAAATCCCACTTACAATTTTCAGGACTTGATCTTGTTATCCGTCTTTTACTGTAAACTCTCTGTTTTTTGGTGCAACATGAAGTTTGACCAAGAGGCATTATATCTATGCTGGCAGCAAGTCTGTGGATGTTGATATGCCAGGCAGGAGGTAGGTGATTTTTCTGGAGACATAGCTCACTTTCTCTAAGGGAAAACATGAAATAAAAAAGTATAGAATGACCTTGCACTAATAAGCCTCTGCCTCGAGACAATGATTAAACCTGGTAGCGCAAGGGTTGGTTTATGAGTAATATCAGCTAAGGCACTAATGAAAGCATCCCATTAAAAAAATGTATAACTTAGGGACTCGTCTGCACTGAGAAATCTGGTCACTGCTGTTGCTGCATTAATATGATCTGAAGTACAAACAGGGAGATATATCCAGGTATTTCTAGCTAAACTAATCAGCTGGAGGTCCTGCATAATTTGTCAGGAATGAAAATCTCTATGTGAAATCTGCACTTCAAACCTGGTTGTAGCTCAAGGACTTCATTGTCCAAAGGTTTCTCATCATCAATGTAGCTGTAATACTACTGCCAAGTGCAGTGACTGGTATATTATGACTTGAACAGGTTTGTCCTGCACGAATATCATTGTACTCATCCAAAACATTATCCTTATACTCAGGAAAATCATAGGAAAGGATGCATTTGAAAATATGTGCACAAGCCTGGGTCAGAAATTAAGTCGTTTATTTGTTTTCTTCATTAGAGTTATTCAGAAAGCAAATTAATTTTCCCCACTGCATCTGAAAATTTCCATAGGAAAAACAGACGTGGATACTTCTGGTAGTGACTCACACATACCCACAGATCTGTTGAGCATGCACAGCAGGTGTGATGAGACCAGGCCAGGCCGGGGTTCCTGTGCAACGTGCAAATCAGCTGCTGTGCACATGTACAGTAACTCTGACGCATCCAGTACCTCTAAATTGGGAAATTCTGCCAGCTTGTGGGCAACCAGCAAGACAACAGTAAAATCAGACAGGCTGCAGAGAACAACTTGAATCACAACATGCTCATCTATGAGAATAAGAGCTCAAGATAGGTAAAGTACAGTTCCTTCAAGGTTCAGTGGCACCATGTTGAATTGTAGTGTTTCAGTGGCCCACTTAAATTTTTTTAGTGAATGATTGAAAAAAAAAAACCAAGAAAAATATAAATCCATTTTCATATGTGCAGAAAATTAGGGGTTTTTACTTGGGAAATTACTTCTCTCTCTGATTTTATTTTTTTTTTTGATAATTTTGGTTTTAATTAGAAAACTTTTGGTGGGAAATTCCAAGCAGTTGCAACAGATTGCCTCTAAAAACTGTTATACAACTGACAAAAAGAAATAAAACTATATCAGTAAAGGTAGCAGTGGTCTGTGCTATAATACAGGTTATGTATGTTCCTTCTCCATTGCAAAAGTTTAAAAAGATTGCTGTAAC
This sequence comes from Manacus vitellinus, assembly GCF_001715985.3. Taxonomy (NCBI): domain Eukaryota; kingdom Metazoa; phylum Chordata; class Aves; order Passeriformes; family Pipridae; genus Manacus; species Manacus vitellinus. The sequence goes on along the minus strand of NW_021940682.1, from coordinate 1,221,537 downwards.
CACCAAATACCTTTTTATTTTCCAAGTTATATTAACAATTGAACACCAATGAAGGTTATTAAGTGGTTGTTTCCCCACCACACCACATTTAACCATAAACATGTTAAAACTATATTTGGAGGAGGGGAATAAGAAAATAAAAATATTCATTGCAGGAAAAAAAAAAGGGTACATTAAGCTCTTTTTTCAGAAACTTGATCTTCTATACAGTAGAGTTCATATATTAATTTAGCAGGGGAAATTTGATGTTATCTATCCTTTGCTAAAAATATTAAAGCCATTTTTAATGTGATCTGAGATACGGCGGAGTGGAAAGGCATCTATTTGAAAAAGTAAATGAAAAGCAAAGAAGATTTCTCTATATAATTCTGACTCTTACCATGACTTGGACATATCTTTTCAAATAGTGAAATGAAAGAATCTGTAGTTTCTGAGATTTTCTACATTCAGTTGCAGTACTAAATTGCTAAAGTAGAAGAGTATCAAAAAAGAAAGAAGATCAAATTTATTTTCTGACACACACAAGGACTCTTTTTTGCTCCTGGCCATGAAAGTTAAAGCAAAGCTTCAACAAAATATCAGAATGAGACACAAACAGCTGCTGCATTTCAGGTCAATCTTACAAACTGAAATCAGTGATTTTCCTACAACTATATAAAATAAACTGCAGAATGTGGATTTTCTGTGTTAAAATTTGATTTGCAGGCAATTCCTCATGCTCTTCTACTTGCTAAGGGAATAAACTTTAACTCCCCTTTTTTAACTTGGTCCTCCACAAGGTATGACTTCATATTTTTATTTCAACAAGAGAGAAATTTCATCAAGAGATATTCCATCAAGAAAGAAATTATCAGATAAACACATTAGTTGGTACTTTGTACATATACCCCTAGGTCACTATGAAATGTTTCTTTCTACCATGAAACACTTATGCTTTTCCCAGCCACTGTGAACACAACAGATCATCCTCTCAGGGTCACTGAACACAATCCATACCTTGGAGAACAGGCAGATTATTGGGATCTGTGTCAGACTTTCCCCTTTACCTTCTTCTCAGCCCCACTGGTGCTTGACAAAGATTTGATTAGTGGGACCAAAGTGGGTAAGGGCAGAGCAAAACACTCTGGAGCCTCAATGTAAAGCCAGAGCCTCAAGATTTCCCAACAGAAATCAAATGCCACTGAGTTGGAACAGTTTTGGCTGCTGCTGGCTCCTGGTGGGCTGCTCCAGGGACACCCACATCTCCTCACAGAACTTGGCTTTCACACACAGCCCTAAGACCTATGAGAAATGGGAGCTTCACAGCCCAGTGGGGGCTGCCTGGTCAGAAATCCCATCCAGATAACCTGGAACAACAGGAAGGAGAAACCTTTGCCCATGTCACATTGGCTGTCAGCTGGAAAGGGATGCAGAGGGAGTAGTGGTGATGCAGCTCTGGGTACGGCACCGCAGGGATGCAGAGCTGCACCAGTCCTTCACTGCATCCCTGTCACCCCCATGACCTGCTGCAGGGATCAGTCCCATTCCTCTGGCCAGATGGCACAGTGTGGTCCCCACACCACTCACAGTTAGTGCCATTTACAGGGCTCTGCCCACATGTACATTTGAAGGCATCTCTGGCTAAATATTTACCACACAGACATTTGCACCTACTATCTTTCAGGTTTCCCTAGCAGACTCCTTGTGCTGTGCTCAACACTTGTCCATGCATTATTTGCCACATGGTCATAGCCTTCATATTCTGACCATGACTCTTTATCTAGGCTACTTTATTTTCATTTCTAGCAGTATACAAGACTGTGTTTCAACTTCTCGGCGTGCAGAGGGCCATCTCTACATATGCCCAGGAAAATTCCTGCAGCTCTAAGTGGTCTATTTCTGTGTCTACAACGACACAAAAGGGTTAGAATCACAGAATATTCTGAGTTGGAAGAGACCCACAAGGATCATTAAGTTCAGCTCTGAAGTGAATGACCCACGCAGGGGTCAAACCCACAACCTTGGTGTTACCAGCACCATGCTCTAACCAACTGAGCTAATCTCAGGCCCAACATTTCTGGATGCATGTGACTGTTCTTTCAGTCTGGGGCTCTCAAGAAATAATCTATTCACTGAAAATGACTGTGACAATGAGGGAGCTCTTCTGAAATCCAAATGACAGTGACAGCCCTTGCGACAGAAGGGTGTGAGATGGTTTCGGGGGTGCTGCGACACCACTAAAAGATTGGGTTGGGTAAAGGGAGTGAGGTGGTGCCTTCACACCACGTGTATGGGCTCAGTCCCCAAGCTAATGCATCTGCCAATCCATTCCCAGATTTTCTCCAGAGAGAGATCTAGTTGATCCAGAAGGGATCTCGGGAGCAATCTAGTATGTTTGTGAGCAGTGGTGTTACTTAAACTGGCAGCATAAACACACTCTTCTGCTAGGATCAAAACCTGAATATTAGTCAGCTAATAATGCAAAACCCTGGCAGTATGTCACTGGAAAGAGGAAATATATGCCTTCTCCTACCTAAATCTTTTGACTGCATCTGCACATGGCTGTTCTGCTTGAAAGTAATGGCACTTGTTTCAGGAACTCAATGAGAGCCAAGGAAAAACTAGATCAAGCCCACAGCAACTGGAACTAGTAAAGTACACATACATCATGCAGAAATCTCCCTGACAGCATGTGCTCTGCTTCAGTGGACCTGCACCCCACTGCAGAAGTTGTTTTGAAAACCCAAAACAGAAAATTGTTGATTAACTGATAAAAAAAAATATGAATTAGCAATTTTCAACACGTGATTGAGAACCTGGAAATCTGTGTACTAACAAAAAAATGCCTAATCTTGGCAGGTTATCAGTCCTTGTACAAGAATCTACAGCTTTATCAGATAATTCTTTGGGATACACTAATTATCAATATTTGAAAACTACTGGTTAAATATGATTTGAGAATCCAAGCATTTAGAAATTCTTCTCTCTATGCTACAGTTAAATATAACAAATATTAAAACTTAAAAATACACCTCTCCACAGATAAGAACTTTGGAGTTATTGGTGTAAACAGCAGAATTCTTCCTTATCTTTGGGAGACAAAATTACAGCCTTATTGTTTCTGGCATCCTTCAGGCTGCTTCAGTTTTTCCTTTGTTATGTTTTGCATACATGAACATCTATAAGAGGATGCATATGCAGCAGGAATGTTTAGGAACATGTAAGAACCTGTTGTAAGGTGGTGGTAGTTACACCATTTGAGGCATTTTTTCCACATGACTTCTGTGGGCTTCTTGTTTTGATTTATAATTTATTGTCTATATTCAACTAACAGGCCTAGAGGCCTCTAAGTCTTCAATGTTACAAATACAAAATGAGGGTATATTTTAAATGCTTTTCCATTCTGATAGTTCAGGGTATCAGAGCCACTGGTGAAGAATGATTCATTATCAAGAACAGCAAACTCCAGCTTTGCACGAGGATCTGTCAGGACTTTTTTAAGCCTCCCATTTGGTCAGAAAATTCCCTGAGACTTTTTAAGTCCTGTTTAAGGAGTATAAATCCATGTAATGAAATAAATTCTTTTAACAACCACAGCAATTATTTTTGTATTTGAAAACACACAGTACCCTCACTGCTACCTGAACTGCAGCCACTTCTGCACTAGGATTACTTTTTGTTTCAAAAGAAGGAAAATGCAAAAGAGAGTGGAGAACTGTGGTCATGTATTACTTTGTTGCACCCAAAATGAAAATGAAAATGCTATGTGCAGGCAAAAGTAAGTGACAACTCCAATTCTCCAATCCCAATTTCTGTCTTAATGGTACACAACGGGTTAAAAGAGTATGGAGCAAATACTGTATTATTCAATCTTGTAATAAATTTCTGCAGGCAATATTCAGTAGCTCAGTTCAACCACCAGCCCCACTGGAGAGTTTTAGTGCTCTGAAGATTAAGATTAAATTCAGAAATAGCAAAGCAAAATTTTCTAGTTTTTCCAAGGGGCAGGAGGAGGATTATATATCCCTCTTACGTGTACAAAATAAGTTTCCATTATTCAAGAGTTGTTCCATGGATCAGTCACAAAGACAAGTGTGTTTTTTCTGCAGTAAGCACGAACACTACCCTCATGACACAAGGGGGTTTTGATAAACAGAAGCCTTTTAAGTAACATTACAGAAGTAACCATTTTTCCTTCATACCCTTTCAAAGGGGCACTGGCATTTTCAAAATGGCACACATGAATTACATACCAATCTAATCATCATACAGCACATTGGAAATTTACTCCTAAATGGCTTCTGTTGTAAAAAGGCAGTCAATTTACATGTCAGAGTAAGGAGGTCTGAACAGAAGGAAAGACTGAATATCCTCACTTACACCACTTTGCCACCACAGACTTCACTTTACTTACACCACAAACTTCATTGGTGTTACTCCTGATTTGTGCCACTTGAAATGGAAAGAAAATCAGATATGAAGCATTGCAATGAATGATGATGTATTGGTGATTAAAGTTGAGTAGCCTTCCATCAAACAATCATAAGATCATTTTGCTGTACTAAATTACTTAATTCTTAGAAGAGGAATAGTTCCAACCTAGAGAGATAAAATCAGTTCAAAAGTACACAATAGATTAACACATACAGAAGAAAAATGGAAAAAAAAAAGAATAAAGATCTGGCATTTTTCTCTCTCCATCTAAAGATCTCAACACAATTTACCATCTTGAATTATGTCAGCCCTATCCCATTCCTTTAAGGAAAGCATTATATCTATTTGGAGATAATGAGAAGGCAAGATGTAAAGATTAAGGACATAATTTTCAGAATCACATAAATTATTTGGGAGCCCCAGTTTTAAACCATATTGAAAGAGCCAGAACTTCAGAAGAGCATTACATTAAAAAAAAATCCAGCAAATTAATGGGAAGAATGAACATCCCCAGTTTCTGAAAAATCTGGCTAACAATTCCCCTAACTGGGCACCACGAACTTCAGTGGCTACTTCTGGAAACGCTAATCAGATCCAAACAGGCTGCACCACAACCAGGATGAGGGTCTGGATGTTTTGATCCAGTCTTGCATCTTTATCACAAGATATTTTATCATTCTTGTTCTAGCTCGGGGATTTGAATAGGGCAATTTTAGAATTTGATGGACAGCTTCCACACAGGTAGAAACCTCAGCAAGAGTAGTTTGATCAGCAAATGAAAAAAACACAGTTTTCCAGTTAGCTATTTTCTCTGTTACTTTTTGTAAATTGGATAAATTCATTATAAGCTCATGACATCATGAGCATGTACTTGTCACTGACCATAACACACAAAACTTCCTGTTGTGCAGAAACAGATGACTGGACAAAACCTTCATTTAGGCAGCACCACAAACAACTGCAAAGCCTGTTTTGCCTCACTCATTTACCTGTAAACTCTGCTGCCTCTGTCATCACACAGCTCTCAAGTAGACACCAGAAGTACGTGATGCTACGGGGTTAATGGACTCAGTTGCCAAGATTCAACAGCCAGAGATGGGTGTCAGATGTCTCCATATAACCTCCCATGCATCCAGAGCTGGGAAATGGAATGTGTGCAAGTGAGAGAGAGATAAAACTAAACTAAATGTGCCCTTTATGTTAAGAGCCTCAATCAAGATAATAATGCCTCCGTTTCATAACCACGGGTTTTACTTTACTTTAGCACCTGTTTATTAAACTCTTTGCTTCTCAAGTTCTGAAATGGAAATAAGGCAGTTTTTGAAAGTAGTGGTAAAGGGGCTCTAGGCATGGATGAAGAGAAGTATGCTGATTGCATAGCTCACAATTTCACTTCATTTTCTATGAGCTAATTGTACTGCTCTTTCCTGATTTTGAATGGTATAGTTGCTTTGGAGATGTTTGAGTCCACTGCCTCTGAATATTGGACCCTGAAATGCTGTCACTCCCCTCAGTTTAAATTATCAAGATGTAACAAAAATAAAATCTATATCTGATGGGGAAATAAGATAATCATTGAATCTTTCAGAATTATACTGGACAACAGACTAGAAAAGATTACAATGAACAGGAATAATTCTTTGCTGGCAGGGAGATGAACTAGGTAAATGAATCAGTCCTTTCTGTATCTAAATTCTATGATGGCAAGGCATGAACACTCTGACCAAGCAATTTACATTGATTTACAAGTATAATTTATAAATCTGTGGGTTCATACATCAGGATTTTGTATCGGCTTATATAATGTGTATAAATACATTTTCACTTTATTTGTTAATGTATTGCAAATGAGGATATAAATCTAACATGAACACAAGTTTACCTTATTTTATTCATTTAAAATGACAATCATTCCTGTACAAATGGGTAGCAGAGGACTACAGCACAGGCTTTGCTCTGTTCTTTAGCTCAAGCTCAAACTTGCAAACTAAATTTGAATCATTTACTTGTCTTCTGAGATATTTCCTCTTGACTGCTTTCTTACCCTAAGAATGCATGCATTCTGAGGGCCAGATCCTCAGCTTTAATCCAACTAGAGCATCCTTCAGCTTAGTTCATCATCTTCAATAAAGTTATGTTAGCTTTCAACATTTGAGGATTTGAGGTGAAATCTTTGTTCCAATTAAATCAATAGGAGTTTTCCTACTGAATTCAAGGATTCAAGGATTTCATCCTTGGCCTCTCTATGTATACACATCTTTTTAAGACTAAAGTGATATACAACAGCTCTGCATAACATGCATGTAGCAGATCCTTTTACGGAAAGAGAAGAAAGCTCCTCAGACAGTGCACATCCTGTTTCCTCTTGAATAGTTTCGGAATGTTTATAAAACAAAATATAGGGTGAGTTATGTCAAAGATTCATATAAATTTTCACCATTTATAAATATCTTGGACATGTTTTGGGCATAAATTAACATTTAAAATTTCTTTAAGCCTATCGAGTCTAGTTTTATATCAGCTAACCCACGGAAAACCTTTTCTTCAAGAGTCCTTCTTGTCTGTGATCATATTTTTTAAACGAAGGGTTTCACATAAAACCAAATGACAGTGGACATTTTACAGGAAAGGGCTGTAGCAATAAATGTCCAAAGACCAGCTGGACTCTGTTTCAGCCTGCATGAGCTCCACCAAATAATTGACAGTCTTATTGCCTTTCCATTTTACACAAAACTACAGTAAAAAAGTGGTTTCTTCTGGAAGCTATTCCATGTGGAAAATAACTCATATTCTGAGCAGAGTGAGATTTTATTTGAATAGCAGATGGTGGATCCATAGGTGTATATTTTGAGATAAATGTAGTTGTGGAAATTAAAGACAGGAAAATTACATGTAGGATCCAGTTCCACTTAAATCCATAACAGTTTTTCTATCTGCTTCCACGGGACTTGGAACAGGCCTCCTGGGGAGAAATCCTGGTTCCTTTCAGCTTCTTTTAGCAAAAAATCTCCAGGACTGTACTCTGAGTTTAAGCTTGACATAATCATGGAGACACTGAAGGAGTGCTGTATACTTACTTGTAGTAAGTGTTAACTTAAAGTTGTTTTTTAAAGCACAAAATTTCTCATTTAATACCTTGTTTATTTTATAAACTTTATATCAATTTTCTAGTTGTAACGTGCTTTTCACCCCTCCTCTTCTGCAGTTCATATTTCTAGGGGTGTGATGTAGCAAGAATAAGGACTTGATCCTGTCCGACCAAACACATGGAAGTCTCGCCCAGGATCAGCGGGTGTTTAAGACCTATAAACATTTACACATGCTAGCACCTCCATAGATTTAAACAACCTTCCTCCCTCCCTAATTTCAACACCTGGCAGAATCAAAGCAAGCCGGAGAGAAACAGGCCCCACAAATTTTCACCTCTGCGCTTCCGCTTATATCTTATTACTTCTGCTAATTTTGCCACGAAGCATAAAGTAAACTCTGCATTCCAGTGTAATATAAATGATATCATTTAACGTGACTAAGAGATATACAGATGGCACTGCATTTCCTCCACAGTGTGGAGAGGTCAGACAGCAATTGGCTATAACACAAACTAAGCTAATACAGAGTTACAAGCTGCCAGATCTTGGTCCCGCTCGCTAACAGCCCATGCTGTGTGAAGTAATTGAGCTTGCAGCAACTTTCTTAACTGTACTTAAGTAAGGGACAATGTTGGAAAATGTCAGCACTCCCACTTAAAATATCTTCACATTCATAGGAAATATTTTAGAGGATTTTAATGATAGAAGGTTCAGAAGGAGCAATAATTTTCATTAAGTGTGCCCAGGTCTATGGCTCATCTACAGTGATTTTGTCTTATCTCCCTTAAAAGCTGCAAAAATTAATCTTGAAATAAAAAATAAACCACTTCTGCTGATCACTTTGGTACACAAAAAACTTAACAATAACTAATTCTCTAGTTTTTTCCATCTTTTAAGTGTCCACAATGTAACCTGCTACAAAAATATCTAGTTTTTAGTATAAATTCCCTCTTAGAACATGATTCTAAGTAAACTGAATTTAATAATTTTTCAGTGCAAAATGCCTATACAAACTGGACTATGACTCCATCTACAAAAGATTCTGACTGGTTTGTTTTGCTTCAGAAATGTAAAAAGAGGCTTTAAAGCTACCCCATCCATCTAGCTAAGGGAAATTCTACCTCACTACAAGTTGTCGAGCAAGGTGAGTCCAAGCAGAGGGTCTAACAATACAGATGACCAAACTGTACTGCTCTCCCAAAATCCCTAGCACTATAATGTACTAGGATGTCCTTAGGAGATGCTACAAAATAGAATAATAAACAAACACTTCTCTGAGAAAGGAATATAGATTAAAACGGAAAACAGCATGATTTAGACCCAGTGTAACCACATCTTGATTACTGCTTGCAATTCTGTTTCTTTCCATGTCACACAGTAGGACCACATAAAATACCAGGAAGAACACCTATCATTCCTGGAGTTATGAAACAGCTGATTCACAAGTCTAAGTGAGGTTGAATAAATATCAGACAAAATTAAACCATTTCCTGAAAAAGTTAGATGGATTTACTGTCACATTTGCCACTTCTTACATGCAATTTTGTAAACATTGACAAACACATACAATAACTACAAAGGTTTTTTAGATAAACAGTCAAATCCTTCCCCAATGCTTACTCAAAACACAATCTAGAGTTATGTACAATTTATTCATGCCAGGAGTACTTTTCATACTGCTCTTTAAAGAAAGAAGCCCTTCTGCATGATTTTCCTGACCCATCATAGCTCAGATAGTTCCAACTTTGAGTAACAGTTGGAAATAAAAATATATTTTCCAAGTCATTCAGGCAAGAAGTGTGGGCAGTGTTTCACTCCTGAGGAGTGGGTGGCAGATGAAATTCTTAAGTGGAACATATGCTGTGCTTTCTGTAAAAGCAATGCATGCTGCTTCCGTGTGCCAGACCGAAGTCCTTGAGGCACCTGGGCCACCAAACTCCTTGAAGGCATTCAGGAATGCCTGTCAGGATACAGCTGTAACAGAGCAAATCCTCGGTCAGCTTGGTGGACAGCAAGAGTTACACACCACGAATCTAAGCGGGACAGGTTTGATCCTTGCCTGTCCCTCACTCTATTCACTGCCCAAACTCTCGTCTCTTTGCCACACACCAAGTGGCAAATTTGACTTCTAGTTCTCTTTTTTCCCTTTGATCTTGTTGGTCATCTAATGGAAGACATCAGTCCACTGCCTCTTCCAAGGTTTCATTTTGCTACTGCGATTCCCCTGGTACAGCAGTTTTGTCTTAAACCAGAAGCTACTCAAGCTAAATGCTAGTCTTCAATTTTCAAATTTAGAATCTTTTTGAGGTGCTTGCTCTTAGACTACATTAGCTGGCTGCACTGCTTGATTAGCAATGCTTTTTCTGAGTGGTGTATTTACTCCCAGGAGCACTTTATCATTTATCATACTTATGTTCATTTTACTCTTATCCTAATCACGCCAGTTTTCATGTAAAATAAAAAAAAATTAAAAAAAAAAAAAAGAGAAAGAAAACGAGATTAAAACCTATTTAGTACACCTTTAATATCACCTTTAATGCATGTACACACTTCAGAGACAAATGTGTTCTGTGGTTTCTTTATGTTTGGCTCTTTAATTTTCTTCATCAGAGTTATCTGAATGTAAATTCTAGGCAATGCAGTGAGAAACTATAAAGCTATATAGAAATCTGCATATCACTGGAGAGCCAAGAGGAACAATGGAAATTCAGGCCAACCATCTGGTCCAACACAATGCTCCATTTCAAAAGGTACCTCTTAGAGAATCCTGTTGCTGAAGTATAACGTGATTTTGGGTCACAGTCGTTCTGATAACGCTGTTGCAGAGATTGTCTGTGTATGGTTGGGTCAGATCTCCAGAATGTAATCTAACTCAGACAGACATCTTCTTTTAATCTTTTGTCTTACAGGAACAATTGACACCATCTGTTTTCGTAAGAAAGTACTTCAGTAGGCCTTCCATCAGTGCAACTAAATTTGTTGTGTTTGACAAGACACAGGAATCACAAAGCTATTTAAGCATCACAGAAGACAACTAAGGAGAGGTACCTCTTCATATAAATGAGTAAATATTTAGAGGGCAGGCTGAAAAAAAGTAATAATATTAATTTCTCAGAAATTCCCCTAACAAAAAGAAAACAACATTTCAATATTTAGGGGAAGACCTTGTTTCATTCTCCTGAGTTTGTAAGAGAAAATTTTGATTTAATAACTTCCCATTGAGTAAATTCTAGGGTTTACTTATTATTTCAAATCTGAGTTTTCTGGGGTCTTCTTTTCTTGTCCTCCAGGCTGGCAAGTTGTTAAAATACTATAATAACGAATTATCATTCATTAACAGCTATCTAATTATGTAAGTCATCAAGTTATATTTCAGATTTATGACTTACTACAACTAGCTTCAACAAAAACTGTGTATCTTACTACCTAAAATAATGTCGTGGTTTGGTATTTTTTTATATATAATAAAAACAGAATAAGTGCTCAGCAAATGGAAGGAAGGTGAGTACAAAATAGTTATTTTATGACTGTGAAATACAAGGGTGAAAGTAATCAAAGTAGATTTGGGAAAATTTGTCAGAGAAGGGCAGCCTTGTGCTTAGGAGAATCAACAGAACCCATAAAACAGGAGTTCTGTGGTTGTAATAATCACTACTCTGTTCTGGCAACCATTGCCAGAAAAAGATGTTAAAAAGCAGTTAAGACAAAAGTAATGAATTTTACTCTTCAAAGGACTGCTGTTACACAAAAGAACATCAAATAGGTTATTAGGCCTATTTCATGGGCCCCAAAATTACGTTCCATATCGTCAAAGGGCAGAAATTATCACAATTCCACGCAAAATCCGTCACAGTGTGTACCACTTCCAGTGTTACACCACTTCAAGTCAGTGGAAAATCATAACTAATATCTCTACTAAGATATGATCTGCACTATGGAAGAAATTGTGTTTTCATTCTACTTCACCATCCTCTTTGTCTTTCTTTTAGACATTGGTTGATCGGAGAGGATATGACATTCTCCAAAGTTCGCTCGGCTTGTTTTATTTTCCATCCTCCTAATCTTTCTTACAGCCCTGAGGTCTACCTTAGAGGACACTTTAGTGATTAAAAGACAGGAGTAAGTGACACAAAGACCCCACTAATGCTGGCAATTTCACCTTCAGAATGTGCAGCCCCTCTGGTTTCTTAAACTTGGAGGTTGAGGTACATATCAGAGGAAGCCTGAGTGGCTGCTGAGTGAGCCAGATGGTCCAGCACTGGGGCATGAACACACAGGTGGGAAGTCATCCTCACAGCACTTTCCAGATGCTTTTGTTGGGTTCCCCAGCCTCCTACTGAACAGAAAGCACCAAAATGTGGATCTTGAGCCATACAGAGAAGTTACTCGGAAATAAAAACACCTATAAAAATCCACACCAGCTGGAAGTTGGGGCTTTTAGAACAGGCTCAGACTTTCATATTCAGAATTTGATATATGTATGTATATATAAATAATCTAATATCTCATATATTGTTATTTATCTAACAAATTATTAGGTGCTTTTATGTGAGGTTATTCACAGTTATTCATATACAGGCACAAGATTGTTTTGCCACATAAATCACAGTACATAAGCAATTATATATTTTAATATTTCCATGTATAACCAGACACTATGTGGCATTATAACAGAAAATAGTGCAACAACATCACAAATATATTCAGAAACTTCTACCTGGTTGGAAAAAAAAAGCAGCAATAAAAGAATGGATATTTTTGCTCTCAAAAATATTTATCCAAATAAAATTTAAGTCACTGCAGAAAAAAAATCAACTTAAATTTTAAAAATAAATCTTTTTATATATTTCTAATAGCAAGAAACAAACCCTCTCATGCCTGATTATTTCAATCTGTTAAATTCTGAGACAAAAAAAAAAAAGAGTTCAAGAATTTACATGCTTATGGTTTGGTCAATAAAATGAGAGAAGGCCTGTAGGTTATACTGAAATGAATATTAAAAGTGAACCTACTACACAAAATTCAGTGTTTCTGCGCTTGATCACTCCATATTCACAATCAGTGCTCGGGATTATTTAGATCCATAATTTTGTTCTGTCTATTATTATAAAAGAAAATAATCCTCCTCTGGTTTCAGACTTACAACACATCCTTCCAACAAAATGCAAGTAAGTGACCAAGGATTAAATGTGAACTGAGATCAAACAGGAACCAAACACTGAAACACATCTGAAAATAGGGGCTAGAGGGATGCAGTCCATGAGTGTTTATGGGAATTTTCAAAATCAGTCCAGTAGCTTAACTGCTGTTGCAGTGGCTAAATTTGAACATTTTAAACTGTAGTCTCAACTGATTAGACTCCTTAATAAAATGCTAGCACAGGAGGGAACTAAACTTGAATGTCCAAAAGACTATATACAAAAGCCTGTACCTTACTTTTCTCCAAAACAAGTATGAAACTTGGTTTTTCCCTGGTCTGCCTCTGATATTTTCTAATGACTTGAGTGAAAAAATGATGAAAGCAGTTAAATTTGACAATGGTTCAATTTTAAATGATTGTTAGTTGTGGGAAATTTCAGTTCTGACTCTGAAGGGAAAATAGAGAGGAGATGAAGCATGGCAAGCTTATGGTTGCTGGCCAAAACAAATCTGGGTTCACACACTGATGGTCCATGAATGCAGGCCTTGGACAAGGGATGTTGTTGAAACCTCTGAGGAAGATGCTGGAGAATTGATTTGAATGCCATAATGAGTATATCTGCCCAGTTCCATCAACAGTCAAAACTAAAGTTAAAAGAAAGAGCAATCAAGAATCTTTAATGATAACATAAGACTACGACTTATCTTCAGTTTTGGTTTTGTCAGAGAGTTGGAAGAAGAAGAACAGACTAGGACAAATGAATAAAATAAAATGAATCAAGCATTTGAACCTTATTTCTCTTTTCCTCAGAGTTATTTTTTGTTCAAAATTATTTTCCCCAATGATTCTGGCAAATCTTGGTCTCTAGATTAGTCACAATGGGTATGTTATGTACACTCAAAATGAGATGTCAGAGAACTCACAGACCAGATCTTTGCTGAAAATTTTCATGACACCAACTTTTAAATTTGCTGTTCAAGAATGCTTTCTATTATACACCCATGCTTTGTTGTTTCCAGGAAATTTCTGGTCAACAAATAGAATCATGGGAACACTTACTGAATGATAGTACAAACAGAGTGGAGTTTTAAAACACCTAATTAAGGAGCTGGAGAGGGATAAGTAAGCAATCAGAAATTCAGAGGTTTACATGGCATACACCAGCCTCTTCACTTTCCCTCCTGCCCTCAATACTTGGGAGGACTTTTAGGACCACTTGGAATGTACGAGTGATCAGAATGAATCAGATACAAAATACTGGTTTGCAGTCATACTCAGCTGTGGAAAATTACCAGCACAAGAATCAAGTGTTATGGCCTCACTTAAAGCAATGTTTGATGATTTTATAGTTGCTACCAGTGCACTCAGAGCTTTTTTTAAATTTTCTTCGCTCTATTTGTATGGTCTTAGTTCTGCATTAGGCTCATACAGACCTAATAGAGTCGGCAAGAATTAGGCAGGTTGAACTGTTCAGATGAGGTCATTTGCTCATGATGTTTCAAATTTTGCAAGAACAAACGAGCTTATGAATTGATTCCATTACAGAGGTCAAAAGTCTCATGAGAAGAACAACAGTAAATACCTTTCTTTCTTTCTTTGTCCATAAAATGCCACCAAAAAGTATGCAATAATTTGAAGGAAGCCAAGGCAGGGAAAAGATAAGGAGAAGAACTTGTCTTCCCTTTTATTTCTACCCTCACCTCTTATGCCTACCATGTAACACTGCTGCAAATTCACAAGGGAAAGGCTTAATCTTTATAAATTGATTTGGAATTCCTGTCATATTAAAAAGATACACAAGAAGTCTGTAAGGGAGGGAGCACAGGTTGCAACTCATGGGAAGGAGGTTCCATGCATACATTGTGCTTTTCAGAGAATGACACAGAGCTCATTTTTATTTTGTGGATGAGTTCAAAACTGAATACAATCAGCTCACAGACCTGAGGTTTCCAGTACTATCTACAGAGGGAAAAAGAAAACTTTTTTTTTTTGTCCAGGTTAATAAATGAGTTAATTTTTGCATTACATATATCCACAGAAAAGAGGTGGAAGGAATTCTATTTTCTTCTGAATGGTCTAGGTGTTGGTCAATGTTATGACTGGAGGCCAAACTAGACTGAAGATGGTTTGCTCCATTTTACCTGCTGCTGTATTCTTACCTCGGAATGACAGCAATTACTCTATGTATTTTAACTGTATTCTTCTATTATGGCAATACATGGTTATTTGAATGCCCTCGATTTCAAATTACTCCACTGGAAAATGCAGCAGGGAAAAGTATCAAAGACAAAGAACTTTTAAATAAATCTCATCTTCCCACCTGCCATATGAACCATTTTCTATGCCAGGTGGCAGATGTTCATGATGGTGCTCAAAATAAGTAAAAATTAAATGGATCTCAAAATTTAATTGTTTTTTTTTTAGTGTAAAGGGTTCTCAATTAAAGGGAATTTTATTTTATTTTGTTGGTTAGAGATCCTATCAGAAATGACCTGAAAAACTCTTTAACATAAAAGAGATGACAAAGAGATCAGAATCTCAAGCATTAAAAGAGAATCTTCTTTTCTCAATGTTAATTTAATATAGAACATCTCATAAATGGGCTATCATGACAGAGAAGTCTCCATCTCTTCAATGTAACACTTAGACAGTACATAAGAAATTTTCTTGATGTATGACATTTTATACAGGATATAGATCAGATATGGTTTTCTCAGATTTTCTGCAATAAATATATTAGCAGTAGAAACCATATACAAAAATACCTATTGAAAACTGAGTATGTATCTGATTATCAATTTTACAAGTGATCTTATGGTTTATAAAATACTTAAGTCCTCTTCTAATTAGTATAATTTCTTATCTGAAGAATTGTGATTTCCACAAGGCAGTTTTCACTCGTAACATTTTTCTTGCTGATGCTTCCCATATAAAGATAAGCTCTGTCTTTTTTTAGGGCGTCTTAGAGTTGTAAACATGTTGCTGTACTTGAAAGTGACCGTTCACATTAAACCTTTTATGAATCAATGCCATATCATACCTTGTTCTGTGTCTGCTCTGAGTCAGAAGATGGTACAGAGATTATATGTAAGTTGTATATAGTTTTGTTCCACATGATTTCACCAGGATAACAACGCTGCCTCAGCTGAAGGAATGACAAAGGATTTATGTGTTCTTTGATTCATCCTCTGCATGAGTTTCATAAAGCAGATGTGGGCCCGAGAAAGGTCCTTACATAAACCATACCAATTGAATTGCTGAATGAGAGAGGAATTCCAAGACCTGGATCATGGTGCACATAGAATCATAGAATCATTAGGGTTGGAAAAGACCTGCATGATCATCAAGTCCAACCTTCAAATGAATGACACCATGCCCACTAAACCATATCACAAATGCATTACTTTGAATAATTGAGAAACTAAGATCTGGGGAAAAAACAGTTTACCATCCCAGCGAGGATACAGCAGAAAATCTGGAGAAAATAAATTCCTGAGAAGGTAGCAAAAATATCATGAAGTTCTTTTACACCTGTAGGACAGACTAAACTATTTGGGTTTTTTTGTTATAGCTGCAAAGAACTGTTTGAACTTTCCTACACTAAGAACCATCTGATATAAAAATTCAAAAGCCTATTTCTAGAAGAGTGCTGGGTATTCTCTTCACTGTGGGATACCTACAGCCTTTAGGATGCATGGTCTCACTGCTTCGAAGTATATGTCCTAGACTACAAAACCTGACCTACTGCTAAATTTTAAGGAATGAGCCTTTATTGCAAACACAGTTATGACAGGCCTGCATGGATATAGGTCAGGTATTTTGACTGTGGAGTCTTTACAAGACCACAAATTCTGTAGTACCGAGGTGCTGAAATTATAGTTCGTGTTCTACAAGGGTTATTCAAGCCAAGGAGGGTGTAATGGTTGCTCTCAATTCTGCTAAGTAACGTCATGGCCAGAGCTGATGGCATTACCCCTCTTCAGAGGCATGTGAATCCTTTCACTAAGAGAGAGAGCTTTTGACCTGAAAAGTTATTATATTTAACTGCAATGGTTTTCATCAGTGGCTAAACTAGGCCCAGCAGTGGCTTTCATTTCTTCATGAATGTGTTGCCACTAGATTGTCTGGGATAGTATGAAATCAGCATTATTTTAAGTTGCAAATGTAGATAAATATAACTAATTTCTCAATATAAAATGGATCTTCTACTATCACTTTGATGAATAAAAAGATAGCACTTTTCCAAATCCAAGTTTACTCAACTAAAACTACACAATTAACACAATACCACTGCCAACTAAGTCAAGCAATATTGGTTCATTTCTCATTTAAAACTTAGTATGGAGGGAAGGGAGACAGCCTGTACTGTAGCAAGAGCTTTGAGATACTACAGTAAAGAAGATTTTGAAAAGAATTAAAGTCATGACAAACTAAGACAGTAGATATAGTAAAAGCAGAGATAAAGCACGATGGAATACATGAAAGATTTAGTCCAAGATACTTCTGTGTTTCCAGCCATGTTACACTTCAAACGGACCAGTTTGTATATCTTCTTTCCAAAATTTTGATTCACAGGAAAAAAATGTTTCACAAAATCCACACAGATCTACATCCATCTCACTAACCCTTCCTGTGTTGCTTCTACTTTATGTAAGAACAACCAGGCTTTCTCTGGTCACTGTTCAGATCTCTTCAGCAATGCTACAGAGGTACAGAAAACTTGGAGGAGGGGAGGTTGTTCAGGAGGTTGATTGCTAAACTCCACTTGGAAGTTCCAAATATATATAAATTACAAACTCACTATGTGTCTGTGTACTTGTTTGAGACGTGACCTTTTGTCTGAAACCCACTAATAGCGAACATATGTCACGGTAGAAAACTCTTTGGTGCCCAAGTTATTTCAGTGCATCGCAGTTAACAAATTGTAATTCCACTTCCATAGTTCCTCTGCTCATAATAAAGCAAATCTGCCACAGAAAAAAATAATCTTTCTTTCCCATAAAAAGACTCATAGTTGAAGCATACAGGATTATCATTATGCAAGCTCATTAGGCGTACACAAGCTATACTTTTC
Organism: Manacus vitellinus; assembly: GCF_001715985.3. Taxonomy (NCBI): domain Eukaryota; kingdom Metazoa; phylum Chordata; class Aves; order Passeriformes; family Pipridae; genus Manacus; species Manacus vitellinus. The sequence goes on along the minus strand of NW_021940682.1, from coordinate 1,203,821 downwards.
CCTGTACAACTGAAATTCATTGATAAAACAATGAAGTGAACTAACACCCTTCCTAAATAAAGTTTCACCAGTAGCACTGTATGTTAATGGAGCTATTTCATTGTTAATGTGACTGACTGCTTATTGATTCTTGCAGTAATCCAGCAAGGGCTTCAGAGTACAATTTAGTTTGGAGAGCTACGGGTCCAACATCTATGCTCAATTACAACTTTCAGAAGGGTAGATCAATAAAATTTAAATTGCTTATGGTAATCACAACTTCAAATCATTGCGATCAGCATAAGCAATCTGCTGACCTCAGCCAAGCTCCTAAATTGAAACTTGTAATGAGTGGTCATTTAGTTTGGGTCCATTCATATTATTTTGGAGGCAGGTGATGAACAATTAAAGATCAGTCAGCACCTTCCCTACCCAGCAATCCCCTCTGAATTCCCAAAGTACTAATATGTAGTAACCCTAGGGTATAGGCCTTTGCACTTCTTTAATGGGTATTCTGTATGAATAAGCAATTATATTTTCTATTAAACAATTTCAGTGTAATTGAATTAGCAGTTATAATATTGCTCGGGCAAGCAGAAGCTTTCCTAGGGAAAAATTAAGTGATATTGGGTAATTCAAATTAATTTATAAGCCTGAAAAATGTAACCATTAAACAGAATTGTTCACCCTCCCAAAAAAATTACAATTAATGAGCATATTGTTTCAAAGCATAAGTTTCCTAACAATTTGCTTTTTGGTCATAATAGCTTTTTCCCAGTTCATTATAAAAACCTGTCTATTATAATGAAAATTTCATAGGCTGTTTTCTTTGACAAAGCGGGTTGCAAGTTTAAACAAAGATAGCCTGCAGATTACTTTCACGATAAGGAGTCACCTTAGAATTACATTTTAATAAATCATTGACAATAAATCTTCTGTATTACAGCACTAGGGTTTAGAGAAGGAGGAAAAAAGGCAAATACAGAGAAAACGATCAATGAAAATCCCCTTCTGCCAATATGAGAATAGATTGACCAAGTCTAATGTAAAGTTTGCTACATGCAAAAATAAAAGCTCAAAAAGCTTTAAAAAGATGCAGAGCAAACAGCAATAAAGTCTGTAAACGGATGCAGATTTAATTAACATATTAATTTATTAATACTCACCTAACAGCTTTTTGCAAATGGTCTTATTCAGGGTAGAAGTTACTGACTATTTAAACAAGCTAACAGACTCTGATTTGGGAATATTTTCATTAATAAAATGCCAAACACACATGATTCTGGTTCATGAGATTACGTATTATTCACAGGCATTTGAAAGAAGGATGAGCATTTCTATTTGAGATTCACAAAACGTTACATGGGTTTGAGCACAAACAGTGCTTTGCCTGAAGACTATTTAAACTGGTTTAGTCATCCAAACAGAGAGGAATAACAATTCCTGTACTTTTACTTGGAACAAGAGGTCTGAAGGCCAGGAGCATCTGTGCTACATGGAGTATCTCTTACCATACTAACAGTGCAAAATACACCTTACTTATACCAGTTTTTGCACAGTTATGCAGAGAAAACTCATATTTTGGCAGAAATGCAGGGAGAGAATCTAAAATAAACTACCCAGACAAAAGACTTCTGAATGTGTTATGCAACACACGGATGGTTTTCTGGGACAAATCTACCACAAAATTCTTCTGATCACAACGGTGTCTCATAATGTCCCTCACTAGCCTTCACAACCATGGGATGGTCGGAGTAAAAGGCAAAAACTAGAAGTGGTAAATTTGGAATTCTTGATTTAGCAGAATCCAGAAGAAAACCCATGCCTCTGCCTATGAGTCTGAGGGTTATTTACACGGGAAAGGGCTTCTCCCCTCCCGCCTGGCCTGTCATTTTATATGCAGTGTAATGCTTCTTAAGAATATCAATCTTAAAAAGTATACTGATGTTTTATAGCTGCTCCTGTTTTGCAATACAAATGATATAATTACTTGTTTCTCGCTGGAGGGGGTCCGGTTCTTTTAGTTCATTTTTTAAATGCAAATCTTATTAAGCATTTTATCCTAAAATGTTTACTGCAAAGAGGGCAGTATGATCCCAGAGAAAGATGGACAACATACCTCCAAAAATAAATACTAGGCAAGGAATGAAACCTGAATTAAAGCAGCATACCAAAAACTGAATTGATCACTTACTGAAATATGTTAACATGATGTAATGGGCAACTACTAAAATCAGATGTACAGGAATATTCCATGAATCACTGCTAGCTAGACCACAACGAACAAAGACATAATAAAGAGCTATGCTCACCAAAAATCTCAAATTTTATAATAGCTCTGAAATGTTCTGTTTACATAGTGTAACAAATTTCTCACCACCTACAGCTTCACATTTTTTACTGGGGGCAGACTTCAAACTTTCTTACAGTGGCGAGCAAAGCATTAACTCATTGCTGTGAGTAACTTCTCACTCGTTTGGGCTCGCTAATGACACCCTACTCCTGAGCTGGAGACCACAACCACTCAGAAATTCCTGGCAGCAGCTGAGCTTGAAATTAGATTCTCCAGACCCAAAAGCACAAGTCCTTACTATTTAAGTTAAAGCAGATTCGGCGTGAGTTGTGCCCTATGAGACATGACAAATGACTGAACAGTTCTGCTTCCATCCATTAGAGGTCAGTGGTACTTGTAAGCCAGCCAACTCATTACAGAACAGCAGAAAAGGGATTAATTAGTGTCCTAGCTTAGCTTCGATTATGGAACAATCCATATTCAAATTGCCTGTTGAATATGGTGGCCACTACCTGAGAATTCTGGAAAATTTAAAGAAAATTATGACATTGCATTTAGGGGGAAAAAATGCAGGTCAGTGACACTGACAAAGTAGGGAATGGCATCCTGTGTCCCTCACATACTTTCAGATCAGGAAGATGTTTCTATCCTCTCCAGATCCTCTGCTGGGAGAGATTTTTCATCTCTTTATGGAAGAGAACTGAGACAGTGTTGCCCTGTTTGTTCTAGCACGTGAAGCTCTCCTGAAAATGCTGAAAGGAAAAAGTCTGTTCTTCCCTACTTCTCCTAACACAGGGAAGAGCACACTGACAAACAAGAGAGATATGGGTACGTAACAGAGTCTTCATATATAGACGTGTCTGTCCAAAATAATCCTAAAAGGCAGAATTTTCAGCCTATATAATTAGCTCATAAATTAGTCTATAATTATCTGGGGCTCATTGTCACCACACTAACAGATTCCTAACCTGTAACTTTCCTTTGATTTTTTAACTCCTTCAGAAACCACAGCTGTCTTTTTCTTCCAGTAATTAGTAGATTTAAATATTTGAAGTCAAGATATATAGGAAAGTCATAAATAAGATGCATCCTTTCCCTAGGTAGATCTTCAAGGCATTTTACAGCATAAAAGTAATATGACATTTTAAAAGTTTGAGAATTTCTTGAAAGAAAGCTGCAAAATTGGCCTGACAAATCCTTTAGCCATTTATTCAAAGAGTGAAAATGTAGCATTTCTATTTGAAAAAGAATAGCAGAATATATCAATTCTCTGTGTGAGCAGAGTGGATAAACCAGTGGAATATTCAAAGCTAGGTTCTGATACAATTTGTGTAGCTATATATCAGAGATGGATTGATTTTAATAGTTATTTCAGATTTTCTGTAAAGAAAATGTTTATGAGAGCTTTAGGCTTCCTATCAGCATTGTGTCTAAAAGGATAATTTTCCATGAAAATTTTTATTTGCTTACTTCATTGTACTTCTTCACTTGTTGGGAATCTTGCAGTGATGTCAGCTCAACAGAATTTTTGAAGCAATTACCTGTGAGTTGAAAGCCTTAGGTCATAACTAAAAACAGTGCACCTAAACCAGGTCTTAATCAGGCAAGGACAGTGACATTACAATAGTGTAAGGACATCACTTATTGGCCTCAGGGAATATCTAACAGCAAGAGATACAACTGGCACTGTTGCAAAAATAACTATGCAATAGGATTGGCAGTTTATTAGAAACTCTCATGGTTTTAATTAGGATGTCAGAAGAATGGGGGCCTATTGACACCGTATTCTGTTACCCTGTACAAGTGGGAGAACACGACGGGACAGAAATTTTGCACAGCAACCTGTGCAAAACTTAAGAGAATTATTATTTATCTTAAAATTCCCTCTCTGAAATTTAAACATTGTCACACTACTTTACATTTTCTTATTGGACAAATTTGCTCCAAACTAGAACGATCAGGCTCAGCTGAAAAAAGTAACCCTTTCAAAAATGCAAGACCTGGTTTAGCCTTAAAATTCTTTATATTACAAAGCTCTCCATATCAGCAAAAACATATGGATAATACAGGAGATGGTGAACCAAGAACAACCAACTGATTGCCAGGAACTCTTCTAAACATACTTCAAATACCACAGTACTCAGTGGTACCTGATAAATCCCCTGCATCATTCAGCCTCCTCCTATGACATCGTGATACTTCGTATTCTACATTAAGGCATCTTGGAGTCATCTGCATAATTAACAAAAAATTACAAGGGAGGAACATTTGCTTTTAGTTATAGACAATAACAGGAGAGGGCTGAAAAACTGGAGAAAAAAATATCCCGTGCCGTGGCTGGGTTTCTTTGCCCTTGAAAAAAATGTATTGAAAATGTCATGGATCTTTGGTCATGAGAGTTTTCTGTGGACAGAGGCCTGATTTCAGCCTCAAGACACTGCATCTGATAGCCCATCCCCTTGTATCTGCTCTATTAAAAACTACCCCATGGACAAATCACGATCCTAAGAGTTAGTTGAAAGTAACCTCAAACCTTTCACCCTTTTTGTACTCTCAAAGTAATCTAAACCCAGCACATTAAGAGAGACATCAAAGAGTTCCCACTGTTTTTTGTAGGTGCAACTTCTGAGTCTCTCACTTCGTACTTTAGAGATAAGCCACGCAAAGACTTCATCCTGGCCTTTGGCCCCGAAAGGAGTTTTTACTGAAATGTGTGTTGCAGTAGAGAGATAAATAGTCAGAGTTACAGAAATCAATACAGCAAAATTCAATAAATAACAACAAACATCCACTAGACAAGACCTAAACTTTTAGTGTGAAAGAAGTCGCTTTACTTTCTTATGCTTGTACAATATAGACACTTCTTTTGTACATTTGTGTTCATAAAGAATATTACATTTGATTTTAAAGATTCCAGCAAAATGTGAGGTATGCATTCCATTGCCATCACTGTTTAAGAGACCTTTGAAACCAGAACCAGCAACTCAAATGATATTAAACTCCATCACACATATAAATTTAGATCTCAAATTCACTTTAAACTATGGATGCAAGCTACAAAATACAGATCCAGATCTCATTAGCCTGAAGGTCTGCAGCTATCTGAATCTGACATTTTGACTTGGAGCCATTTCTACTGAAAGTCAGAAAAAAAATTTCTCATTTTCCATTTAGTCATTCCCAGCATGTTTTGCTTACAATTTTTTTCACTCTGTCCCTGCACTAAGAAGCCATTGAACCATCTGTAGTATTCAGATAATAATTTTCTTAGCTCTAACTATATAATTCCACTAATGAGAGCTACTGGAGAGTCTGTTATCATCATTTCCAAAGACATTATTATAGTTTGATCTTTTGCATATGCAGACATCACTCCACCTTATAGATGTAGCTAAATGCATGAGAAACTATTTCTTAAAGAAGCACTGTACTGGAGCAATGCATATAAATACCAATGGCATAACCACCAAGAAATACCATTTTAGAGAGCACGCAACTGTTTAACAGAAAGACAGAATTCAGATAGCAGTTTTGGGTATAAGAAAATAATTTTAAAATAGCCTGGAAAAATTAAAAAAAAAATATATATAGTTTTAAAATTTTTCAACCTTTTGTTTAAAAGTTATATTTTCACTTTAAAATTCACCAACTTTTATTATTTATTATAAAAACCGAAGGAGCTAAATTCCTTTTTAAAAAGAAATTACACGTCTCTTTAATTTTTTCTTTATAGTAGGAACACCCGAATAAAATTCTCTTTGGTAATTAACCAACATTTGTTTCCATTTCTCAACTGACATTGTGAACCAAAAGACCACCTTTAGATCACAAGCATCCAAAAAGGCAGAATTACTAATCACAGCAATAGATCAGACTCTCCAAAGGGCCAGACCTCACACTTAGTTTATGGAGGTCTATAAGAACTTAATATGATCTCGGGCCACAGGATCAAGATAATTATTCAGCTAGTAGCTGGACAATTTTCTGATGTAGTCTTCACACTGGCTTTTACAGGAATTGCACAGCGCTCCCTCCACAGGAAGAAGGAGATGCAAGAATCTGCTCTGCAGCCTTCCCAAAAGGGTCCTTGAGCCAGCACTCTACGCTGAGTTCATGTTCACCACCTTCTCAAATAAAAATTATATGTTACACGTAAGAGATTCCTGATAACTCTTCATAATATGACCTGACTGTGCCCTTTGTAAGCACGCAGCCTCTGCCATCAGCCTCTGCTGACACAATAGCCTCTCCATTCATGTCTGAAGTCCTCCAGCACAGAAGTGCCTTCTTAAATGGAGAGAGCATTTTGAAAATGCATTCTTCAGTTTGATGATGAAAAATGAATATGAGAATAAAAGAATTCCTGGTCTTTCCTTGTATACAAGACTCTCCTTGCAAAAATCAATCCGTGCCATTTTGGAAGAGTATCACTAATGAAATTACCATAATCAAGAACTGCAAAGGCATTGATTACTAAACACTAAGCTAATAACAGCCTTGAACAAGATTCTGATGCCACTGAAGACTTACAGAATCTGGCCAGGATTTCACTCTCTATCATTAAAAAATCCCACTGAAAAGCTAAACTTCTCTAACTGTAAGCAAATGATAAATCTGAGATCATGGTTCTACAACTCAGACTTCTAATAACATAACAAAAATACTGTGGTCTCTGGACCCAAGATTAACTTGTCCTGCCAGTTAAGGTGCACTCAAAAAATCATTCCACTATACGTTCTGCCAGATCACTCGTCTTTTACCTTACAACCAGCATGAAGCACAAACCTGGTAGCTCTCACTGTTTTATCAGAAATAGCACTGATTGTAGTTTTGTGATGGATCCAGACCAACTCTTTACTGACAGACAATTCAAAGCTGTGCACAGCCAGTATGGATGAAGCTGGAACTATTATTACCTCATTGCGCTGAGATGATGAGCGATGTTAAATTAAAACACTCATAGGTTTACTGGTTCTAAAAAACCAAGCAGGGAGTTTTTCTTTCCCCTGCATCACCATGAAAGAAGGATGCTGAATGGGGGAGGGTGGTTTGGCTAGGGTGATCAACACACACAAAAGAAGCTGCCAGAAGCTTCTTCCCCCATGTCCAGCAGAGGTAGTGCCAGCCAGCTCCAGGACAGACCCATGGCTGGCCAAGGCTGAGCCCATCACTGATGGTGACAGCACCTCTGGGACAATGGATTTAAGGAGAGGGAAAAAAACCCACAAAATAGCAACTGTACCTGGAGAGACAAGTGAGAATATGTGATAGCAACAACTCTGCAGACACCCAGGTCAGTGAGGAAGGAGAGGCAGGAGATGCTCCAGGCACTAAGCAGAGATTCTCCTGCAGCCTGTGGTGAAGACCAGGGTGGGGCTGCCACGCCCCTGCAGCCAGTCCGAGGTTGAGCAGAGATTCACCTGCAGCTCATGGAGGACTCCATGCTGGAACAGGTGGAGGCCTGAAAGAGGCTATGCCCCCATGGGAAGCCTGAGCTGGAGCAGGTTTGCTGGCAGGACTTGTGACCCTGTGGGGAACCTACACTGGAGCAGCCTGCTCCTGAAGGACTGCACCCCATGGAAGGGACCCATCATGGAGTAGTTCATGAACAACTGCAGGCAATGGAAAGGACTCATTTGGAGAAGTTTGTGGAGGTCTGTCTCCTGTGGGACAGAGCCCACACTGGAGCAGGGGAAGAGTGTGAGGAGTCATCCCTCTGAGGAGGAAGGAGCAGCCAAGACAACATGTGATGAACTGACCACAGCCCCCATTCCCTATGCTGCTGTCGGGGAGGAGGTAGAGAAATTGGGTCTAAAGTTAAGTCCAGGAAGAAGGCTGGGGGGAAGGGTTTTTTTAAGAGTCAGTTTTATTTCTCATACTACTTTGATTTGATTGGTAATAAATTAAGCTCATTTCCCCAAGCTCAGTCGGTTTTGCCCACAACAGTAACTAGTGACTGATCTCTCCTTGCCCTTATCTGGACCAAATGAGCATTTCATTATATTTTCTCTCCCCTGCCCACCTGAGGAGGGCAGTGATAGAGCAGCTTTGGTGGGCACCTGGTGTCCAGCCAGGGTCAACCCACCACAGTCCTTTTTGGTGCCCCAAGGCTCACTGACCTTTTAATGTTTAGGGAAGTCCAATATTCCTGGAATTGACTGTCCCAGATGAGGAAGCCCTACCATTTGCCATGGGCTAATCCAGACTGTACTGGAACAGGGTGAAGCCCCCAAACACCTACAATACGTCAGTGATACAATCATGTGGGTAACAAGTCGGAAGAAGTGTTTGAAAAGGGAAAATGAGTATTTCAGATTCTTCTGAAATCTGGTTTGGCCACAAAAAAAGCAAGGTCAAGGGACCTGCACAGGACATTAAATTCTTGAGAATAAAACAGCAGGGTGAACGCCGTCATGTGCCTCTGGATGTGGTCAACATGAGAGCAACCACGTCTCCACCAGTTAACAGGATGGAAACACAAGCTTTTCTAGGCCTTGTGGGATTCTGTAACTTCATCTAAGAAAGAACATGCATCGATGATCCTTCTAAAGAGTTCAGTCATGCAACTGCGTGTGTGGGTAGATTTGTACTTAATTTTCATGTGCATCTCCTAGATTCACCTGTCAGGTGCCTGATAGCTTAAATTGCACAGTGTCAGTAAATGTGCACATAATTTTAGATGCAATGTTTTTGCCTGGAACACTTAAAAACTTCACAGATTCAAATTGTTTCACTGTTACTGGAAATTTCAGGGGTCCAAAATGTCTAAATCAACGTTCCTTTGCTTTCACGTATTTTCATTTTGCGAACCCATAAAAGATGAGCACAGCTGAGGCCCCTCAGCCCCACATCTCAGGGCCGTACAGTAAGAGCTGTACCCCAGTTACCCTGATTTAAAGCCAACCCACATGCAATGAATGTGGATTCACTTGAAGTATCAGGGCTGGATTAGGTAAAGCAAATAAAATGGAGTACGTAATTAAGAGAAGGATGTATTAAATGAGACCCTACAGGTATTTTCCATCTCCAGCAGCCAAGAGTCCTTCCCTTTCTCCCCCCAATAAGATCTGAGGAAATAAAAAGCCTCCAAAGACCCCACTCTTTCAGTAATGTCCAAAATGGTCTTTGTTTGCGTAGAAACAACGTAGAAAGATATAAAAATAGGCTTAAATTAGCATATTGCCAAATTGGTCTACTGTAACAAGTGCTTTGAAGTCTGGCATGCTGACTGATTCCCCACAGGAAGTTGAGTACTCTGAAAACAATTAAGAACAAAAAAGGGGCGGGGGTGAGGAGAGAAGGAGCAGGCAAGTACAGGAGTTAAATTAAGCAAAGTGAGCCTTGGAATAGTCAAGGGACTAAACAAGCCATCGAATCACTTAATAACAGCTCTTCTTTAGCAGTGAAGATAGAAAACACCAACTGGATTTTTAGAAGCTGAGACATTAAGACTTGAAAAAGCAGAATGACAGAAGTTTAAATTAAATAAATGAAAATTACTTCAGAATATAATAGAAGGTAATAAGGCACCAAAACTGCCAGTAGTTATAGTAGCTAATCCTGTGTTCTAAAATTGATCCTAATGTAAAAGCATTGTGCAATTTAAAAGTAATGAACATAATAATCCCTGCCATTTTACATAATAAATAAATCTTAACTACGTTTCCCGTTTGTATAAAGCCTAGTGAAATGATGGGTTTGGTTGTTAAAAAAATCCAAATGTTTGTTTCACAAGGATATTATAGTGATGCAGTGGAATATATTTTGAGGAGGAAGGTTAAAATATGTTTTATAGGCAGTACCAAGTAAACATAACTATATCTGAAAAACCCCACATGCTGCACAAAGACAGACCTTTCAGATTTTACAATAAACATTTTACACTGTGGAATACCTTCTCTATAGCATTTTGTCTACACTGAAATGCATAATCAGATACTGAAAGATGGTTACTATTATTATCATTAATGTTATGGTAGCATGCAGGGGAACTACTGCATAGTATCTGTTCCAAAGATCCTGTGATGCAGATAAGCAAAGCAGGTAAAGGTTTCACCATGTGTGTTTTACCAAATAGGAATGAGGTGCAGAGAAGATTAAAGGCTTCCTTCAATTAAGTAGTGAATCTTCAAGTAACTGATGGTTTCTGGATGAGGTCCCAAATTACTGGTCTAAGGGAAGAGAAGGCTGTGGTTAAGCTGGGACCTGAACCTACATCCTTGTCTTCCCTATGCATGGCTTAGCACAAACTCAGAATTCTGTTCCTTCAGACCCTCTCTCAACAGGCCTCCCCAACAGGAACTCCTGTACCTCTGTGGTGTGGCACCCAAGAGGGATTACAAGGAATGTAGTCTCCATCTCACAGCAGTGCATCTCAAATGTACAAGACAGGGCTTTAAGCCTCCAAAAATTCACTGGCTTTTCCCCCTACCACCTTCTGCCCCCTCCTTTGTACACCCAGAGCGGTGCCTCTATGTTTCAGTCACCTCCACTACAACTGTTAGGACAAAACTACACTGGTTTTCAAAACCTTTGCTAACTAACTTTTGATAACAAGACTTCAGAAGCTAATCCTTCTGGTTGCCAATGGAAGTGTAAAGACTACATCCTTTGCAGCTGTTCAAGACTGGCTGGGCAAGGTCCTGATCTGGCTGACACAACTTATCTTGCAACTCAAAGCCCATTCAGTCTGTGAGAACTCTAAACACTCAGGTTGTAGGACAAGACAGGAGACCCATGCTGACCTCAACAGCCTAAGGAATCACCCTCATTGTACAGTAACTGTTCTTTGAGAATGTGTTATTACGGGTGCTATTATAGAAGATCAGTAAGCATTATCCTGTCAGAATAGCAGCTTTGAGAAAATCCAGCTGCCTTGAATACTGATTTATGGTTCTGCATTCCCAAATTTAGTAACCAAGGAAAAGCTGGAGAGCTTGATACTGACATTCACACTTCTGGCCAAAGTAACAGGTATCAGAAAGAATAATTTGAAGTGGGAGAGCTACAGAACTCTCTTAGAAGGGATTTTTTCACAAGTCTTGCTATATTTCAGTTCCTCTGTGGACTCTCTAACCACTGCATAGACTTTAAAACAGCAATATTATAAAATGAAAGAAAACTAAGTAGTACTTCTCTGTAACTAAAAAAAACAGTCTATAAAAGATAAATGAGAGGGAAACCTGCCCAAGGTGAGACTGGAGAAGGTTGCAGAGATTAAATCTTATGGATGAGATTCCATTCAAACTTTTTTTGGCTCCCTATGTCAAGAACATTCATTTTGAAAAGTATCTTCTAACTTTCATGCTTTATCTCAAGATATCCTTGTCATCTTGAATCAATGTTTTTTTTCAAGTGTTCAGGGTTTTTTCACAGGTGGGGAGAAAGGAGCAGGGTGTGGACTAGCCATGGTTCTGTGAGCTTTGGTGGAAGAGATCTGAAAACAGAGTAGGTATCTAACAGACTTGTACTATTCAGTTCAAAAGCCACCACGTGAATGTCACCATGTCCCCTTCAAGCTTAAAAATCAACTCAGCTGGAACTGTCCTTAGTCGGTAAAAATCATCAGCATTTGCTACCATTCATTTTATTGATTGTTCTCACATTTTTATTATTGCCTCTTCTTTCTTTAACATTGTGTATTATTCTTTTATATTATGTATTAATATTACAGTACCACCTATAGCAACAAATTAAAATTGCAGCTTCCATCAGAAATGTGATCCTGTTAAAGTAGGTTCTGTATAAAGATACACTCACTTGCTCAAACTGGCAAAAATAAAGTTGACAGAAACAAAATCAAAGCAAAATGAAGTGGCCCGGATCATGTCACATGTCAGAAGTAGAACAAGTTTCCTAATTCCAAGTTCAAGGTACCATATTGCTTTACCTTTTTCTCTGGTATTTTGCCTTTATGTCTCTTCTTCTCTTACCTCACAGCTGAACATTTATTCCTGACTATGAGAGTGTGTGTGATATACAAGTCAGCCACCATGTATACAGGCAATTTCAGTAGTTAGCATTTGTTTAAGCTTCAATTCTTTTATTAAAAGGAGTTTTGAGAGTGGAAACAGAAGTACAGAGATATTATCTGACTTGGTCAAAAATAAAATTCGGTGTTCCAGTTATAAAACTTTAGTTTTTATTAACAAAGGCAAATAACTGCTACTCTTGGTCAGAGCTGTCTAACCTGATTCTCACACTGTCAAGGTCCTGCTAATAAAACCTATCTGGCAGCATTTGGTACCTCCTCAATATGTGGGCCAAATGATCCTACATGTCTGTAAAGAAGCTTCAAGACCCCACTGGATAAGGCTTCTTCATTCACTAAAGTTAGTTATTGTCCTTCTGGGGGGGGGGGGAAAAATCAAACAAGGTTCACTTTGTATGCATTCCTGAGCAGCACTAAACATCGTTCTGGGTAGCAAGTGAAAATATAGGAGATTTTAAATGCTTTCTCTGAAAGTAAAAAAATATATCTTTTAAGCAGTCAAGCGTTAACTGCAAGAATTAAAAATATCTGTTCCATATGTTCAAGTTCCAAGTAATATTAAGTATGTAGAAGAAAGTTCAGGTAGGAAGAGCAAATGATTAAAATAAAAGTCCCCTGGGTCAAAATGCAAGAGTAGCAGACATAGATAAAGTACCAGGGAAAGGAGATGAAATACAAACAGGATGTGCTGTGGTGTCCAAATGAGACGCATTACTAAAAAAAGTGTTGCATCATTAACCACTCCATCAACTGGCTCTGCCAGGGCTGCAGCAGACTTTCTATTGCCCACACCTTGGAGAATATGAGGATCTCGGATCCCTCTGGTGTGTCTGCCGGCCTCACTTTAATGCTTCAAAACAGAGGAGGGAGAAAATCCGTGACCAAACTTGAAGAGAAACAGCAGTTATATTCAGGAGTTGAAAAACAATTTCAGGTCTGTGATGGGCCTCTCAATATATGACTGAGTAGTCAGTACCTTCTGCATTGGTGTCTGTGGTCAGTTAGTCCCTGCTCTTCAGTGGATGTGATATGTGCTGTCCACAGCTTGGGTTGCTTTTGTCGCTGGTGGTGGGGCAGCTCTCCAGAAGTCATCTAGTGCTCTGAGCAGAAAACAGCCCAAGAGCCTTTCAGTATCCCAAATCACTATTTCTGACCTGAACCACACCGAAACTAAAGTGCTGAATGCCACCAATTTGCCCTGCAGCCCATGGAAAACAATGATCTTCAATACCTCTAGAAATCAGTCCCTCAATGATGAGCCCTGTCTGGCCTCCATGGCATTCCCCAGGACACAGCCCACTGTGTGACCAAACACAGACCAAACAGCACCCCCAGACTTCAATTTTAAGAACTGTTGGAACTATTAATTCAGATGGAGTGGTCCTAGATAAAACAGAAGTTTGTAAAAACTGAATTAGGTGCTATCTGCAGGTTTAAGTGGATAAAAAATCCATTGTGTCCATTATAAAATATAATTATATATCATGTTTTACCAAAAAAAAAAATTATTTCTCCAATTAGAGAAATTTTAATGATTTGTTTAAAAAAAAATTTGTTTAAACACATGTTTAAAATGTTTATTCAGATCTAACAAACTTTATTCAATTTCTAAAATTACTATTTTTAGAAGTTGCCATAAAACCCACTCAGTTTGTCTCTTCCACTGCTAAGCTCATTCCATGCAAATTTTCAGACAAAACTTTTAGTAGCCGAAAGAGTTAAAGGAAAAATACCTTTTATTCCCACTTTGTGAAATGCACAAAGCAAATGTGGATTATTTACTTTGTGTGCTTTGGCTTTAGTCATATTCACACTTTTATTTCCATGTCAGTGAAGTAGCCAGTGACTCCTGTAGCATGGTTTATACTTTTATACACACACCAAAAACCACCAACAATAACGAGAAAAACATGGTTAAAAACAAGATACTCTTCATTGCAATCCCACAGGAACTGGCAAAAGGACTTGGGGACATGGAGCTCCTATTAGCCTGTTTATTTTTAATTGACCAGGTTTCAAGTTGAGAGTGGCCCTTTTAGCAGTGTACAGAACAAAACAGCACCACATGGCCAGCAGGATCCATTTTAAAGTGGTGCTCTCTTGTGTCCCCTGCTGAGGATTGCACCATATGAGCCATCAGTAATGCCAAGTCAAAGGCCAACCATCAATAAAGCTCTTGCTGTGATCAAGTATATGTAAACAATGGACCAGCCACTTCTAGGGGAGTTGTAGCAGAGTTAAAGCTCAAGTAAGGTGGCACCTACTCGACACGTTTTTTCTCTGCAATTTTACAAAATACAATATTTTATCTGGACACTTTTGCTTGCAGTAAATATTTTAGTGCAGACTGTACTCTGCACGTACTTAATTAAATGACTGGAATATGATAGAGACTATTTGTCCAGACACAAAGCCTGTGAAAGGCAGTGGGAACAGTTCTGTTCAATTCACTGGTTGCTGAACTAAGTCTCTAGTCGATTCATTGTAATACAGATATCATAGCAATGAGAACTAAACAAATAACATCCAGATGTGTCCTCTCTCATTACATACACTTGTAAAAGTACACTTTTATTTAGTACAGTTCAACACATCAGGACCAAACCTTTTCTTCATCAGTGTACATGTGTCTGGAGTTAAAAATTCCTACAATGGAAGTTTGCTAAGAACAGGCTATTATTTCAGAAGGAAAAGACCTACAGAATTTCACAGGGATTGTTGCTTTATTTGTCCCTCTTACGTTCCTGCTATAGGATGGATTAAGCTTTCAGTGGGAAGGCTTTAAATATATATATCCTAGAAGAGTTTCCCTAAATCTCGTTAGCTCCTTTCGCAGGGTGGATTTCTCCATAATGCGTGTAAAACCTAACTGGATAAATTAACAAAATCACATAAAGCCCCTTGCAAGGACATTACTTTCTCCGACCTTAAGCAACTCTTTGCTGCCACCAGTCCCTGTACATGACTCATCCCAATCTGTCACATTACCATTGACAAGGACATATAAAGCCACAAAAGAAGCTGATGGACATTCGCTCCAGAGCATTAGCTACCTTGCTCCGTGCTCCTGAGATCTGGCTGTGCCTTTTGACAGGTCTCCAAGCACATTTCCCCATTTCTAGAATGAAACTGAACCTTTGCACTTTATTATTATTATTATTATTGTTCTCTTTCAGCAAAAAGGTAATTGGGCATGAAAAGTTCAAATCCATTAAATAAAAACTCAATTTAAAATATTTTCCATCCACCAAGCAAGCTCCTATTCATTATGCTGACACTGTACTCCACCTCTGTGCCAAGTGGATCACTCAAAGATGCCCCCCACCACTTCCCTGGCATTTTGTGTGACAAGTAAATCTGCTGTGCACATATTGCTTTATAGGGCATCCCAGTTTTTTCACCATTTCAAGCAACATTTTTTACAGCACCTTTAAATTCCCAAGTTGAATTTTGTAACTGTTGAGATAATTTCAAGCAAACTATTTGCACCGAGTCTCTCATTGGATATTGTGGCAGACAGACACAGCTTCTGAGTTTTATTTTTGCTTCTTTACTCACTTCAAGTTTTTGAACAGCCTCAGTCCCATTCAGTTTACTCTACTGCTAAATACAAATCATAAAATGTGTTTACCTATCAAAAACAATAGCAGGTAATTAAAATATAAATTGCATAGTTCTCTAGGAACCTCAGTGGAAGAATTCAGATGTTGCAGCTACCTGGTGCCTTAATAATTTAGAAAAGCAAAACAAAACAAAACATTCTAATGCTTCAGCCACAGGTTACATACTCTGTTTTCACAAAGGTCACTTTTTCCATAAAGCTTTTTAGCACAAGTTTACTGCATGGAGACACTCTTTTGCCTTAATATCCATTATAAACGTCTTCTTTAAATCTAGCAAAATATTTTCCCCTTACAACTTAATCTGCCAGCGATGCAGAGCACAGCTACTTCATTTTTCACAGGTCCAGTCCTGAAATCTAATAAAAAAAAGCCAAAGAGGGACATCTAGTGGTACCATGCGTGAAATTATGATTGAGCAGAAGGATCCATGCCCATGGATCTGAGAGAACCACTGGCTTCTCATCAGGAATGAAGAAAGGTCGAAGGGAAGACTAAAATTACAGAAAGGAAAAATCTGGCCGTTTTATTCTTTTCTAACACGTTGTCATTCACAATTGGAATAATGTAACTAAGATGCATTTGGTCAAAGCACAAAGATGAAACGAACCAAAAGGAGAATTAACAGTCGTTCTTCTAATAAGTCTGATTTGTTTGAAGGACATCAGATTCCTCGAAATGAAGTGAATCTAAACGAAAGTGCCATAATCACACAATACCACCATAGAACCCCAGACTCAAAGAAGAAACTGCATCCCAGCTTTCACTTGCAAAATAATCCTGAGGAAAACCAAGAGGACCCACAGAACTAACTTCACTTACCTTGAAAGTACACAGGTATGTCAAACTCCAGTCAAGGCCTGAGCATCAACTGAAATTACATTCCAGTTTGACAAAACCTCTGAACACTCACCCAGTGAGCAAACTATAAGATTTAGTGCTTATCACTTATACTAGCAGTGAATATTTTATCATAATCATCCTGCAGTACTCATGAAAAATTAGTGGAATAAGCCATCTGTCAACTAACAAGGCAGATCAGCAGCAATGGACCATTCTCCCAGCTGAAGACAAGGAAAGACCAACAGCAAACAACAAATTGCTGGAGAGACAACAGAAGAGTTGAGTAGCATGAGCTGCATGGTCCCAGGTAACTCTAGTACCAGAGTATTCTCAACAAACTGAGCCTTACTTATGAAAACACCCCTTTAAGAGTACAGAAGGGACACTCACACGAAGAGTACATAAGTTGCCAGCCCAGCTCTCTGAGAAATGCAGCCTGCAAGGTGGACCACACCTCCTCACAGGTTTGATGTCAAAATCCCATAGCAAACGACTTTGTGTTGCACAGATGCCCAGCATTAAATAAATGAGGCAGTCATCCACATTAGAACACTCCTCTTTGAGGAAAACTGACTTTTTATTGCCATTTTCTATCAAAAGAGGAAGCAGATGAAGTTCTACCTTTAT
Organism: Manacus vitellinus; assembly: GCF_001715985.3. Taxonomy (NCBI): domain Eukaryota; kingdom Metazoa; phylum Chordata; class Aves; order Passeriformes; family Pipridae; genus Manacus; species Manacus vitellinus. Next base: position 1,186,468 of record NW_021940682.1, on the reverse strand, counting down.
GGGAATTATATAGGTCTCTTAGACACCTAGAGATTAAGGATCTAAACCTACCTTGAGCACTTCTGTGGCAATTCCACATACACTAATCCCTACAGCTCATACAGGTAGGGTTAAAGAGATGTGAAGCTCAGAACTTCTTCCAAGAAACGTGGGGCAACCTACAGAGCTGAGCCCTTCCTGCACAGGTCCCAAACTCACCCTTCTGAAGGTCCTTTTGATTTCCACTAATGTATTGCAGTGAAAAAGGACTCTTTTCCAAGAATTTGAAAACAAGTGTCATATATGACTTTCCATGCAAAAAAATAATAATCCTCTCCATGTTGTAGGTGTGATTCCATTTTGGGGGAAGTTTCATAGGCCATTCTTCATAGTCACACAATGTCAACTCTCACCTCCCACTGCATGTGCCACACATGCCTTAAGAGGCAACTGATTAAACAGAATTAATTAACCAACCTGTGGGTCTTCTTCATCCTGATTTGAGGTATTTTTAATCCTCTTTGCAGATATTTAATGACTGCATACACAAGGAAAAACATTGTTAAATATTACAGTAAAGCAGTTCTATAAGGCAGGAAGCTACCTACCTCTCTTACAACAATTCATCTACTAGTCCTCATCCAGTTTGCTCCTTGATGCTGTGCTAAGCTATCATTAAAGCATTTCCCTCCTTTCAGTTCTCCTTTTTTTTTTCCCCCCACCTTACTGTTTCTGCAGGTCTGCAGTACTGACACTACCTTCTGAATTTATTCCCTCTCACCGGACAAGCAGTACCCATGAGACAAACACTCTTCTTTTTGTCTTGTTTTGTTTGTTTCTGTCTGTTTGTTTGTTTGTTTGTTGTTGTAATAAAAAGACAGGTTTCTTTGAACTTCGCCTTCTTAAGCTCTCTCCAAGTTCACCAGCACATATGAGATGTAGAATACAAGAAAGATGCTGTCAGTGGTGATGTGCACTGGGGTCCACTAGCAAGGAACTAAGCGTAAAAGTATTCAGTTGTGGAGATCATATGGCCACTGCTAAATAATGTCCTTTAATGTATAAAAGTAAATTACTTTTAAATGTGTTTCCACGGCAAATGCAGCCACCTGGCATGCAGGTCAGTACTTGGAAATGCTGTGTCAAGGAATGGAGCTGACTAGTTAATAGAAGTCACCATTCCCTTGCCCATGTTACAGCTCAGTAGGCTTTGAAGAAAGCATGCTGGAGATGCCATTTTCCACGGTTTTTTAAGCATCCACTTCAAGACACTTCACTCCAGGCTAGGAAGGGATGCCCTCCATCGCTGTAGTGCTACTTACAGAACTTATGGCACACAATTGTGGTTACAGCTTTGTACACTGCAAGCATTTGTGCAGAACAGAGTCCAGTGTGTGCATATTCACCACAACATATTCCTAAGAATGCTCAGTTATCATCTCCATACAGAAAAAAACTTCAGGCATTATGCCTTGCATTTCTCACGCCTACCTTTAAAGCAGAAGAGCAGTATGTTTTTACATGTGGAAAGAGGCTCTAAATTTTTCTTTTTTCTGAGTAGTAAAGAGTGTTTTGCGGGAGGAACGCTTCTGACTAAAATATTTCATATTCCTCCTTGCCCTGCAATAAGAACTGCCTCAATTAAAAAACAAACAAACAAACAAAGCCAACAAAAACAACCTATGCTGGTTTTAAAGCTTAAGTTTAGCAGGAACATATTCCAGTATTCCATAGAGAAACAGTGTCATAGAATCAATGGCTACCTCCCAAAGTCTCTGAATGAGGATCACATACCTTCCTGGAAGTCATGCTGTGATTAAACTAACCTCAGCAGAAGGGCAGCCAATTCCATGGCAACTTTTCCACTAGAGGTCAGGCTGAAGGAGCTAATGATCTATTTTAGCCTTCCAAATCTATGAGTGAAGTTACTAATCGAGATTTGGAAGTCTGAGTATTACTTAAAGTGAATCACAAAGAGGTATTAGACTTCTAAGTGTCCAACAGCCAGAGATATTTAATCATGAGAGTATTTTAATGCCTGTCAATACAACCTTTCACAGAGCACTTGATGTGCCATCTCAGTTGGCAGGACAACTGTTTGGAACAGAGAAAAGTTCTTCCTAAACTTCAACCTTGAACTGAAAACTCTGATAGCTTGAATAGTAACAGACAACCCTTTAAAAAGGGTATTGTAAAAGTTTTGCTTTTTATGTTTTGCTTTTAGGAAGGGCTTACGTTATAAGCATTTTCCACCAAAAATCTAGATTGAATTTGTTTCTGTAAATAACTAGGAAGAAATGCAGCTAAGCACAGAGTACATGACCACAGTGGGCTTCAAGCAACTAGAATTTTTCAAAAGCCCCAAGTGATTTGAATTCAGAGCCCAGGCTTTTCTTTTCCTGTATTTTGGTGACAGGCAATTCCATCACTTTCAGAAACAACTGACCCAACTTCCTGAAATAAATACCTTGAAGGCAGTGAAGTTCAGATACACACTTGTTTCTGAAAATTCAAGGAAACATTTTAATGTATCATGGACAGAGTATCATGTACCAGGACAGAGTCATTTTGGCCAAAGGTACATAAGCATTTACCCAAACAAACAAAAATTAAACCCGGGAATTGCCTACATTTACACTTCTGAAAACAAAGAATCCCTTTAAATTCACACAGAGATGAAGTCAGCTAACCAGGTCACCTTATATTAGCTGGTATTTTGAAGTGCTTCATGGTCAACTATTAGAGCCACTTCAAAGATACACAAAGTACTTGGGAGAAGAACACAAAACACCAGGAATAATGAGCAGAGAGAAGAAACCCTGTAAGTTTCTCCAGTCACCTAAGATTAGTGGTGGGAATAACAGGCATAATGAACAGAAATGAAGCACAGAAGGTGATAGTTTGACCTCTTCAGATGTCTCCCATGGACTAGCCCTTTCTGTACTTTCACCAACCAGGTCAAAGGCAGCATACCTGCTGATAACAGCCAGTTGCTTCATCAGTTAGAGATTACTTCATTTAATGATTTTGTAACAGGACCTGGCAATAGCAGTGTGAAATCTACATGTGCATGTTTTAAAAGGTGAAAATTCACTCCAGCTCAGTAATAAATTCAACTAATACACCCTTTTTCCTCTGCTAGTTCTCCTGAAATATGCTAACCTTTTAAAATTAACAGCTGTACAACAGGTAGAGTGCACCTCCCGAGGGCATGGACAGGAGAAATGCAAGAGCTGTTTGACAAGGACCACTTCAACACACTTATGTGGAGCTGGCACTCCGAGTTTGACTGAATCTGGTAAGGCACAGTTCCCAGATTGAGCACGTACCCCGCCCAGATGCACAGATGGTATTTGTGGGAGCAGAGGAAAATAAAATATAGGTTTAAAATAAATGCAAGAGAAACACAGAATAATATTGAATCACTCTAGGTATTTCTAAGGGTTTCCATTTATCTTTTCTACTTCTCAGCACATAGCGAGTGTATGTTCAGGGCTTTGAAACCACCGAGCAAATGGAAAGGATTTAAAACTAGTTTTGTTTCAAATGTAAGATCACAGAAATAAAGACAGGCTCCAGGTATTTCTCTTCAGAATGAGATTTCCATACAGAAATTTGATGCAAAAGGAGTTAAAAATGCCGTTCCTGCATATGTCTGGGAATGACAACTACACTTGTCAGAAGAGCTTTTTTGATGCTAAAGGAGAGGACTCACTCTGCTGCTGAATTTAAAATGGGTCCCTCTGCGTGGTGGCTACTTCCCCTTTGTTTTGAATGGATAGAAAGACATACAGCTCAGAAAAAGAGGCAAGCTACAAAGCAGTGAGGGAAATACAGCTTTATCATGATATAAGGAAGCAAGAATAGACAGAGACCGAGTAGACACAATCTGAGTTGGCAGGTTGACTGCAACAACAGCTGGTTTGGGCCACAGTTCAAGGCTGCACCCTCACTCCTTCACCCTCCATCACTAGTCCTTCTTAAGCTGGAAGAGCTGATGGCCTTTCTCACAACGATACCATCCAAGGTAGCTGTGTCAAAATCCAATAAAGAGCGAGCAGAGGAAGAAGGAACAGGTAGAAAATGGTGGAAAAAGAGAAGAAACACGAAAGCTCATATTTCCCACTGGAGTCTCTGCTAACCCAGAGGTGCTGACATGTGCATACTCTGCCATGTCAGGAGTTAAAGCTCCACAATGCTTTGTCTTTAATCCTCCTCTCTTAAGCATCCTCCTTCTAGAGGATGCAGCTCTGCATTTTGTTACTTGTTACTTAGATTTAACTTTTGGTAAATCAATGTTAACTTCTTGATTTCAAGTCCCACGCTCTCTTCTTTAGCAGACATGACTTAAACTTGAATTGCAATAAAAATTCTTTCTCTGCACCCTTCCTGAATCCTGCTGCTACCCTTCTCAGCTGCAGACTAACATAGCACTGCACCAAATTCCACCTCACAACTGTGGTTAGATAGGTAAGCCCTCCAGTATTATTTCTTGCAGTACAACTACTTCTCCTATGCAAAAAGCAAAACAAAGTCTTTGGCATATGGAGGTGGTAGAGAGAACTCTGCAGCTCCTGTCTGGGCCATCCCTGGGGTAGGAAAGCAAATCAAATGTGTTGTGTCCTGACTTCTGCCATTTAAAACGTATCAATGACCATCTCACTGGATATGGAGACTTCTTTTCCTTGAAATCTGTGCTGTTATTTAACACACAGCTACCAAAAAAAACGAATCAAACCAAAACAAAACTCAGCAAACTAAACAAAACAAATAAACAAACAAAACTCCCCTCAGGAAAAGTCTGTAAAGAAAGCATTTCAAATTAACACATCATAGAAAGACGCAAGCAAAGAGCGAAACTTCCCATCAGCAACATGTTTAGGACAGTATGACACAAAACACTAACTACATATACACATGTGAATTACCTGATATCTACATTTGCAAGTGTCACTCATTTTATGCTGAATTCATTCAAAAACAAAACCAAACTTCTACAAAGGGTCTAGACTTTATCCAGTCAGGAAAACTAAGTTTGCAGTAATTTCAACAAAAATAATTACTTCAAATTTTCACCAGTATGTCCAAAGAGAATTTAGCCCAAATATTTTCTTTTTTTTTTTTTTAATCTATTCAACTGAAAGAAATGGAGCTGCAACAGTTTATGTTTTTTAATCCCAAAGTGGATTATACAAACAACACTTTCATCAAAGACTTTTTACAACAAGCCTAGCATTACTGGTTTTATCTTATTATTAAGGTAAGCATTCTTCAAAGAACTGTATGATTGGAATCTCTTCCTGATACACAGTGACATGCTATTTGCTGGCTGCAGTGAGAAGAGTCAAAATGAAAACGAAAATACAAACAGGCTTTTTTTAAACCTTGTCTTTATTGATTTAGACTTCAGAGCTACAGCCAAAAATAGTGCATCTGTAGAAAATTATCACACATTCTATCAATACAGCATCATCACATGTTTAGAATTGTAAGCACTTGACAAATTGCAAAGGGAACATCCAATCTAGCATTCGGCAATGGAAGGCATGAACAGGGAATACAGGGAGAAAGATTCTTTTTCCTCCTAAAAGAAACATTTCTGAACAGGAATGAAAAGCTTCTTTTAAAAGAAAAGAATTCCAGTCACCACAGAAGACTCATATTGGCTCAGTCAGGGCACCACCACACACCGCTGCAAACTCTGTGTGGAATGTCGAATCGTACAGAGCAGCCAAGACTCTGCTACAGGAGCAGCACTGTCTTCAGCACTTTGTATGCCATCGAGAGGGTCACTGCATAGCCAACTGCCCAAGACAAACCTCTGCCAGGCTGGGGAAGAGGGATCAAGTATGCAAAAGTGTGAAGGATCCTCGCCCCAGTGAAGATCCTGAAATGCAGCAAGGCCGTGGACAGCTCAGGGCCACTAAGGGCATACAGCAGTCCAATGCCAACAAAGGGGACAATGTTTTCAAGGTCATTCAGGTGGCCTCTGGAGAAAGAAGAAAAGTTTTTTACAGTGTTACATTCTGTTGAATAAACCACTTCAAGCCTCATTATTTTTTCAGCATCTTCAGAGCATGCTACTGTTCAGGCCCTAACACAACTCTGCTTCCTCTGCAGTGGGGACTCTATCCAGCTACTGAAACAATTTTGGCTTGTTCACCTGACATCCCTCTGGTCTCTCTTGCTTCTGACCTTCTGTATGAAAGGTCTTAAGTTTTCTCCCTGGATCTTGGGGATATTAAGAGACTTACATGAGGTATATGAGTGCACCTGGGTGCACAAGAATGCAAAGTCAGGGAAGAACAGAGAGAGCTGTTATTTTCTTGTAGCCTCTCTCAATAGAACATCAGCTGATGGATGGATGACTGTGACTAAAACTACTGGACTTCATGGCCCAATGGTCTATTCCAATCCCACAAACTCAGTTTGTGGTCTCTGTAAAGAAAATATGAAATATCTACATATGAACCACTCTATCAAATCTCCATGAAGTTCAATCATCTTTAAGGTTATTTTTGAATATCTAACAGGTGTGACAGTTACGCTTTTCGTTCATTTTCTTCACTCTAAGCACTAAAATAGCTGAAAAAATGTTTGAAATTTTGAAACCATAACATAATTTACTAAAAATGTGTTGAGACTGAACTCCATATCTTGAAGTATTCTTTCACACCCCTTCCTAAACCTTCCTATGTTACTTCACTTCTTTAGATAAATTGTACTTTCAGCCAAATTTACTGATTGAAACGATCTCTAAGCCTTACTAATTATGTCATATTTCAGAGCCAACTGGAATCAGAACATGGCTCTGTCTTACAGCTGCCTTTTAAATCTATTTATCATTACAAGGAAACATAGCCCTCCAGCTTTTTAATTCTTGTTCCCCCAAAAAGTACTCTGAAGAAAGTAATCATTTCCCTATACCCATAAACAGAACACATTCCAGTCACTTATACAGGAGAGAAACCATTCTAAATCTATGCAGCATTATCTGTTGCTAAGAAGCTTGCAAAATACAGTACACTTCTATTAAGAACCACTGCTGAGAGGAAAATATGGATGCTTCAACACCAGTGGAGTAACTAGAACCAAGTTGACTTACTAAGTCTGGGGATGTATGAAAAACTCTGCAAAACAGAAACACAGGATTTGATAACACAGTGTTTTAAAAATCTAATCTCTGTAAATGACTGAGTAAGTTGTCATTTTTCTAATATAACAGTCTGAGTTAAATGGGCATCTGGTCATAAAGTTAGTCTCAACTTAGCTGGACTTTTAGAATTTACAAATAGGAAGGGATTACCCCTCACCAAAAAGTTTCCATTTTTATGTAACATCCAGCAAATTAAGCAACAACTTCCTGAACTATTCAGGGGCAGAAAAGGAAAGAGCAGAGCATCTTTACATCACACTGTGATTAGACTCTTCTTTTAGAGATTTTAATCTGTAAGACACATACAGAAATATATTTCATGAAACCACAGTCATCATTTGCAAGGATGCAGTTCTTAAATCAGAGCTGGTACATACTTTCAAGATCTTCCCTACTGCTTGTTTAAATGAGAAGAGTTCATTCACATTCAAGTTTTTGCCATAAAAATAAATTTAGCTTCATTAAGGAATTATCATATGGAAAGCACTCCATTTCCTTGTTAGCACAGGTGTATCAAACAGCATCTCAAAAGTTGAGATTTTGGCAACAGAAAATTTTGCCATCGGCTGAATGCAATTAAATAAGCTGCAGTATTTAACACACTGAAATACAGTTTACATTCTGCCATGGATTTTACAAAAGAAAATACACAAAATGCAGGTTGCACATTGCCATCCTACTGAGAGCAGAAGGCTGGTCAACTCTCCTGTACTCCTGAGTGAGCGACCTCGATTCAATCTGGCAGAAAGAGCACAGGTTCTGCCTCCCACTCTGTACAATCTGCCAGATTAAAGCTCTCATTACAACTCTGGAGTTCCATGGCTTTAACATAATTTTACTCCTCCTTCCCCTGTTATTTCCTTTACACTTTAGGAAAAAATGTAACTACTCCAACTGGTGTTCAAATTAGACAGAAGGCCAATTTAACCTGAATGGACACTGCTTCATATTAAATCAACTTATGGTCATATTTTACAATCTTCTCACCCCTTCCCCCATGCATACAGGACACTACCCAAGAGTTAGTTATTATAACCAGACAATGGCTTATCATTTTTAGCATGCACGTTGACCACTTGAATGTGGAATGGTTTGTTCATTTAAACTAATTAATGTATTAGATTACTACACAAAGCAACACAAAACATCCACAGGCTTGCCAGAGAGAAAGGGGCGAAATTAATTCCTTGGTTTAGTATTATTCTGCTACTTAAAATAGCTTTTAAAGACTCCTCTGCAATACCTGCGCACACGTTCGACATCTGCATCAGTCCTCAGGTATTTCTTGGCATTGTCACCTTTTCCAAACGATGCTGTATCTTCTGGGTTCACAAATGCCTGTTTCAAACAGAAGCACACAAGAGACATTAAAAGCCAAAATGTTTTATCCAGCCAAGGCAGCTCGCTATAAAGGCCACTCTTTTAACCAATGCTTCTATAACCTCACATAACTTACCTCAGGTTAAATGCACAGGGAATAGCAGAACATTCACCACTGCATTATTGCTTTCTTAAGCACAGCCTGCATATAGCTTGCATGCTGGCACATTAATATAATGCAATTTATGCATGTAGATAAAGCCTTCTGGTAAGATGGGACAAGCCTGAAGTAATGCCAGTGGGCTGAAGGAATGTAGGCCCCTGGAAGGGAGAAGGTCTGTACTACCCAAGTCTGTTTTCCACCATTCCTGACAAATTATCTGAAAGGCCTTTTGGATGCCTTCCTTCTTCAGAGGTTTATACAGCAATAGCATCCAAGAATCTTACTCCCAACCTCATTTATGAGCAAATAAGTTTCTCCCTTTCCTCTTAGGTACAAATTCTTCCACTTATATGACCCATTATTATCCCCAAATACTGCAAAACACTACTTGAAAACAACATTTAATCCAGGTAGTGCAGACTGCAGTAGATCTCTCCTTGCTGATACATGTAGTAACACAGGTTCTGCAGACTGTCCAGGCTATGAAGATGTAAGTCAAGAAAATCTTTTAATTTTAGGAGAGCTACATGATTGCTTTCTAGGGCAGCCTTGATCCCTATCTGTGAAATATCCACAGCCTCAAAATTCTAGAGACATATTAACAGTATCAGCAACATTATACCCTCTCTTGCTCCACTAACTGCTTTCCTCCGTTTTTTCTAAGCATTTTAAAGACTTTTTTTATATCAAATAGAAAACTATTAGTACTAATTTTTCTGGTTGTAATATTACTGTCAAAAAAACCCAAAAATTCCAAACTAATGAAGGTCCTGCTGTAACCTGCACCCACATGGATCATAACATGATATCAGCATTAATACAGGACTCCACTGGATCCACATATAGGTCCACTACAGCTGATGTGCAAAAGGAAGCAAGGTTATGACACAAACATATGGCTCCTGTTTTGAACACACAGGACAGGCTTTGTGCTCTACTAAATTTTCACCTGCACCAAAGACCTTAAGAGCCATTAGAAACCAGCAGCAGCTCAAACGCTGTGCTTTTAGGAACTCATGAACAACAGAGTGGTTCAAGCTGGGTTTTCTTGTGACCAGCAAGAACAAAAAAGCAGCATTTCAGTAAAAGGACTGCAACAAAATCCTTGAAGCACACACCATATTGCAGAAGCAGATCTCACAAGAACATGGAGGCAAACTCAGGGCTCTTTCAGCCCAGGAGCAAGTGTTTCCAACAGTGACCACGAGCAGATGCCTAGAGAAGATCAGGAACAGGGCAAACACAACACAAGGCTTCCCATAAGCACTCTATTCTAAGACAGATTATCTTCTGCAATATTTAGTAAAGCTCAGTGGATGTTTCATGTTCTTATCTAACCTACACAACAATCCATGTAAATTTTCAGCCTGTCTCTCATGCTAGAAACAATTTCAGGTTTTTTAGATAACGACCTACCTGCAATGGGAAGGTTAAAACAATTAGGGAGCATAGAAAGCTTTAGAATTACTGGATTAAAGGGTTATAGTTGCATAAAAATCTACTCCCTCTTCTGACCCTCAGTAGTTGGTTATTCATGTAATATGGCTCCATATCACACTTTATTTGCTTTATAAATCGGGTACCCTGGACAGGAGCTTTCTGCAGAAGACAGTGGAAATTATAGATCTGAAAAACTTTTATTTAAAAATAACAGAAATATTTTACAAGGGTAGGGTTAGTCAAATACAACTATAAGATACAGTCTCATAATTATCTCATTATTAGGTTAAAGATATTATCCATTTGAGACCAACAGGACACCAGTATGCCAAACTCAGAATATTTTTAGAAGAAGGAGGAGGAAGACAACGAATAGCAGCAGTTTTGAAAGCTGAAAAGAAACACGTGACGTTTCTGTATTTCGATAGAAATTTCAATTTATTCTACCAGACAGTATTCCCAAATTCCTACCTTTCTTGTCATCCTGTAGTATGCTGTTATAAGACTCATCAGCATCATTTTCAGAAGAACAATAGCTGCATAAGTGGCATAAGCCCTGAAGACTTCATTGTCAGCTAACTGGGTCGATTTGGCCATTTCTCCACTTCTCACAGACGACCTTTAGAAAACATTAAAGTTAGGCTAACATCATTGCAATCCAAAGTTCTGACAACAACATCCTCAGAATAGCCTTGGTTCTCAGCATCACAGCAATGGCAGCACAATTTTGCCACTGTGGAAAAAGTTTCTTTTCAAACAATCTTTCCTCTGTTTATTTTCACAATGGCCATAATATAAAACTTTAAGATTATTTAATATGTTGCTTCCATTGTAACTGCTTAGTAAACTGTCAAAGTACAAACCACCACCAGAATATTTAATGTAGTGGCAGAAACAACATTTAAGTCACAGAAATTAGTACCATTTTGAAATAACACAAGGAGTTAGGACAATTTTACACCAATTCATTTGAACTAGTGCATTTCCTTAAGCAGTTACCAGGGTAGAGTGTGTGACAATACTATGAATTCTACAGTATGTGAAGAGGAAAATTAGTGTTGCCTTTTTTTTAAAATATCACAATTATAATTGCACTTCAGCTTTTAAACTAACCAATATCTTTCTACCCAACAATAACTTGTAATCAAACTGAGTTAAACATGCATTTTTCTCCTTTAAGACCTTGTTCTTAAAAATTGCTTTTAGCATGATTCACGGGCAAAGATTAAGTTGTAATGACAAAAAAGGAGAGAACTATTTCTGCTTTTATCATGGGAGGTTTAAGCTAATGAAGTCTCTTTCCAATGAGACCATACCAAACCCACAATCCTGTGGAAGGAGTACCTTTTATCAACACCATAAAGTTAAGAAGTGGTGAGGAGCACATAAAAAGAAAAAAACATGTCTCCTTGCATATTAATTTTTTTCTCTGCACAGAACAAGGCTTTTGCCTCACCAAGTGCTTTAACCATGCATTTAGTGACTAGGAATCCATAAAATTAGTATGTGTTAGAGACGAAAATAAACGAACTTTTTGTTATAGTTAAGTTCTTTCCTGTGATATAAGTTTAACAATAGGAATAAAAAGGTTAATATTAACTTGATTACAGTTCTAACAACCCCTCACATTGCTTTTAGCACAGTCACTGACAGCTATTGCCAAACAAGGGCAACTAGATGAGCAGAGAGCACTAGAAGACTTGCTCTAAAGGCACACCCCGGGTGAGAAAGTGGGCAGGGTGGAAGTAAGCAGCAGTTTGCTCAGAGAAAACAAATCTAGCCTTGCCAGGACCTGTCTGCTGTGCTAATGGGATTCTGCTCCCTCTTTCATCCTTTCTACAACTGCGTTTGGGTCACCGGGCCTATCACGGGGTCTAGGGACGATGGGAAATACAGTGTAACTCTCTCTTCTCACGTTACAGCACAGTTCACAAGATAAACCCTGGCAGAAACTGTATCTTTTAACTTCTCTCAGCAGAAAGCGCACGCAGTTTCACACAACAAAAGGAAAGTAAATCCATGGCGTCAGAGCGTTTTTCATTACTGGATGTTAAAGCCATGCTGAAAAGACATCCCAAAATGCTGCAAGGCCGTGAGAAATTGTTCAGCAGCGCCTCCGAACCACACATCTACTCATTTTTCCCTGGCTGCAGGCAGGGCTGGCCTCTCCGAGCGCCCCCAACGCCTTCGATACGAAACGAAAGCAAACCGGAGAACTCGTGATTTCAACAACACGAGCAGAAACGCGAAAGAAATAAACGCCACGTTCTAAAACAGCGCGGGGCTTTTACGCCGAGATATGCTCGGCAAGATTACAAACAGCTGGGTAGTAATAATAATAACAGTAATAATAATAATAATAGCAGAGCTCTGCAAAACACGTGTCTGGCAGGGTCGGAAGGGCACAGATCGCTCGGCCGCTCCCGCCGAGCGTGTCCCGCGGGCAGCGACAGGAGCGCGTTTTTTTGTGCGTGTTTAAAAACGCGGCCCTCTCCCCAAGCGCTGCGCTCAGGCTCCGCTTCCAGAGGAGCCCCGGCCCCGCGGGGAGATGCCCCCCCCCCCCACCAGCGATCCTAAGGACAGCCCGGCCCCCGCGCCCCCCCCGGCTCCCGCACCCCGGCGGGGGTCGCTCCGGATGGCGGCGGTGGGAGAAGCGGCCCCGGGAGCCGCCCCCGCGCAGCGCCCACGCACCTCGCCCGTCCCCGCGGCGATCCGAGCCCCGCTGCTTCCCGCCGCTCCCGCCCGGCCTCGGCTCCACAGACCGGCCTGGCCCCGCCTCGCCCCGCCGGGCGGCGGGGCGGGTCCCATCCCGATCCCGATCCCGATCCGATCCCGATCCCGATCCCGGCCGCCTTGCCGCTTGTCCCCTCCCGCAGCCGCGCGGTGTCAAAGGGCAGATCAGGCCGAGACCCTGCGAACGGTACCTGGGGGAGAGAGAAGTAAAAACCGCGAAAAGCAAGCAAGGAAAAGCCCTCCTGTCCGAACACCCTTGGTTTTAGAGGGGGGGGGGGGGGGGGAAGCCAAACAACTGTGGGTGGTGACACGCCACGTGCAGCGATTGTGCAAACTCCTGAAGTTACCTAAAAACTGTGTGAAACACCTAAAATAATCAGCGCTTCGGCCCCTGCATTGCTCTGGTGGATCTGACCTTCTACCAAAGGAAAAGTATGTAAAAATGCTTGTGTTGCCAAGCCGTCGGTGCTGTTCCACGTGCACCACGTTGCTGTGCAAGGTGTGACGGAAAATAAAGGAACTTCACAGCTGGCCACAGGCTTTGCCTGCCGGTGTGCTAGAATGTCCTGACAGGAGGAACCCTGGTGTCTGAACTTCCCTCTGCTTCTTCAGAATGCTGTTATATTTCTTATGCTATTCCCACACCACTCCTCCTCATAACTGGACTTGTGACTGAGCAGCTCATGATAAACTGGACTGAAGAAGGTAGAGATACATGTACTCAGGTGTCCAATAAAGATTTCAGAAGTAATCCTAAAGATGTGCGTAGAGGCAGAAGGGGAGACAATTTTTAAAGCTGCATCATTATGAAAAAAACCTGGGCTTAGGTGCATGTCTTCAGCATTCATTGGTGTTACTTCTGTGCTTCACGTTCTGTTAAATACCTGCGTGACTCTTCTTATAAATTACAAAACACAACAAGAACTTGTTTGAGCAGGAACTGTAGTATCAGGTCTGTTTTTAGAAGTTGGGTTCAACAGCCTTTGTTCTCACTAAGGACACAGCAAATAGTATTTCTGCTGAAGTCAACAAAACAATTCACATGAGCATGGGTCCATCCCAGGGAGCAGATTTCCATTTCAAACAACATGGAAGCATTTCTGCAGCTCATAACTTACTTCAAGGCAGGAATTGTATCTTCGTAAATTTTTTTACGACACCTAGCACATATCACAGTCACATAGTGTGATTAATGCTACTGAAAGAAAACTATAATTATCTTCTATTACCACCTTTTTGTTTGTTTGACATTCTAATCCATATCCAAAGTCAGTTTAAAAAGCAGATAAACCTATTGAGTTAACAGTTAAACTAAATACACATTATTATACCTGAGAAGAAAAGCTGGTAATTGATTTATACACTGTTCTCAGAACTACACCTGGAAACACTGGGAAACCAGGAAAGAGGTTTTTTTCATTAGTTGTAGGTAGGATATAAAAAGAAGCAGAAACATAGCTAGAAATTCTACAGATTTCATGTTTTTCTTTGGATTTCACATTCCAGTTTTACAGATTTTAGAAATTCAGATAGATTTATGTGACTTTAAAAAAACACTTCTGAAATTGGGAAAGCTGCTATACTCTCAGTCTTTGAATTTTGAGGCCAACACCTTGTTAATTTTTTCCTACTGTCTTTGAATTCACCTAATTCTGAGGAAGGTACAGGTAAGAAGATATGAGGAAGGGAAGAGGTCAGGAAGGAAGGGGGAAGAGGATGGAAGGAGGAAAGAGAAAGAAAATTAAAAAAAAAAAAAAAGAAAAATAGGAAAAAAGAAAAATAATAAAGAGACAAATATAAAAAGAAAGAAAAGAAAGAAGAAGAGGAAGGGGAAGGTGAAGGAAGATAAGAGAAGGGATAAAAAGAAAAGACGAAAAATGAATAAAGAAAAAAGGAAAATAGAAAACATGGAAAAAGAAGAAAGGAAATAACATAAGAGAAAATTAGATAAAAGGACAAAAAGAGAAAAGGAGAAAGACAAGAAAATTAAAAAAGACAGAATTAAAGAAAAAAATAAAGAAAGATAGGTGGGGGGGCAAGAAACAAGAAAAGAAACCAAGATTTCTTGCAGACACTGAACCACTTAAAAGGTTCAGGTTCCTAGCCTCTTCGAGGGAAGAGTCTCAGAAGAGTGCAAAGTGGGCCCAATAGTCAGTAAAGCAGAAATTAACTTGTGCTCAAGGTCTATTTGCTTCTCAAGGTTCAGTAGCAGCATAAAGTGCCTGTAGAACATTTGAAAACTGCTGTGATCTAAGTGAGGTTGGATACATAACTGGTGATAGTTGCTCCTGAGGGGCCCATTCTTACAGTCCTTACTCATGTGAATTGTCCCTTGGATATTAATGGGATTACTCTTGTAAATCAGGGATGCCATATCAGCCCAGTGCCCAGGGTTATGCTGATCATGAAGGGCTTGATCTTGCAAACCTCATTCATGTGAGCAACCCTTTTTCATGACAATTTTCCCATCGACTTGAAGAACTACCCATATAGCCAGAGACAGTAGAATCAGGACATGAGTTTAGGGTCAGCATAAAAGTAGGAATAAAAGAGTTTTTCATTTAACCTCCAGCAAGGAATAGATACTCCCCAAGAAGGCCAGATAAGTGCAATCATTCTATTTTAACTGCAGGGAGGGCAAGGGATAGGTATATATTGATCAGCCTTGTTCCAATCCTGTCTCCTTCCCTGGCTCCATTTATTTACCATAATTAGAGTGGTAAAGAAGGCACTGACAGTACATTTTCACCATACCTCAAGGTTTTGCTCACCATCCCCTTGATAATATAAATTAGTGCTTTCTTCAAGTAAAATTGACAAATTATGCCTCCTGCATGAAATGAACCAATGCTTTGCAGAGAAAAACAAATAATGAACACTAATATTCAGTCCATGTTTTGTCTCAAAATCTGAAGTGCTGTTTAAATGCCGAATGGAATGTTTAGTATAACGGGCCAGAGTCAGTTTTTGTGCTACTCCATTAAAACCTACACGTTCTGGTTTGGGAGAACTTTCACTATATCAAGTGTTGACACCTGTGTAATTTCGCTGTGATTCACACACTTCTGCTTCAGAAGATCTCAAGCTGCTGCCTGGTTTCTCTGGGGAACTGCTTCAAAAACAGCAAGAAAGGATCTTTTTCTTCAGTCGGGAACAGTCTCTGCTGGGTATAGCTCAGCGTCTAAGCTGCCTTTTGGTTGAGCTTCTAGCTCCAAAAGAGCAGTGTTCATCCATCCACCCCTTTTATTCATGCCACTGTTAAGAGGACAACAGTTCTCAGTATCGCAATTTGGCATTTTTTTCAGAGTTTCAGGTGCTCATTTGTGAGACAGAAACAATAGCTTGTGATTTAAGTGACCATTCACAGGCAGTGGTGACCAACAAGCAGTGAGAGAAAAGGATACAGTCTCCACAAAACACGGGAGTGGTCATATCTGCTGATTATATACCCAGTTATACATAATTTATACATTATGCAGAAACCCCACAAAGCTCATTTACTGGCCATTTAAAGAGACAAAAAGTAAGGTTTTCCTTAGTCTCCCAGATCAAAAGTCAAGTGCAGACATATCACAAGCAGTACTCCAATACAGGAAAATGATCTGTTGCCCTACCAGCTTGATGTCCCACCTGAGGAACAACTCAGAAAGGGATTGACATGCACACAGGCAGACCTCTTTAGTAGGTCTGTATATCAGCACATCATGGACCATTTTTTACCTTGAGTCCACTTTCACTGCATATGAACAGATATTGCTTCTGAAAATAAGTCTGCAGCATAGAACCACTTTGCAACTGACAACAATGCATGTGATCAGTAAGGTCTTTAAAGTCTCTTGCTGAACTGAAGGGAAAACCTTCACTCAGTTTTGTGACACAAGTATTTTTATTAGGAAAGCAGGATATTATTACCATTAAAGGGCATGAGAGAGTTGATATCACTATAATGCTCAGATGTGCCCATAAAACAGATTTTGCAGACACCATAGGAAGTTACTTTTACACTAATCCAATGAGAAGAGTTATTTTTTGAGCATTATTGCATACAGCTCATAGAACAAAATCTGATCCTTTAAAATGACCCTGAAGTAGCAAAAGGAGAAAGTATTCACTATTGAAGCAGAATGCTTTTCAAGTTTCACTTCACAGATTGAACAAAGTATTGGGAGCAAAATGGTTTTTGAGGTGTTGAGGTTTTAATCATTAATATAGGATAATATAATGATATAGAGTCCAGTAGGTTTTACTTGTACTACTGCTCTACTCTAGAAACAGAAGGAAAATATATGGCTGGAGACCAAACTGGAAGATTTCTTGCCACAGTGCCTCTCCAAGTGCACACAGAAGACTCACAGTCACTTGGAGTGAAGCTACTGAGAAGACAGAGATAATAACAGGCATCTAGGAAGTGGTGGCCGAGTTATCTCTGCAGACAAGAGATAATAGACGGACCTGGTATGTCTGTAGACAAATAGATAAAGTTATAAAGTTGTTTTCTGAAGTTCTCACAAGTCATACAGTGAGCTTTCATATTCAAGTAGATGTAGGTTTTATGTAAGGCAGAGAAAGAGCCAGGCCCTGTGGACTGAAGCAAGCTCATTTTTCTCTGAGGGTACTAAACTGCTCTACGACCTTTGGTCACCGTTAATCTTAACTGGATTCATATCACAGTTGAATGTCCATAGGCTAAATGGTCCTGGCACACGTTATTAGTCATTCAAATTAGAGTTTCTTAACACTTTGTATGTATATGTCACTGATGGGATGTGAACCATCTTAACTAATGGAGCAGCTTCTGCCTGGCAGTTTAGTGATGATTATAAGAGCTGAAGGCAGGGAAGGAAAGGGGTACTCCTGCCTAGGTGGTTATTTTTGAGGAGTAACCATCTGAAAGAATGAACTTAAGTGTTCCCTGTAAGCAAGATATTGATCAGTAGTAATCACCTGTCCTGTCAACAGGCACATATCACTGATCTGATGGTAGGACAGTGTGTGGGATTCAGTAGAAGGACTGCATCAGAGGATGTGGGGAGAAGAAACAGGCCCCCCAGCTTCTGGAAGCCTGTTTTCATCCTGCAGGAAATGCAGGCAGGAGATTTCTGCCTTTGACAATTCAGCTGTCTCCAACTCAAAGAGTGAAAGAAGTTGTGTAATGAATGCAGAGTATATTCTGCTAAGTGAGGAAAGGATGTCTAAAGTGTGCCTGTCTGGGAGTTACATCTGTGTGTGAGTTGTTCTTATGTAAGGGTTAGGAGGCAGACTTTGTACTCAGTGTGAGGCAAACATAATTGTTTTAAAAAATCAATTATCTGCAATTATAGGGCCTACTCAAACAGTACCTTTGTAGCATGCACAGCTTCCCCAGGTAGCACAGCTATTTTTATTAGTAATCTCCCCTCCTCCAGCTCTCTATACAGAGCCAAGTTTAGAGTCAGCAAAATTACTTGGAACCAGCACATTTTATCCCCAACAGGCCAACCAACCACAGTTAAACTGCATTACCATACTTTAGGCTTTAAAGGGGTTCCTTTACTGCAGTGTATAAAAGGCCATAATGAGTGACAGAAAGGGAAAGGAGAAGACAAACATTTCACCTGTGAAGGGTTAAAGTCTTCCTCGATGTATGTCCATTGACTTCAGCTGGCCAGGGCTGAATACAGGCAATTCAGCATTTAACAATGAGCAGCTTTTGCTTAGTTGGCAAGGAAAGAAACAATTTAAGGTCCAGAGCCTTCCCTGTGCTCTTTCTGTCTTCCTGAATCTTCACTTAGTTGCAGTAGCTCTCTCCTAACTGGAATGACACTCTGCAGGGTTGGCTGTGGGATATTTTCTGCTGCGGTGCAAGATTATTCCTTGTGGTTTTATGGTGCAGTAGTAGACTTTAATAGTCACCCGAGACAATTATTCAGATACTGTATTGTGCAATAAGATTGCTTTTGAACAGCTGCAGAAATAGTTAGCAGAGACTCACTCCCTAAAGCCCTGGGATGGGAAATAAAACCAAACAAACCACAGCAGCAAGACAAGAGTCTGCATCTTACTTCATCATTTAGCTTGTAGAAAAAGGAGTTGTGTAATTTATTTAAAAGTTAATTGGGACAGGGACCATTTTTCATTTCATGGTCCATATAACGCCCAGTAATAATAGGCTACAAATACATACTCAGTCACTACTCAAACACAAATCCTCTTTGGGCAGAGTTGTGACCCAGTATATGGTGCTTTGCCAGGCAATTCTCGTTAAAAAGATAAAGAGCTGAGAAGATAGGGATGCAATTATTCTCTCCAGTAGTGATGTTGTTCTTTGGTGCAATCCCATTTACAAAGAACATCACAAAATCATGCATTCCTCTGCTAAATATGGGCAATTTTCTTTCTCATAGTTTCAGTGTTGCCATTCTGAGGAGTGTTATGCCTTAACAAAAATACCATTTCTTTTTATTTCATGTCCAAGTCATGATAACCAGTGTTTCTGTAACACTTTGTTGCAACTAATTAATTTGCTTGCCATTGCAATTCTAACTAGTCTTGGTGAAAATCTTTTGGCTGATATAACACATTTTGGCTTAGCTTGATGCTCTCTGTTGGTTTAAGTCTCACAAGACAAAGGGATATTCAGCTGCACTGTCTATTTAGCTTGAATAAAGAGTGCTCATAAACACATAAAATTTTATGGAATCTGCTCATCAAATCTTGCCTCCGGGTCAGGACTCAGGAGGATCTGTCAGTACAGCAGGGGAGAGAAGTACTCTTGCTTAGTTCAGCCTCTGAGAAGGCTCCCTGTTGGCTTTTTTCTTTATCTGGGCAGTTGGTGGGGGCTCAATAGGCTCTGCTAACCCACTCCTCTGCTGTACCATAACCACGTTTCTCTTAAGACACACTTTGAGCATTTCCTCACCATTTTCTCCCAGAATGACTGTGCAGGCAAAATCAAGCTGGGACAATGTTTTGTACTAAATACAGTGCATGATATGTTGGGAATTTAGTGGCTGAAAGACTGCTTTTTCACTTTTTACTGATGTTGCTTCAGTGAAGTTGCTCTTGATTTATAGCTGGATCAGCAAAATCAGAATCAGACCCTTGCTGCTCATTTCTGTGAGAGCAGTACTGGGCCTAACGTGCTCTTGTGCTCATTATATATCTCAGTACCAAGTCTCTCAGCTTTGATTCATAGAGTTCTCTTTAATTTGGTACATGCAGGCTTCCAGACTAGATCACATAGCAGCAGGATAACAATCCTCAGGAGAGCATTTCAGTTTGAGAAATTCATGAAGAGGGTGACTTTGCTGCTTACCTTCAATGACACTTGTGGAATAGGAAAGAGAGGAGTGAATGAAATGGAATTGCCAGCCTGTTTCAAAATGTATGCTCTATTATACAGAGGATGACAAATAGCACCCTCAATAACATAATTCTGGTAGCTGTGCAAGTTTTTGTTGTGTTGTTGTTTTTTCTGCACTGTAATCTGTCTTTTCACATTTAGGCCAGGCTTTTCTTACCTGTGCACGCTGCACATGGGAGCTCTGAAATACTCCACTGTGCCCTTCTGCAGAGCAGGGATCCACAGGCCTTGCCTGGGGTGAAGGCAAGCAGGAGGAACAGAGCTTTTTTCTGCCATGCAGCAGGGAAAGACCTTTGATTCACCTCTTCTCCCCTCCCATCTCCAGCACTCTGACCAAGAGTGTTGAATTCAGAGTGGGAGAGGAGTCATCACAGTGTGAGGTGGTACAGATCTGGGACAGGTCACTCCCTTATGGAGCAAAACCTGCTGCTTTTCCAAGCCATGAGAAGTTGTGTATGTAGCTCCTTACATGGGAGGGATGGCAAAGCAGTAATCTTGCCTTCTTTCAGCAGGAATGAGCCCCTTTCATATTAGTGAAAGGCATTTTACTATATATTTGGGTGTACTGAAGTGGAGGGGAAAATGTGTCCTTGACAGTAGCTATAGTGAATCATCAATATGTGTATACATGTATAGAATGAGTGTGGGAGCTGGCAGCAAGAGAGAATGAGAAAGTGTTCCTAAAAAAATATATAATCATCTTGTCTCTTTGAGAACTTCAGGATTTTGCCCCTTTCCATGGAAGATTGACTTCCTACCCTGGTGGCTACAGCAAGGCTGTTGGGAATTGAGCCCTTGCTGCTTTTCACCCCATCCTAGTTTCCACAGAGGTACCTATTTGTGAAAGGCAGTATTGGCCTCTGATGGTAGCACTGTCTTTGTACAAGAGAAATTACTTTCTTTTGAAGCTGAGTAAGGGATTTTCATGGGCTTGCATGCTGAAGAGAGTTGGAGAAATGTGGTTGACTGTATCCAAAGAAGAGAGGAAAACAAAGATACCTGACATCTGCCTCCTAGCCCATGTCCTGTTGCCCTGGAAAACATGCTCATGGGCTTCATAAATGTCTCTGTTTGCAGTAGCTTTTGATCTTTCTGACTGTGATATGAGGTCTGCCAAAGCCAGAATCACAGAATACTCTGAGTTGGAAGGGACCCACAAGGATCATCAAGTCCTACTCATAAGTGAATGGCTCATATGGGAATCAATCCAACAACCTTGGCATTCTTAGCACCAGGCTCTAACCAACTGAGCTAATCTCAGGGTCAAGGGATGTCCTTCCTTGCACTGAAACTCACTGTTCCTCCTAGGCAAGACTACAGGACTTCCCCTTAACTTCATAACATGTATTTAATTAACTTTGAACAGAGTTCTGTGATTATCCCTGCTTTGGGGGTGTAGTTTTTTATCATCCCTTTATTTTTTTTTTCAGCTGTTATCACTACACTGCATTATGCACTCAGACACTTCATTGCCTTCCCAGTCTACAACAGTCAAAGCATAGTGAACCCCCTTATCTACCCTGCATAACCTTCTAGGACAAGGGCAGATTTCTAGCCCCATATTCTGAGATTATATATATGTTCACCATCACTCTTAGTTCACATTTTCTTTACTTTTTAATGACGTTGCTTCATTACGTCATTTAATTCTCAATTTTCAGGTTCACCATCTCATTTTCAGCCTCTGAGAAACCTCTCTGAAATTGTGCCCACTCTACTTTTGAAGCCAGTTCAGGGACTCTTATCAGGCCTTCTTACCACTCAGTATTCCCTCTACTCTTCCCCTGACAGGGCAGATAAATTGATATTAATGGTACATAAGGGAGGTCGAGGACACATTACAGTGTCCTGATTTTCCTGAATGCAGTCTTTCTGCTACTGGCCTTCCACATTAGGTCCTGTTAAACTCTGTGGACATTCCATTAATTCCATGAGCATCAGAACAAGCTCCCTTCCTTTAATAAATTGTATTGAATAAACAAGCCACCTAGAAAGTTTTATGACCTTTTATGAAATGTTCAGAAACAAATAAAATATAACTATTGCTTAGTGGACTGATACTAACTCACTTGAATTCAAGTCCTTTGACCACCATTCTTGCAGAAATAAGAGTAGTTGATTTGTTTCTTCTTCTTCTGCCAATAGACCTGTTCCAAATCCTATTGAAGCCAACAAATCATTTTTTTTTTCTGTCTTGTGGGACACGGCTCACTCTCAGCTCGAGTGGCTCGCAAGGATTTCAATTATTTTTATGCTTTTGAAAAAAAAAAACCAGTCACAAGTAGTGGCACCTCCTTTAAACCTGAGTTTTCCCATTGAAATAGAAGATTCACAGAGTGGGTGTTGAATGAGCAGGGCCTGTCTGCAGCTCACCTCTCACAAGTGCAGAGAGCGATGGCAATGGCATATATTATCCAAGAACTTTACCCTACAACAGCTGATGATAACTTACCAGAATAAACACTGATGGGACAAAGTTTCCACACCTAGTAAGTCCATGCCAGCCAATAAACTTGGCATCTCTGATAAAGCAGCAAACTGAATTTTTCACTTCTGCACTTTCGTGCCATAGTTCTAACAAAGAATCAAAGTTCACTGTGTGACACTGGAAGGAAGGAAAATAGTGTAGTATTGTAATGTCTTTCTGCAGAACGAGTGGTGGTTAAAATGTAGTAGCCAGGGGTTTTCTTAGAGTCTTTTGTCAGTTTGATTTACATATTGGGAATGCTGGAGGATTAGGACAGATTGTAAAAAAACCTGGTTTAATTTCTCCACTTTTTTGGTGGTATCAGTGCTATAAATGTATCATGCTGTATTAAAAATAACATAAGTAGTGCTATTTGATGTTTTAACTGGAACAGTAACTACATGTTCCAGTTTAGCTATATGCTTCAAAAGCATAAAATAAAAGTCAAACCTGTCAAAACACCTAAAAGTGGATATATATTTTTAACTGTGCAGTTGCATTTATATCAACAATGTGTATATTGTGAAAAAATTAGACATAACCATAACTCATTGCAGCATTCAGGCTTATTGGAGCAGTAATTTTTTTTTTATTATTATTTTTTATACCGGTTTAACGAGCAATAAGAAGAAATGATGATGGGAAGATTCAAATGTTATACGTGCTGAGACCTGATTATGTCCTGCACAACCTAGTGGTGATTCCTGTTCCATTTGTGGAAATATATGAAAGAAACTACAGAGGGACTTGGGTAGAAGGAGTTCATGTATTTATGGAAGCTCCTTGTGTTGGCCTTGTGGGCACTGGGTGAGTTGAACTTTTCCCACAGTGCTTATTCCTCTTCCTTGCAACCTGCAGGTGTTGTCTTATGCAACTCAGCGTGGCTGAGTTCTTGTGATCGTGTTGCAAGTTCTTTGATACTTGATGTTCTTTCTGAAATCCAAGACCTTCAGGCAGGTGAATCTGTGAGAATTTCTCTTGGTAATACTTTGTGCTAGTAGGGGAGGAGGGAGTTAAAAAATGTGGCTGAGTACTGCCCTAAAGGTCAAGCCAACAACACACATAACACTGAGAAACATAACTCTCGTTCAAAAAGGGAAATTCCATTATAAATATTTTCACTCACTGCCTTTGCTTTTTCTCGACCCCATTTTTTTTTTAAACATTGGTTTACTTCCTGAATCAGTTCCTTTAATTTTAACTTGGGTAAAGGGTTGGCAATGGTTTCCCCTTGCTTTTATTTTAATTAGACTATCTCTGATTTTTATATTCTCTATTAAAAGAGTATTTAAAAGCTGCAAAGTCGGCAAGGCCAACTTTTCTGGTCAGTATCGAGTGCCCTCACAGAACATTGCTGTTAATGGGAATTAATTGTATCGTGCCTATAGACCTTGGAGCAGTTTTACAGATATTAGATTCTTAGACCTCTGTGGTGTTTTATTATTGATTAAAGAATGAGAGGAAATCTCACGGCTTAAGACCTTGTACTGGGATTTATGAATTACTCTTTTTCCTATGTGACCCTTGGCAGGTCATTGAATCTGTCTTTCAGTTTCCCATCCGTGAAGCAGGGAATAATGATGATTTTCTGCTGCTGCTCTTTGTCCATCATGCCTACTTAAATAGTTCACTCTTTGGAACAGGACTTTGCTAGTGCAAAGAAATTTCATTCTGAGTTAGGATCTAGAGCTGTAATACAAATAATTAATATTAGCATTAAACAGTCAAAGGTATTACATCCAAGATGCATTTGGCCTGAGGCCCACATAGTTCTTAAAATGATGGATTTTTAATTGATTATTTGGAATGAGACCTTTTCTCAGACTAGCTAAATTGCTTAAGACCCACGCACACCAGCTATATTTAGAGGCGAGGAGGTGGCAGAGTAATTCTTAAAAGTGCTCTGTTTCTAATAACCCAGGTGAGTGACAGTCTGTGAGTGCTGCCTCTTTTAAAGAAAACATGACTCACAGCCCCCAGGCAGCAAACATGTGCAGGTTAGAAATTGTATTGAACTGTCCACATTCAAGAAGCAATGAAATGCAGCCAAATTCATAATCATTTAATTTAATAATTCCAGGTTAGTACAACAGGGTAGGCATACAAATGGCTTGGCATCTGTAACAGCAAAATGCAAAAGGACTGTAAAATCAGGGGGGGTTAAGGTGAGTCTGGAGTAAACAAGGCAATATCTTCATCCCACAGCACATGTTGATGCTTTCAGAAAGCATTCTGGAGAAACTACATCTTTATAAGAGTAAGATTATATCCAGTGTCCAAGTAAAAGGCAAAATGAAAATGGGCTTCTAGATGCATTGGTATTTAATTCTTGTTGGAACAGACATCCCCTGCCCCCCAAAAGGCTGTGTCCCAGACATTTCTTCTCCCAAACTATTACCAGTACCCATGAATGCTCTTTCTAGCTCTCAGAGTGTACATGGTGAAATAAAGTTGTGCTCTTAGAAACTGCCAGGGAGGTGCATGGGAGGAGTGAGTACCACCCCAGCCTTTTCACATGTCTGACCAGCAAAACAGGGAGAAGCTGTTTTCCCAGTGGGGGAAGAATACTGCTGGCTGCTTGAAAGACACTTTGTGTCACTTGTGCTCCTGGAGACAATGGGCCCTACTGATTCTGATTTTGTGTCCTAAGCTTCTCACTGACCTGGGCACTCAGCCACACTGCACTGTTTCTTTTTCTGTGAGATTACCAAAGGCAAGCTGATCTCTGGGAATCTAAGTATTGCCAGGAACTCCCACTGATGCAACAACTTCCTTTCATCATAAGATGTAAAGTTAAAAGCAGACTTTGGTTGTAACTGCAATAACAGTGATCAGCCAGGCTCTGGAATAGCTGCATCTTGGTTCCATCAGATTCTCATTAAAGAAGTTAATGGCTAAATGAAAAAAGAAGCCAGTTCTAACTACTTTCCTTCATAAGGTAGTTTCACTAGAAGTCAAATATGGTCCTTCTTCCCTCAAATCATTGCCTCTTTTTTAACAGTTCCCATGTTTCATTTTCAAGAATTTACATTCAGGAAGCACCAAGTTAGGTGGAAGACACAACACAGAGGCTTTGGTTCAGAATTTCCTTGCCTCTTTGCCTCCTTTAGAGGAAACACAATATTGATTTTTTTTTAGTTGCGTCTCAGTTCTGTTTCCCGGAGTTGAACCTGTGACAGGTTAGAACTAGGCACGGTATCTGCTCAACAGCAAGTGCACACCCAGCTCTGCTACTGGAAATTCCTCATGTCAAAAAATCAGGTAAACATTACTCAGTGGTGTTCCACAGACTGGGAATCTGTGCATTTTATTACATCTCCTTCATGTGGACTTGAGGGAACCTGACAGGTCTGGAAAATAAAGACCCGGTACCACGTAGCAAGGATCTGGTAATGAGAGGTACTCAGTGTCCTCCCACCTGCCTGCAAACACACCTTCAACTCTGACCCACTTCACTGGGTGGTGTCTCAGGTAGTCCTTTGTCTTTTTAAGATTTAGGTGTGTAAATAACTGTGTAATACTTAAATATAATATCTTCCATCAATGCCAAGTTCTGAAACTACCAGGGTGTACCAGATACAAGGTTCATCTGGTTCCTGGGGGTGTTGTACAAGCTAAGATCAGCTTAAAAGGAAGACTGAGAATTAGTAACAACTGCTATGTGTAGTGCCTTGTGTAATATCTCTTTAACTGGAAGTATTTTGTGCAAGTTATTGCCAAATTATTATTATTCAGGTCTTGTTCTACTTTCAGAAGTTCCTTTATTTCCACACCACTACAGTTAGCTATTTAGTTGTGGACAACCAAATTGAACTGCTCGTTGCCATCATCAGTTTAGACTGCTTAGTTTATAGCTGCCAAATATCTGAAGTATAAAATTAAGTATATTTTCCTAACATTTGTTCCTCAAAATTAATAATTATATAGATAATTTTCGTTGTCTGCATAAATATCCAGTCCCTTTTGGTATCTGTCAAGTTCTTGGCTTCCAAGCGAAATTAATATCAAAGTCCAATTATAAGCTGAGTAAAAAAGTATTGTTTTTTCAGGGTTGGATTTTATTCTTCCTAATGGCATCGAGCTGAATTTGTCTCCTGATTCTGTGTTATGAGACAGTGAGAAAATAAGCTCCCTATATCTTAGTTACTGATACACACTTTCAGGATTATCCGTTTTACAAAGGACAGTCTTATTATCCTTATTTAACTAAGAGACAACAGTTTCAGGGATAGATGCAGTGATTAGCAGATGAATCATACTTATGTTTCAAGTTAATATTCTCAGGTTTTTTTCCTCCATAATATTTGCTACTATCACAACCAACTTCCAAGACAGGCTTTCCATCTGCTGCCTGTGACCCGTCGCTTTACCTGCTATAGGGAACCCTCCTCTTGCAACCACACTGGCTCCAAAGTCCAATAGAAACAGTTAAAGATTTCTATTGATTGACAAAAGTCTATAATCAGGTCATGGGCAAGTGCTTGCTTCCTTGCCCCACCCCCAACTCCCTTCTAACTCACCCCGGGAAGATTTGGCACCGTTTCCAGACTGCTTCAGTTTCTCTGCCCAGGATTTAGTTTTATTTTTGTATGTAGAAAAAGTATAATACACAAAGTGACCTTTTCTCCTAAACCCAGGATTCTTTTGGTACCTGTTTATTCCCTTTAAGTTTCTAGTTAATAGGCTGTTGCCCTGAGTTGTAGGTTCTGTTTACTACAAGATCTAACTTGCTGCATTTGTCTGCCTCCACGACACAGGACTTTAATGTTGAAATCATATCCCCTATAAGCCATTAGTCTAATCAATCCAGCACTTGAGGAGGCTGATAAATGAACAGTAATCTGAACCCCAGCCTCCCTTCAAGGACCCTATGTCAAAGGGCTTTGGAGTTCATATCATCCTGTGTAATGAGCTCTGCCCTGGAAGGACAGAGAAAATATGGCTTGATAGCTGATGAATGTTTGAGATTCATTCTCCTTCTGAGCAGGATTGTGATTTTCCTACATTTCAGTAAAATACTTAAAAGCTAATTTAGTCAGTGTGTTGGTGGTGGGTAGATGTGGATGCTTGACCACTAAAAACTGAACTGGCAAGCTACATGCTCCTTTCTCCTTAAAGTCACTTAAGAGAAGGGGAAGTGATTATCTAGAGTGAGCTGTCAACCTTTATGCCAGCTTTCCTCCTGATATGATTTATAAAACAGCTAAGATAACCTCTGGGGGGGAGCTTTGCAATGGAAATAGCAAGTGATTTTTATTCTAATGAACATAACACTGTCACAAGTTTAAAGTTCAAATCTGAGGTACGAAGGTTTGGGGGAAAAAAAAGAGCCCGTAAAATATGAATGTGACAGCACATGTGTTCCTTTCCTGCACAGTGTATGAAACAGGAGAAATAGGCAAACTTTATTTTTCTAATGAGGTTTAAAATATTTTTCAGTCTTCGTCAGGCAGAAGGTTCTCAATACTGCTTGTTTTTTTTTGTTTCTGGGTTGGCTTTTTTTTTTTTGCTTTCTGAGGTCCTTGATAAAGATGAGGCATTTTTTTCAGAGCAAGTTGTGCTGTGCCCTTTGGTCCTTCAGCGTTGCAAAATGTCCTGCCACGACTGGTACTCAGTAAATAACCCTTTGTTGGCAGCTGCAGCCAAGAGGCAGAAGGCTGAATGGACTACAGGAATTTAAACTGCTGCAAGAGTCTTGTCCTGGTCAGCATTTAAAAACACCAAATGAGGATTTATTGGAGATCTTATTTCTTTACCATTAAAAAGAAAAAAGAAAAAAAAAATTTTTTTATAAAATAATTATTAAAAAAAAGAAAATAAAGAATCCCATTACTGGGTATCTGACCGCTTTCATTGACATCTAACTTACTTCAGAACTGCTTTAAAAATAAAATCAGACCCTTTGAAAGAAACTGCTACATACAAAACAAGAACCACAAATTAGAAAGTTTATACATCCTTTGATGTTATCCTGCCCCTGAACTTGTCCAGCATATTTTTTATGGTGAGAGCTGCTTGCATGCCACTTAGGCAGTGAGCCATAGTATCTGCAGGCTTGCTGAGGCTGATAGCTTTTCACTTTCTACCTGGAACCTTTCTGTCTCAAGGCTAGAGTTGCACTAGATCTTTGCTATCAGCTGAAGTAGAAAGTATCAGCTCAATAGAAAAGGAAAGCGAACTAAAAGCTTTTAAAAAAGTTCTAAAAACACTTAAAGTGATTGTATTTATTAGCCTCATTTCCTGAAGGTATAATCTCACCTTGAAACCCTGTACTAGTAGGAAGCTCCCATGTCGTACCAGCTTCTGGGCACACTGCCTGGTTGGAAAGGGTGTGGTGGTGTCTTGTGGGATTCAAGAATTCCATGTTGCTCTCCTCCTCAGTGGCCCAGCCATCCCCAGGCAGGCACAGAAGAGGACAGGCATGTGCCAAACTCCAGCTTAGTAGAAACATGGAATTTTTCAGAGGTGCATCAGTGGAATGATTAAGACCTGGAAGCAATATTGAATGTTTCAGAAATTAAAAAAAAAAATGCTTCTGCTGGTTTGGTAACATTTGTTTGAACTGTACAGAAGGTGTTCACAGCCAGTAGGAATTCATGCCACTGCCATGCACTTGCCTGCTGTGGAGTCCTACCATATTGAAATTCCATAACTAGCAGCAATATTAATTTGATCCCCTTATTTCTCCTTCTCACACAAAAGCTGTGTACTTACAAAAATGTACTGAATAACCTGAAGATAAGGAGTTAAAAAAAAGAAAAAGTGTAGTTATGTTTTCCTATGTGTCACATGACTGCAGCTCACTTTTCTATGTTGTGAAAAACATAATATAATCTAAACTACTTTCAAAAAAAACCCATGCTTGAGCACAATTTTCATAAGCTTTGTCTGCTTAAGTAACTATGTGGTGGGACAGATGGTAGATAGAAGAAGACTAAATCTCCAGGAAACCCTTTGCATTTTTGAAAAAAAAAAAAAAGAAAAATTAACGAATCCTTTCATACTCCAGCTGTTCCCAAATGATAGACACTACCACAGCACTAGGAGGTCTCTATTTATTTTGGGAACCTGACTGCATATGGGACATACCTGACATTCAGGGTGGTGAATGCCAGGCAGGTGACAGTACCCTGTCTCTCTGTGGCAAAAAATGCACACTGAATGGGGACAATGTAGTTCAATTTTTTCTCACATTGGTGTCTCCTGAGATATAGTCAGCACAGGTTTGGGTTAGACAACACAAAAGCTGAGTATCACAGCTCGTTGAAAAAAATCAGGAAAGCACTGGAAATTCTTTGTCTCTGTTTTTCAGCAAAGTTTGAATTTCCACAGGGGAAATAAAATCAGTAATTTCTGATACATGCAAAGCTTAGTATCACAAAAACTTTGAAGGTAATGAAAATAAGCAGCCTCTCTATTTTCCATTAGCAGATGCCTGAAGCTTTGTTGAGACTCTTACTGGCACAGAGAGTTGCTAAATGCGGTATTTTGCCACCATCATGGGATGATTTATCCATGGAGTGTATTTTTTTATGCAGCTGTTATACCTCAAGTGGTAAATAAGGCTTTGTCTGTGCTCCAAAATTGTGCCACTTTAAATATACCGCTGTAGTTAAAGTAATACAACCCGTTGCTTGTTGTTACAGCCCTGTAAAACATCACTCAGTCATGTAGTTGTCCCTGTATAGCAAAGGGAGCATATCTGTGGTGATTTTGTTTTGCATTGCACACTGAAGTTTTTATTGGTGTTATAGTAACATCTAAAAGAAAGAAGGCAACCAAAATATTGTGCTGGGAAAGCTCTTGAGCGCAAATAAGGTCTAAATCAGAAAGGTTGTGAGCAGCTTCAGGTACAAACCACATTTTCCTGTGGTCAGGGATAATGGCAGCACATTATAGGCTGCATTAAATATCATTAACAATAATGAAAGCATGGCAAAACCATTTCACCAAGACAGGAAAATACAAGGTTTCTGGCAATAGCATCAGCAGCCTTACCACTGAGCACAGAATAATTTCTTAGCATCAAACTCTAGAGCAGAATAAGACCATTTTATGTTTTGTAGCTATCAGAAGTCACATTGTCACCATGTTATGAAGTCACTCCTGAGAACTGAAGTCTGTGCCATTGTAAAAAATTGCTAAATATCTGGCAATACTTGGAGTGTAATATTTGTTTCCTGATTTCAAATGAGCAGTGAAAAACAATTCTTGCCAAAAGTTTCCAAAAAGGATTGCAGCTGGATAGGGCTTATTTTAATGTCTGATTTCAAAAAAATCAGATTTACTTAAATCAATTGCCTCTGCAAGGCAGAGCAATTTAGAGAATGTCTTGCTGGAAAACTTTTGTGGGTTCAGAGTAGAAGTTATTCTCCCAAAAAGACAAATATCAACATAATATTCAGTGTCAGTGACAGAAAGGCTTTAAATGGTGTGCCCCACACATCAAGCCCATGATCTGATTGTCACACTGTTGAATATTTTGAAAAGACTTCTTTTTTTTTCCCTCACATATAAAATTTGTAATGACTTTGATTCATCCTTGTGTAAGTAGAGTCATTATTTGGGATCTTGGTTTTTCCTCTGATCTTATTTAGGATTCTTCATTTCTATATTTGGCCCTGCTGTTAATTTGCAAGGGAGCCACAATTTTTCTGTACCATAATTGCCCCATCTCTAGCGTGGAAAACAACATTCCCTGCCTATCTGACAGAAACGTGCCAGACTTAATTAGCAACAGACAATGCTTTCAGAAGTGACTAGTTAGAGACATCCTGTGAAAATTGAGGCTCTTGAAGACTATCAGGTTGAGCCTCTGGATACACATTCACACTGGAAATTCACAAATAAGTTGTTGAAAAACAGTTGGTGAGCTGATAAGATGCATTTTTAAACACACAGTACGATATATCATAGCAAATATGTTAATGGCTACTTTCATACATGTATTTTGAAATCTAACTCTTTCCCTTATTCAGTGCCCAAGACTTGAAATCCTACCTGCTCTTGGTTGGTGTATTCCATTTGGTCTCACAGAGAAGGGCAAATTCTGCCCATCCCACTGAGAGTTACGTGCAAAATCCAGAGGTGAAACACGCTACGGACTATGAGAAGGAAGATTTTAGAACTTCATGTTCAAGCTTAGCTCTGCTCAGGATTTTACAGCTCCATCAGGATTTTACAGCTCCAGGAAAGCGTGCTTGTGTGACTGCCAAAGCCTTTTATTGTGAAAAATATGTACTGTGGTTTCATCACCAAACTGGAAGCAGCAGCCACTCGCACAGCACACACAAGTGCTGTACAGCTGTTTTATGATGGATCTCTTGCTTGCCGACCTGATTTCAACTGGTGTTAACTCAACACAACACTGTAAACTCCTTCTGCTGATTAGAAAACATTCCTCTGAACTGTGTGAACAAACACGAGCTGCAAGCACTGTGTTGGAGATCATCTTATAAATTTAACATCTCTGCACCGGGACAATATAACTATGCTATTTTTTTCTTCTGTCAGCTGCCTGGATTTTAACAGTTAGTTGCAATCGTATTAAACATCTCCCTGCCATTTTTTTTGAGCAGGAAGCATGATTCTTTTCTCTTGGAAGGAGCCAGACCAATTTATGTGCTCTATCATCCATAAGTAAATGTAAGAACTGATCTGAATTCACTGTTTATTTTCATGTAGTGCTGTGTGGTAATCTGAGAGACGTAAACTCAATGCAAGTCTTTTATGGAATATGAACTTTAAATTATGAAAAGGGATTGGAACCCAAGGTGCCTTCCTCGTCCCTTGAAACACTTGCCAAACATGCTAAACAAGTAACTGTTTTTAGCAGCTATATATTCCTCTGAAATCTTGTTTTGTGTGCCCTGGAAGAATTGTTGGGTTTGCAGCAAAGATTTGAGAGATTCCCTTTACACAGAGCACACTCCATCCTCTCCTTGCTCCTAAGTGTGTGCCAAACTGCAGCCAGCAAGTACATATATTTTAGCTGTTTTTAGTGCTTCTGGTCATCAGAAGCTGCTGAGGATTTGGGCACCGGAAAATGAAGAAGGAAAACTCCATTTCCCACTCTCCCAGCTAGTCTGGAATGTGAAGAGCGTTAAAAAAAATAATCATACAACTTCATAAACTTACTCAGTATTTTAAAATTGCATTTGGAAAAAAGACTCCGAATTTTTTGAGTTCTCGTCTGTGGAAACACCCATGCTTGTGTGTTCCACCCATTCCACATTCCAGCTGTTGGCATGAAGATGGCAGATGAATAAAAAGATGTAGGCTCTGGAGCATCTGTCACTCCTGACTGGGAGGTGGTCCAGTCAGCAGGCAGCCATGGCAGTGGTACACAGAAAGGCAGGAAAGTCTTGCATGAGTCTGGCCTGAGAAGCATGAATCAGATGGATTTTTGCTAATTTGGACCCATAAGTGTAATTGTTCAATTTTTAAAGAACTGGCATATTCTAAGAAAAATAAATTCTCATCAGCTTCTGTGGTTTTTTTACGTCTTTTTTTTACCTCTTCATCCCCCTCAAAGAAAAGGCAGCAAAACTGTAGAAAGGGAGAATGAAGAAAAAGGTAGTGATAACAAAAAGAAGCCTGGAAACAAACTGAAGAGGAACAATGATACAGAAATCTCAGTTCCAACTGCTCTCTGCACAGGAATAATATGAGAGTGCAGGGACAGCAAAAAAAGTAAATAAAGACCAGGTTAAATTGGAGATAAGTAAAAATAACAGAAGGGCAGAGTGATGGAGGGGATGGGGTGGAAGTTAGAGCAAAAGAAAAAGAGGTGGAGACTGTAATGAAAAAGTGGAATCCAACCTGATTTCCTCAGCTTAGCACTGGGGTTAGTCATAGTCTGTAGTCCTATCCCTCTACTTCATCCACTCCGCACTTTCCACACTCTACAAAAAGTAGAGTTTTACAGAAACTCTCATTTCACAGCAATTATCCCCTGAGTAAATCCATCTTGTGCTTTGAGATTATTAGCAAATTTTATTTTCTAATTAAAGACTATTCACAATTCAAGAGAAAAAGAAAAAAGACTGAACAGATTTGCACAGGTCATCCAAAGTTTAACACTTGCTATTTTGAAAGTATTTGTCTTAAAGTTTACTGTTCTCTCGAGTATGTTTGTAGTCTTTGCTTGGGAATAGGGAGTGAAGGGAATTGTGTATAGCAGATAGAGAGGTAACATGGTAGTAAAAAACTAAATATGATCTTTACTAAAACTCTGCCAGGTGGTATCAGTTCCTTTTACAAGTCTGTGGACCGATCTGTTGGGCCACTTCCAGACTTTTTTCTGTCACAACTTGAGGTCTTCCCTTTGAAATTTATGCCCACATGGAGAAAGGCAAACATTTTGGTGCTATGGCTGTATCACTGTCAAACAGTGCAGCCTCCACGGTCCCCTCGTGCATCACTTGACACATGGGCTTCTTCTTCACCATTCCAACTCAGGGTGTCTTTGGGTCCTTTTCTTCTCAGATCCAAGAATGAGAGCCAAAACCTGGTTTGCATTCCTCCACCTTCATCTCTTCTGCCACAAATATAGTTACTTGAAGTACGTCTCGCTAAGAGATTTCATATCTAAGATCTTCAGAAAGTCTGTCAAGGAGAAAGCAATAGGAAGGAAAGCTGAGAAACTCAAATGTGGTTTTAGGTCAATGGGTACTACAAATGTGACAAAACTTCACTGATGTACAAATGCTTCCGTGTCTAATTATAAAATGTGAGCACCTGATACCAAATTTATATCACTATTATTCCATTTCTGTCCTTCTTTTCGAGTTTGGCCTTTCTTCTTGCAACAGTATCAATTATTTTTCAGCAGTGTCTTGCATCCCATTCTTTCTCATCTCTTTTTCAGTACTACCCTTTTCTCTGCTAAACCATCAAAGATATTTTTGTTCTTTTACCTATTGTGGCAGAGTCTGTAAACACAACCTTAGAAAGAGAATTTCTAAGTGCAAGCATTTGTGATGCATTTGCACTAAAAGCTTTGAATTGCTATCTTTGATAAAGCTATTTGGTCTGATTATATTGTTTTGGAATCACACATTCAAGCGCACCTCTCTGAAAAAAAATGAATTTTTCAAAATGTAGTCTATTGCAAGTCTCAAAATGGAGGAGGATTATTTTTAAACACAGTGTAATCCATTCAAGCAATTGTATTTCTATCCTGAAATTCACACACCAGCAGTTAAGATTGAAATTTACAGTCCAGCGTTTAAAATCCAGCAACTCCTAATCTTGAAGATGTATCAAATATAAAAAAGTTAATAATAATTATTCTGGTTTTCATTCTCTTAAATTGTTTCTGTGCTTTGAAGACTGCATGGACAGATGTTGCAGACAGCTCTTGTATTGAACATGACAAGCACTCTGCTTGAGCACTGAGTAGCAGGTGGAACAGGTTGTAGTGTGGTTTTTTTAGTGGAAATTGAAAACTGTATTTCCAGATACAAATTCAGATCTCATAGGCTGAAATCTAGGTGGGAATAACTGTACTTTTGGAAATTCAATGTTGTCTTCAAAGATCCATAAGTAGTCAGGAAAAAATGTGTTCACGTCATCAAGTAGCAGAGGCCCAGAAGTACAATGGGGTATTGTTATCAGCATTTGAGGCATGGGCAAACCTTCCCTTCATAAACCTTTGCAGCTGAAGGCATAACTAACCTGGTACAGACACCCATTTCATCAGTGGAAAGGATTATGTGAGCCCTTTTCAATTGTTTCAGCCAAAATCAGCCAGGTTAAACAGTAACTGAAGTTGGAAAAGTTAATCCGGTATATTTAAGTTGAAGTTATGAGAGGTTTTTTCACCTTCCATGTTCAATGGCAAGACACCCAGAGAAATTTAATATAGATACCACCCACACTTAGCATGTTACCAAAATGTATTTCCTTTCTCTCACCTGTCATCAGTGCAAGCCATTGAACATCCTCTGAGTCTCATAATGTCTATTGATTTTCAAAAGCACCTTCTTGATGGAGCTGAGCACCCTCCACAGAAAGTGTCAGTGGGCCTTTAAAATCATGCTTCTGTAATAATGATTCCTTTGCCATGTTGTCAAAAATATTTTTTTTTATAGTAGCATACTGATTTTATTCTCTACTAAGTTGGTCTCTGGTATCCCTCTACTTTTTCTATGTGTTGATGGTTTTAAAACAAGGAATTAAACTTCTTTTAATAAAAAGCATGCTTTGATTGAAATTAAAAAATGTAACAGACACTAGTTTGTCTTGTCTCAAGTAATAAATCAGTAGCATATATGCTGCCTTATCATATTTAAAGACAACTCAGGGTACTTTCTTATAAGCTGCACAGTGGTTTAATTCTATGTTTTACTCCAGCTAACAAATGAAAGTTAGAGAGAAAATGAGCAAATTCAAGGTTTCCTTCCCTTTTTGCCTATGTACATTGTACTTAACCTCTCCATTACAGCTCTTTCAAGAACTGTAGGAAGAAAACACTAGTTTGTATTTAGTGACAGTATTTTTGGACAGCATTAGTGAAACTCATAAACAATCAGCTGAGTAGTAGGGTTGTGTTGAAATCTGGAAGCATCAGTGCCAGAAGATTGGTGTTTGGGTACATCCCATGCCTTTCCTTAGCCACCAGGCAGCCACAGCTTTTGTGGATTGATAGATTGTAAAGATTGGATATGCTGAATACTTCTGGTAAGACAAGTCATTCTGCATTGAGACTTTTATCTGGACCAAGGATTCTGCCTTTAGCTGAGGTGCCTGTGTGCTACTGGGCTGACATTTGGAGGCTATAAAAGTCTTAGAGATAGGTATAGTGAGAGCTAAGCCCCTTCCTCAAGCCATGGTACAGGGGTGCTGGAAAAACAAACAACAAGGAATAGAAAATGGAGAGTCTGTGGCCCATACTACTGACTGAAAATTATGTGCTCTCCCAAGCATTGGCTGATGTCCTTGGAAGCTAGAACCCTTATTCAGGCTTACTTTTCTTCACACAGGTTTCAAAAGTTCAGAGAAGATAAATTAAGAGCTCAGCCTGGATTGTCTTGTCTTGTCTTGTAGTATCCCAAGAGATCTTTGGTTTCTTATTTCCGTAATTAAAAGCACCACTGCAGCTACATAACTGTTCTTCCTTGTACAGGATTATATCCTAGCAGTAGCATTTTGTAACACTGGCAGCTTGGTAATCCAGTGTGCTGGGACACCAGTCAAAGTGATTACAATAGTTAGATCCAGGTGACACAGAGCCCTAACATAGTTGTGTGCCAGAGATGAAAAGAAGCAACATGTGGCTTCTCACTTCAGAAGAAACGTGGCTTCCACATTAAATGTCAAACATAAGAGAAAACTTAAAGAAGTGCCTGTCCTTGGGACATCACACTGGGATCCAAACTTGCCCAGACTTGTTCAGATTCACTGTTTCAGTTCAGACCTGTTATCTAGAAGATATATCCTGAACCCTTGGCAAATAAAAAAAAAAATAAATCTATGTTTGAATACAAATTTTAAACCTGTCTGTCTTCACTGCAAGAATAAGGGCTAATTTTGAAACTGCTGAGTGGAAAATCACCTCCTTTAACATGCTGGCCATGCTGACACATTTCATAAAGACTGAAAACTCCATTAAAAATCAGTTTGAATGACAAAATATTGGCCATCACAAGGAGAAGTATATTCCATTCTTCCAGTTTTTCCCTCAGTCAAGCCACACAAGGTACTGTAAACAGGGTCTGTAGTAACTCACACAGTTTTCAGCTTGTGTACATTCAAGTTTGAAGCTGAATAAATAAAATTATGTTACACTATTTCCTGTACCAGTTTACAGGGCAGAAAAGTGTATGAACAGATGAGGGAAATAAAGATGGTTTTAAGATGACTATCTGAAACTTCCTGCCATCAAATTTTATGTGATCAACCGTGCATGAGAATTTTATATGGGCAGACAATCTGGGTTTCTTATGGTCATTGACTCATCCCACGAAAATTTGTGAGATTCCAGATATTATTTTGTGGACAAAACTGAAAACTTTAAAGTATCACTTTTCCCTTTGTAAAAGGATGCTCTGCTGGCTCCAGCATTCAGCTCTCATTTTCCACCACTCTCCTACATCCAGTGGGCCAAACTGTGCTTTTCTCAGATAGTATCCTATCTGTTTAACACCTCTTCTGCAGACAAAATTAACTAAGTATTCATTGACATATAGCCTTGAATTTGCCTCTTCCCAAATTCCAGGAGAGCAGCCCTAATCTCCAGGTTACGAAGTCAGCTTCTGTACAGCTCACAAAACTTTACACAAAATGTGTTACAGCTCCAGCAGGAGAGATTAAGAGACTGTCTGGGCACTGCAGTGGTTGAAGAGCTCTTCAGCGAGGTGGGAGATCTGCTGTCAGTCTCCTGCTCTTATGAATATTTGCTTCTAAAAAAGATGCTGACATCTTTTCCTTGCTTCTCTGAAACCAGTTATGTTGGATCAGGGATGAATTTAGAGCAGAAACTCTGCCACCACATAGTACTTATATATGTATTTTAGAATACTAACCACAGTCTACTAAATGGACTTGAATATAAATGGACTGTCACTATTGGAGAATAGTTGAAATCATCTTGGATGTACAGATAATATTGTCTCAACTGTGAACCCTGCTTTAGAACCTCATTTCAGCCTCTACCTAAAAATCTATACGTCAAAAGAAAATATCCCGAGTGCCATCTACAAACTATAACATGACACAAAAAAGCCATCTTTCCATATGATAGAGCTACTTCTAATTTTCCCATTAGACCAAACGACATCATAAGGAATATCTGCCAACAACATGATATAAAACCGTAATATGCATCATGAAAAATAATTGCGATTCAATTACTCCTGAATTACAAAACCGTCAGCTAGGTGCAATAAAGACAAAAGCCTTAGAACATATGATAAACTGCTTAGCATAGAGAATTATATATGTTTGAACCAAATCCCCAAAATAAAGCATGAGCAGTTTGAAGGCATGAGTAATCATGCCAAAATAATTCTCGTCTATAGTTACAGGTTTGAGGATCAGCAATTTTAAAACCATCTCCCTGGAAAAAAATTATCAAA
Source organism: Manacus vitellinus (assembly GCF_001715985.3). Classification (NCBI taxonomy): domain Eukaryota; kingdom Metazoa; phylum Chordata; class Aves; order Passeriformes; family Pipridae; genus Manacus; species Manacus vitellinus. The sequence goes on along the minus strand of NW_021940682.1, from coordinate 1,147,789 downwards.
GTAAATTAGCACTCATAGAATGTAAAGCAAATTCTTCACTCATAGAGGGCATGCCTAGCAACTGGGCAAGAAACTGCTTTCTTTTCCTTTATCATCTTGCCTAGATTCTGCTTTGCCAAAGTATTTCCTGAGCTTCTCAGAATCACAGAGTGGTTGAGGTTGGAAGGCACCTCTGACAACTGTCTAGTTTACTCCACCTACTCAAAGCAGAGTCACCAGCAGGTGGCTAAGCACTTGTCCAGTCAGGTTTTTAATATCTCCAAGACTGAAGACTCCACTCCATCCTCTCTGGGCAACCACTTTCAGTGTTTGACAACCTCAGAAGTTTTTACTTATCCTTAGATTGTGCTCCCTGTCTTTCATTTTGTGCCCATTGCCTCTCGTCATGTCCCTGGGCACCACTGAAGAGAGCCTGGCTCTGTCCTCTTTCCACACTCCCTTCAAGTATTTTTATACATTAATACAACCCCCTGAGCCTTCTCTTCTCCAGTCCCAGCTCTCTCAGCCCCTGGTCCCCTCACTGTCTTCATGACCCTTCACTGGACTCACTCCAGTATGTTCATGTCTTGTACTTTCTTTTACTGGCTTAGGTACTGTGGAAAAAGCTATGGAATTTTTGCTTCCTGCTACACTCCTTGCTTAAATAAGAGAAACAGAGAAGAAAAAAAAATCTAAAGTGGAGAAAAAGGACAACTCAGGGAGAAGACAGTCCTTCATGCAGAGAAAAGAAAGCTTTTAGCAGAAGAGGTCCTATCTGCACTCTCTATCTACCCCTGGGGCATTCTTGAGAGAGGGGTTTGATTCCCTCTCTTGGGATGTAACCTTTCAGTAGAATGAAGAATCACAGAATCACAGACTGTGCTGAGTTGGAAGGGACCCACAAGGATCATCAAGTCCAACTCTTAGCCCTCCACAGAACCATCCCCAAGGGTCACACCATGTGCCTGAGAGCACTGTCCAAACACTTCTTGAACTCTGTCAGCCTTGGTGCTGTGACCACTTCCCCGGGGAGCCTGTTCAGTGTCCAGCCACTCTCTGGGTGAAGAACCTTTTTCCAGCATCTAACCTAAACCTTCCCTGACAAAAAGGCTTTCCCACGTTATTTTTAATTATGACTGCACAAGGAAAAAGCAAATATACTTCTTAAAATACAGTTTTTCCCTGAATTCAGTGTCTCACCATGGTCTTGTACTTTCACAGGCAAAAGTTGCCATGGAATAAGATGGGTATTATATCCATCCTGCAGCAATGCAGAATTGGGTAAAGTTCCCAGTTACATCTTGCTAAAGTCCTGAAAGTTTTTGAAGAATACTTACCAAAGGGAGAATAAAAGTATTCAAAGACGATGTGGTACCATACTCCCAGAATTTTTTAGAGAATTTCTCATATAATCAGTAATTTTAATAACTGGTTATTTCATACCTGCTATTTCTCAGCCTTCAAAGTGTCCTTTTAAAACATTTAATACAGCTCTTTGAAATATAAAACAATTTTATTTTAGTAGATTTGGTAACATAACAGATTTCAAAAATTAGCCCTTTCAAACTCACAGTGACTACATTTCAGTTTCTTAATTCACCTTTTACGTGATTCACAAAGCACTTGGGTTTTGCATGTATTTATTCTTCTGCTGTGTTATCAGAAAAGTATTAGCCAGCATTTTTACTGATGCTGATGAAGTTTTTCAGAAGTTTCAGCAATGGGTTTGAAATACTGTGGACTCCAAAAGAAGCACTGTCATATTCTGTCCCAGTTCTGTTTCAAGCCAGAGTACTCTGAGACTATAAAGACAGGCAGTGCAGAAATCACTGGAATGGTTGTCTGAGGTAACATTTTAAATAGAGGAAGTTTCATTATTCACCTGTGAAATAGGATGTAGGGCATAAAAAATAACATGTTGTCCAAAGTGACAACTAAAGATGAAAAAAAGGGGACAAAAAAAGGAAAAAAAAGTTAACAGAAAAAGATAAAATTCATAGTGGAAGCAAAATTTTTCTTTTTTTTTTTTTTAACTATGAACCTTTTCTTTACCCCCTCTGCAATTCAACTCTGTCCTTGCAGATATTTTGAAGTGCTGGGAAACATAGGTGGCAGATCTTCTCCAACGTGTGCAAGACCTCAGCTTCTAGTACTTACACCTGAAAAGATTTGTAATTTGCCTTTGTTGGTTTTTTTTCCTTACTAGAGATATAACTACATGAAGGAAAAAAAAAAAAAAAGAGAAGGATATGCCTTACACCAGAGTGCCCAACCCTTTCCCTGAGGCCACACACTGTGCTGGACAAAAGCAGCCCCAGCAGTTCTGCAGGGAAGGGTGGTGGGCTGCCCTCACCGAGGGACATCCTGCAGGGATCAGGATGGTAATCTGATGGCCTGGGAACACTGTGTTACACTGAGCATTTCTCATACACATAAGAGAAGTAAATAAAGTGCTGATTTTGAAAAGCATGAAGTCTGGTGTTAGCCCGTGCTGTTACCACGTCTGTTTTTTCTGTCTCTAACCCTCTAACTCTTCTAGTTAGTCACCTCTATCTGTAGCAAGACACTTCATGCCAGAAGCAGTCCCCTGAACTTGTCTTTGCAGCATTTCCCTGCTTTCTCTCTTTCTGACACCCCACTTTGAGCTGTGTTTCTTTAATGCGGCTGACCTGTGTTTACACCAGCAGGCAGCAAACCCCAGGCATGTTTGCCCCTGTTTGGCTGTGCTCTCACCCAGAGCTTTTGCTCTGCACTTCTTCAGCCTTCCAAATAGCAGTCCTCAGGTCAGTGGTCGTTGAGCCAGCTTGGCAACCCTTGCAAGTTAATGGGAGCTAACTAGGAAGATTTGACCCATGTAATTTTTTATTTACGGTGTCAAAATCCTTGTGTTGCATCGTCAGTCTTGTCCATGTCAATTATGTTTCCACCCCAGATATTTAGCAGGAGCCACAGCTGCTGCTATGATGAAGGGTAACACTTCTCACATGTTCTTTAGAGAGTAGAGTAAAGCTGAATTAAACTTCCTAAAACATTCGAGGGACTGACCCTTCTAGAACATAAACAGTTCTGGGCACTGAAGTTCTGCCCCTCAATTTCAATAAACTACCCCTACAATAAAAACCCTTTCTTCTTGTCAGAGGAAATTAGTAAAAAAATTTCAGTTCTAACCTGTCCAACTCAAAAAATTAACCTAGTGCTAACTTATAGGTTCTAGCATGACAAGAAGTAATCTTTTGCCTTGGGTGGTAGGGCACCAAGTCTTTTATTAATGGCCAGACCTCTAATGAGCTGACACTGTCACACGGGAAAAAGTACTTTTATAAACCTCTCTCCAAGATTTGACTGTCACATTTTCAGAGCCATCCTCTGAAGAAGATTTGTTTTAAAAAAATGTACAAAGTCCTTACTGGCAGACAGAGGTACTGCCAGAAGGGCTGGATTTTGAAATAGCAGTTATTTTGTGCATCTGGTTTCTAGGAGCTTCAGTATGTATAAAGCTCTACATATGTCAATGTAAATAATAGACTTTTTCATCAGGCATTATGCAGTCCTATTACTCTGTGTAAGAATAAGCCAAGTGAATGCCAGCTGATTCAACCAGAATTCACCTAAAATCACGTCAAGTAAATAGATTTACCACCTATAACTGCTGCAAAAGTGATTCAAAAAATAAATCCATAAATATCACCTTGTTGTATGAAGTTGTGTATTTTCTGAGCACGGTGATTCAGGTACTGATCTGTGGCTATCATCACCACCACACCTGTATTAGTCACATGAAAAGGCAATTCAAGGTAACAATGAGAATCACCCACCTCCTCCTCTCTGTGGCATTTATAAGGCTCAGCCAATTACTGCTTTTCCCCACCTTGTAACCCAAAATTAGGGTAAATGAAGCCACATGAGGACTAAGAAACAGCCATCCCAGCTAGTAGCCCTGCTCTCTGTAGTAGTTACCATGATATAGTTCACTGTGACTTGCTATCACCTATGAGAACAGGTAAACTTTGCACTCTAAAGGAAGGCCAATTATTTTACATTGAAATTTCTATGGGAGCAGGAGTGTATTTATCATTATGCTTTCTAACTGATGCTAAAATTCAGTTGTATGTCCTTAAAAAAAAAATTCTTCCTGAACAGTTAGATGAGAGTAGCTTCATGCAACAGGAGGTATATGCACCTCTGAGTTAAATTACTTTTGTCTGTCCTGTTTTGACTTGAGATTGGCTTCTTTAGGCTTTGATTGAGAAACTGAGCTGAGTTATAAGTGATTTCTACTTTGGATTCCTCAGGTTGGTTTGTCCAAATGAGGATCATTTGAGCTGTCATGGATTAGAAGACAGGAATAGTTCTTGGCATGCTACAAATCACAGCTGTTTTCATCCCCAACTGTACATCTCTGAAAACTATAAGTTCTTTGCTACCCGAGTTCTTGCTTTAGAATTGTACTAGATTAAAAAAATATTTTTTTCAGAATTGTTTTAGGGAACAGTCTATTACTACTAGTTAGATTTCAGCTTCAGTGTTTCTAGGTTGTGTGTTTGAATCACAGCTGCCTTTTTTTATTTCAGGTGATTTTGAAATCTATCTTTACCCATACTGGTTATATACTATTGTGCTTCTGTTTTGTGATGGAGTAGTTCTCATACTCTAAATAGATCTGAAGAGGTAAAATTTGAGCAGTTATAAGGACAGATGGAAACAAACAGCAGAGCCAAAAAAATGCTATCAGAGACATTGAGAGCTCTGTTTAGGGAAGCTGACCTGATTTACCACTGCCTTGCAACATGTGTATGCATTTACATTTGTACCAAATAAATGAGGAATGCTTCTCATGTGTAATTAGAAGTATTTTTTGAACAGTTATTAGTGATCTTAATGAGTTCCACAAAATGAAGAAACTGATCTGGGAAATCAGAAAACTTCTCTGTGGATAAAGTAACAGGAGCATTGCAAAGCACTGTAAGTTTGGCTCTTCCTAATTTCCTCTCAAGGTTGTAATTGCTTTTGTTTGATATGAGAGAACACATCACCTGTGCCCCTGCCCCTTTTGATGCATTGTAGCCACAGTGCTATATCTGCCTAGAGTTGTGGTTTAGGTTGCTTCTAGATTGCTTTTTTTCTTTAGCTAATAAATTCAACTTACTTTCTTTAAAAATTTGCTTTTCTAACTTAAATGTAGAAGCATTACTTATTTTTATAATTAACTTTATCTGAATTTCAACCAAAACTAACAAGAAGTATCATAATGATTGGATAGTGTTTACCTTAAAAAAAAAATCCCTCTCTTTATCTACTTGCAGTTTTTCACTAGTTGCCTAGCTAAAGTATTGAATTATTTTAACCAAATTATTTTCTTGATCTGTTGTCTGTATTCTGCTGAAATTGTTAGCTTTCATGTGTATTTAAACCTTTATCTTTAACATACAGATAGAGTTGCACATGCAGTATTGGATTCACATAATTTAATAGGTAATATAATTCTGGGGAAAAAAATCTTGTTCACCCCCAAATGGACTAATTAAATAAACTAATTAACTTCCTGAGTGTTTCTAAATTCAGAAGCTGAAATGTTCATATAGTTCTTTGATTATTTTGTTTTGGCTTTGTTTTTCTTTTTATACTCTTTGATCCCATATGTAATATCTCAAAAGTGACAGGTGCCCTAAGAAATTGTAGTAGAGAAGTGTGGAATTCAAAGCAAGAGTCTTACCAGTTTGCTAATTGCAGTGGAGGAGCACAGAAGTGTACCTGCAACTTAAGCTGCTCTGCTCAGTCATACTCAAAAAAAAAAAAAAGACAAGCATGCCCGATGCAGACAGAAGAGATGTGCAGGGGAAGGGATTTTTGAACCACATGGCTGACCAGGAGCAAAGTCCCCTAGCTGGGAGAAGCAACCAGGATGGAAAACTGCCTCAGCCTGAGAAGAAGCTCCGAGAGGCAATTTGTGTGCTGCTGGTGGAGCTGTGTGAGAGGTTCACGTTCTTTGGCATCGTGTGCAACATGATCCACTTCTGCACCGTCAAACTCGGCTACCGCAACTACCAGGCAGCCATGGCCAACATGTGCTTCGTGGGCACCTCCATGCTCACACCGGTGCTGGTGGGCTGGATTGCAGAGTGCCTCGTGGGCAGGATCAAGCTTGTGTGCATCTGCATGTTTCTACACTTCCTAGGTAGGTGACACCCCGGGAATATTCCGTGTTTTACCAGTTCTCTTGCGGAAATGCGTTCCCGAGCGTTGTGTTTGAAATCTAACCATTTCCTCCAGCCTTGTGGCCACCTTCTCTAACAGATAATTACTTAGTTCCTCCTCTACAAAATGCACTGCAGTATTTTTACCTTTGTGGTTTTGTGAGGCAGTGCTTTGAGCAAGACTAAGGGACATTTGTGTGTGTACCTTGTGTGTAGTTGGTGCACAAACCTGACTCCTCTAAGGTGGGTTAGCTATTCAGAACATGGATGCTCAACTCTTAAAATTGGTCCCTTTGACAAACATCTAAAGTTTTTATTGGTTTGCACTGTTTGACACCAATGCAAGGCTTTAGTCAGAGAGAGAGAGTGTGGAAACTGTTTCCCAGCTGTTGGTAGTAAGATTGTATGTGATTGTTGTGTTTGGACAAGAGGAAAAGTATTTAAGCACATACCAGCATAAACAAACTTTGCCTCAAGTACAGAGAGTGTATCCAAATACCTGCACCCAGGGCCTGCTTTCTGTTAGCACATTCCTGTGCTAATGAGCACCTTCCCTGTGTCTCATTTTTGAGATCTTTTATATAAAAGCACTGTTCAAATTAAGTGTGACTGTTCTGTAGCAATTAGTGTCTCTCACAGAGGGTGGTTACTCTGTCAACTTAAACCAAGTTGATAGAAATACTTCTTACTTGAACCAGTTACTGAGCATAAGCAAGTCTGATTTCTACAACAGCCATCCACGTTGTAATTTAGACCTGCAACAAAGCAAGTAAAAAATCAGAGCCACTCCTGAAATGTTCTTGAGCTGATTACAAACCCATTATGTAAGCAGTCTGCAAAAATGATTGTTTTGTGTCCCACTGTTTCTCCAATGGGATTCTGGTTTAAATGTCCTTCTACCACTTGTCTTTGCAGTGCATATCTTAAAGTAGAAGACCAATGACACAAATAGAATTTGAGGTATTTAGATATTATTTTAGACAGAACATTTTTTTGTTGGAGATAGATAATTAAACATTCCTGATGCATTAGAGTCTGATGAGCAGTCACAGTCTTAGTAGTGGCTAATGTTTGTGTTGTTGAGGCATTAATATATTTTAAGTTTAGAGTCCAATTACAACTTGAAAAATCTGTAGCTGATTAAGTTGGAAAGACTTGCTTTACAGACTAGAGGTGGCAAATGCAATTTATGGCAGTGCTTCTATGGGTAAAGTTTCTGAAAATGATGTGTTTTCCATGAAGGTGCAACAGAAAAAAAAAAAAAAGAAATTTCCACAAAATTTTTGAGAATTTATTTGTTAAATTTTGATTCCTATTACAATTCTGGGGTTTATAGTAAAAAAGACTGCACTCCACAGTGGGGTGTCTGGGGCTTTTTTTGGTTAATTGGTGGTTCAGCTGACAGAAGAACCTGAATCCTTACAAGCATTTCAGAGAAAGTTTAGTTTCTTGGAGGCCCATAGCGGTTTTGCCTTACTTTTTATAGCAAAATCCAGAAAGGTTCTGCCTCTCTACAGGATTATGACTGTCCCTCTTTGCACTTTTCTGTTGTGCATCTCTGATTTTTTTCCATCTGCTTTAAAAAAATATGTCTCTGATTTGTCTGATTCTAATTAATTCCAAACGACAATTTTCTTTCTGTTCCAGGCACAGCTCTATTACCTGTCGTGTCATTCCCCTTTGAAGACATTTACATCGACAGGCGACATGTTCTTCATACACTACCCAAAAGGGAGCAGAAAATAGTGTTCTACTTTGCACTACTCACAGCCAGCCTGGGAATAGGAGGCATAAGAGCTATAGTTTGCCCACTAAGTGCATACAACCTTGAGGACTGTGGACCAAAGGAACTTCTTTCATTTTTCAACTGGTTGGTAATTTAATGTTGGCTAAGTATCTGTTGGGAATGATAGAGCATTGCCTTGAAATGTAGATTCTGTGGGTGGTGGGTTTCATGCTTTGTTTTTAACCACAAAACTTGTAGATTTTGGAGGAGTTTCCAAGAGTTTTAGTTAAAACTTCTCCTAACTTTTTCCTTTTGCTAGTAGGTGATAGTCTATTTTAACCTCTCACAGAAATATGCTGTCAGAGTATTAAGGATCCAACAATATGCCCAAATGCTCAAAGATTTGACCATCCAGTTGCTGTTGGAACAACATATTCCACTTGGTTTTCTGCCTTTAGTATGGATACCCCTTTATATTTTCCCATTACTCCCTAACTAACAGTGACAAAATTCAATGATATATTTTTAGCCATGAGAGGCAGCAGTAGAGTCTGCTGGTTTGCTGGAAGTAGGGGTTGCTTGTAGTCTGTGACTGCTAAGCTCAGTGGTAGGGAGCTGCCACCTCGTTTCAGCTCTGTTGCTGGGAAGTTCTGGCATCAGATAAACCTCTTGACATTTGTGTTTTGGTTTGGTGTGGTGTTTGTTTTTTTTTTAATTCTTTAAGAAAAATTGATCTTAAGATGGTTCTTAAAATTCAGGGTGGTGGTTTTTTAGGTTTTTTTAAATATTAATTATTTCTTTCTCAGTGCATCAGGGAGATAATTTGTAGTGATTTGTTTGCCTTTCCTTACCATTTCTGTAGCCCTATACAGAGTGCTATATTTTCTGGTTAAACTGCCCAGTGAGGAAGTTGCAGTGAGAACCTCCAAATCCCTGCTTCAAGGCAGAGTTAAAAAAAAAAAAAAAAAGCCCTGAATTGCCCCCTTTTCTCTCCTTTACATGCATGGTTATTAAAATAAAAACTGAGCACATTTGCATATTAACAATGCAGTGCTGAAGAATCAGTGAAGATCTTAGTGAATCAGATCTCTCCTCCTTTGGGGATGGCTTTCTTGGCTATTCTTTTTTCCTCCAATTATGTTAATATCAAAGAGTTTTGAATTAAATCCAAACTTCAGTGAATAAGGTAGCTTTACCAAAGGTGGATGAGACTGTTTAGTTCCTGAGAGCAGATTCTGCCTCCTTGACCTGCCCATAGGAGAGAAGAGGAAAAAAAGTCCTTCCTTTTTACTCTATTCTGAGTTTTAATCCTTAATTAGCAACATCATTTTGATTAAATAAGGCTCTGGGGGATTAAAACTGGAGAGCAATCAGTTGTTCTGAAAGACAGCTCTGGAGAATTTATTGTACTGTGGTCTTAGCCATTCAGAATTGTGTTTAATCAAAGTGACATTTCTCAGTGTTGATTACAAAGGAGATATAATGCGAATAAAAAGTTCCTTGGGGGAATCCAAATGGGTCAGTTCTTGGAACTCTGGAAATATCAAGAAAGGCACATGTGCAATTAAAAAAAAAAATTTAATAATTTTTGCAGTGACACCCAAGGAGGTGCTCTTGGAGTGCAATCTCAAGTTCTAAAAAATGGAGGGTTCACTCTTAATCTCATTAAATGTCTCAGAATATAATCACTTTTCCTTGGTAAGCTGGTTTCTCTTGGTAGTTTCTTGTCTTTGGATTAAATTTTAAAATTATATGCAATGAGATGCTTGCATGCTCTTGCTAAGTTTCAATCTACGTTCTTAGCCAAGTTCTTTTTAAATAGTCAGAATTATTGAATTAAAGATTGGGTTAAAAGACCTTGTAATTGCCTGTTTTCTAATTCAATCCTTCAAAAAAATTGCTTTGCACATCCAGGGCCTTGTTCTAACCCCTAATATGTACTATGGCTCTGACCTTCTAAACAAACAGAATATACCAATGCTAAGTGAAGAAGGGCTAAGCCCCAAGAAGGGCTTGGATTCTGCTGGACTAAATTTCCCTGAGACCTTCTGCATTTCTAAGTGCTGTTTTTGCATCAGGAGATATACATTCTCTCCATGGGAGCAGGGAATGAGAGCAAAGAGTGCAATCTAGACTAGGGGTGAGAGTTAGCAGAGTTGTATCTTGTCTTACAGATTTGCTGTAAAAAAAAAAAGACAGAACATGGAACCAGTAATATTTTCCACCCTGCCTCATTCTTTTTCTTTCCGTATATTACAAATCAATTTCTGCCATTATCCTGAACACACTTTACTTTGACTTTTTAAAATGTTTTTCTATTTCTCTGGGATTTTTTTCCTCCACCTTGTTTCTGCAGAGAATTCTGTAGTGATAATGAAAAAATTGACATCCTCCTACAAAGCTCTAGTACAGAAAAGTATATAGATTGGATTCTAGTCTATGCATGGAATATCTGGGCCTGAATTTGGATAAATCAAAACTTAAATTTGTGAGAGCTAGGCAGGCTTACGAGATAAAAGCAAATAATATTTCAGGTGACGAGAAATTTTCTGCATCTTCAAAATTAATTGAGAAGGTCTGTTTTCATGTATTTCACTTGATCTCAGGTTGTTTCATTCAGCAATTTCATCTCAACTGTTACAATAAGTAAAAACTTTTTGAATTCTTCATAAACATAATACTTTTCAATACGAGTTGCTACTTCTTTAAAATTATCAAAATGAATGCAGTTCTGTAAAGTGTTATAAGAAGATTATTGGGTCTGTGTGGCTTGTCACAGTAGCATTTAGGTTTGTGTCTGGACTGCATTCTTGAAATGAGCCTCTCAAGTTGGCATTTGGCTCTCATTGTGAGGAGACCTCAGAGTGCTGAAGCTCCAGGAAGGAGCTGTTCCCTGCAAAGCTGTACATGATATTCAGTTTGGTGTATCTAACTAAACCCACTATGTCCTGGTGGGGTCTCTGAGACACTTTATGTAATGTCAGCCCAAATATTGCAGCATCAGGTAGCTGTGATATGAGAACTGGCCAGGTGTGTTGTCTGTTTGTCCATGTTCTGATCTGCTGCTGTCAGTGTGATATGAGCATGTCCCTAAATTCTGATCTGTGTATTGAGGGTAGTTTATCCCTCTTGTTTGCTGAACCCATTGGGGTTTTTTCCCTTCTCATTTTTGTGAGAGGACAGGAACTTTACGTTTTGGTCTCACAGTACAGTGGTGAAGAACAAAAGTGCTCTCCTGTACTCAGGGGTTTTCTTTGGATGCCTCCTGCTTCCAGTCAAACAATCTTAGAGCCAAGAAGAGTATCAGGACTTCAGGTAGCTCCAGCACACTTCTTTAGAGCATTTGGAAAAGAGCCACTGAAACTTTAAAAAATATCAGGAATTCATTCAAGAAGTCCACACAAGTTCTAACTGAACTTGTGTGTAACTGTATTTTTTTTAAAGCTTTAGTTGAACAGCAGTCAACATGGGTATGTACAAAATCTGTCCTACTACATCATCATGGAGTAATATAATTCCAAGGTGCCTTTTGTATTATGATTGAGAAGATAATTCTAGATTAATTAGGAGACATAAATACTCAAGTTCAAATAGCATACATGAGGCAGAAGTGCCACTGAACAAGAAAAAAAAAGCTTCGTTTCCTCAAGCAGTATGTATTAAGCTGTCTAATTATGTGTCAGTCTATATTTCACCTTTAAATGAAACCATTTTGCTAAGGTTCCAGCAAAGGTAAAGGAATCTCCTCTTGCAGCTTCTTGCCACACAAGACCGATACACATCTTGAGAGCTGACCTGGAACTTGAAAGTTTAGTCAAAATTTATATTCTTAACTTAAAATTTCAAAGGTTAAGTCTTCAAGCCGGAGTCAAATTTGAAGTAAAAATTGCTGAATTATCTTTTGCTGTCCTCCTAACTCCTTAAAGAATATTTATTGTGCTATTTTCGAGGGTTCCAAACTGCAGTAGGGCTATCACTAGTGGTATGCCATCTGCTTCCCAGAGTGTGTGATTTTCCTTTGAATATATTCTGTGATTAGGAAGGGCCCCAACACTTACTTGGGAAGCACCTCTACCGCCAAAGACAGTGTCAGAGAAAAATGTGATGGGGAACCTCCTTATTAAGATATTTTCAGAAGACAACAAAAGTTCAAGTTGAGCCTTGCAACTAAGGACTGATAAATCAAATTATAATATTTCTTAAATTTCCTAACATGTAATATTTTTTAACCAAAGGATGGTGGCATTAAGTCATTTCTCTCTTAAGCTTGAAGCATATGATTTGATGATACACAAAACTTATGCTGCCAGATATTAAATGTGTAAGTGTTAAATGTTGATGTATTTAATTAGCATCACCCACAAGAATATTTGCAGTACTAGACTTGATAATTTGTTCAGCTCTACTGCCTTAGTACACTTACTTTAATCTTACACCTCTTGGAGCTGAGACATTCAAGAGAAATTCTATTTTAATTGGTGTGTCAATGTGTTCATGGTACTGATGCTGTCCATACTTAACCATGCCTTTAATTTGATGTTTTAATCTTCTGTAGAAGCCTTATATTATTCAGCCTCTCTTCTCTCTCTTGTCTCTGTGTACTAGGTTTTATTGGCTGGTTAACTTAAATTCAGCAGTTGTCTTTGTCAGCATTTCTTACATCCAGCAGTCTGTGGCCAGGAACCTTGGTTTTCTTATCCCATTTGTGTCTGGGATTATGGCTATCATCACGATTCACATGATGAGGGGTGAAATGATTTACAAACCCAAAGCAGGTAAGAGGCAACTTAGGAAGTAACTCTAGAGATTATTTTCACAGAAGAAATCAACTTGCATATCTAAAAAGAGTTTTTGCATAACACTGCTCTGTTTGGTTGGAGATCCTCGGGTTTTAGCTCTACAAAAATATCTTTTTGTAAAAGAGAGAACATCCATTCCCTGTAAAAATAGACCTGGAGATTCTGGATAGGCTGTAAAAGTGGGAAGTGGTCTGTGGTAAACTTATGCATGTTTTCTGACGTGTCAAGGCAGTCATCAAAGAATTTGCCTGTGCAGGAAGAAGTACAATATCCACACTGCTGGTGGAACTGATTTTGTCACGTTTGGTTCAACCTGTGTTTTGGTCAGTTGAAGCAGAGTTTGTGCCTGTGCTAAGTGTGCTCTGTTGCTTCTCCTGAACTCACAGCTGGGCAGTCAAGCACAGTGGTTAGTCAGCTAAACAGGGTTATGCACTAGTGGCAAAGTAATTTTAAAATGCCTTTATCTTGCAGAACATCTGGTACTTACTGTTAGTTCAACATGCTTGCTTACACAGCCTCGAGTGGTTTCACTCATTTGAAAGTAACTAGAAATATTGAATAGCTTTAAATAGTTCCTGTGCAGACTGTGCAGATATTTTCATACAGAAGAAGTTCTTAGGCTTCTGAGACCTCACCAGTTGGTACCTGAGCTCTACAAAATCCTTTGATAGATTGGTCCCCCTCAATGGACCAAGCACAGAAATGTAAGAGGAACCAAGGTGGCTTGAAAAGGGCCATAAATGGCCAAACCTTCGTGTTCTTTTTTTTCAGTAGAACCCAGGGACTGAAAGCAAGTTATTACTTCAGTATTTCTGTTAAATATAATCAAAGAAAAAATATATTAGCAGTGAGTGAATGAATGCATAAATTAAGTGTTTGGTAATATTGTAGCAAGGACATCACTAGAGAGGTTTATTCTAAATAAATAGAGCCAAAGAAATGCATCCCCACCACAGTGCCCCCAAAACCTCATAATAATATGCAGCTGAGGTAAGCAGTGACTACCATCAAATTAACTACCTTGTTGTGGGGAGGCTGGGGCTCACTACAGTTTTACAACCTGAGAAGGTAAAAACATTTAGTATAGTCCTGAGCTGGACATTTAAATATGGACTAATTCTGTAATTTATCCTTTAACTAGTTTAATCCTACTAAGTGGAATAACATAAATTTGTAGATTATGTCTGTCTTGACCGTCAATCAAACTAGTAGAACATTTTTTTTCTTTGTATCAAGTGTTTTTCCCTATGGCTGTTGCTAGAATGATCACATATTTTCCAAGTCTTTGCAGAATGACAATCTCTACACTAATATCTGCAAAGTTTTTTATTTCCTTAGTGAAAATAAAAGATAATATACTTTGTATCATCCAACGAGGTGATGAAATTAGAAATTCTTCAGAACTGTAATTCAAATCTATAGGTGACCTTAAATGATTTTTATATTTACTGCCTTTTTTATCTTAAGGTAATTCTTCAAATGGATGTTGCATTCAGTTCTGTTTAGCTAGCAAGCATGGACTTTGTTTGCATTTCTTCTCACTGCTATAATTTTAAGGACTGGTAGGTGAAGGAGGACAAAAATGTCTACCATTTAGGGTGCAACATAGGCTTTTTATTGCAATTAAAAAGCACAGATATTTATAATTAGTTTAGAGTGAAAGAAAAAGAATATGAAAGCAAAGTATAAAGGAAAAAGTAAATAATTTTCTTGCAACTTAATATCTATACAGGTTGAAAACTTTAGAAATAAAAATATGGAGTGTATGATGTTTAGCTACGTAATGTGCACTGATATAAATATTTGTGCTTTTAAACATGTTTCCTACTAGCTGATCAGATTTGTAATCTGAAGAATTCAACACTATGGATTTATGTGGGGTTTACTTATTTTCTTTTAAAGAAGGGATGATGTACTTATTCTGACTATATCATTGGTAAAATCCTCTTGATAATAATTAGGTTTATGTATCATTGAAGTTGCTTTCTGCACTACAAATTTAAGCAGCTTTATCTTCCTAGTTTACTAGCTCTTATAATCTGCTGGAATTCTATGAAGAAAAACACAGCTAAATAATGTACTTGTCTGTTTTGTCTCATGCAAAATAACGTTTCCAAAGTAGTTGACTGAAATTAGGTAAAGGAGAGCCTCAGTTGATCCATTAGGAAAGACAGGGAAATATCAGGTTTTGTTGTTTATTTTAGTCTTTTTTCCCAGTGAGAGTGAGAAAGAAGAGCCTGCCCAACACCTCAGATTCCAAAAGAAAGGAGATGGCCATGACCATCTTCAGGACTGGGTCACGTGAACCAGGACACAGTTGTGTTGTTGCTTTGTTGAACTGTCTGCTGGTCTTGTCATGGGTTACCCTGTGCACCATCAAATCTGAGTGGGCTCAAACCCTGGCAGAGTAGTAATACCACATAACTGCTTCTTATTTAGTTTTTTGAACGTCCAACCTCTAGGGTAGGGCAAAAAAAATATCATCATTTTTCTGATCTGAAATATTTAATTACAAGCTCTGCCAATGAATTGAGCTGAAACCAAGTTTTCTGTTATCTCTCATTTACTTCTGAAAACTACCTCTGCTTTGAGAAGAGCCCTAAGTCCCATTTGTTTTCTGGTTAGCTTCTTAGTCAAGTCACTCTGGAAGTCTGCAGATTTTTTTACTTTTAGTCTTCAGGTTAGGTCTTAAAATAATCTAAGATCTTAAACATCACTTACAATGAGTGGTAAGAATAATTGCCTAGTACAGTCATACAGAACAATAAAAACTGTACCCACTCTCTGTGTTTGCAGGCTTTAATAAGCTATTTCAGACTTTATTCCATAGTGCCAACAGTCCTCAAATTGATACTAAAGAGCCAGAGAGTTTTAAATGTTAGTTTATCTAATAAGATGCCCTTACTTAGTACTCTAGAACAAGTGCTTCCAGTAAATGTTAATGGATATTTCTAGAAAATAATTTCCATATCAGAGATAGTAGGGAGATATTTTCCCTCTGCAATCTTCCTTCACCTTAATATTTGGAAAGAATTTAGTTATAGATACTCAACTTACTGTAGTGCTTCAGAACTCAGAAAAGTAGAGAAGTGCCATAACCCTTATTTGCATGGATGGCAATTTACCAAAGGTAAATTAGTCTGCATTCCCAAGCCTGATGCTAACAGTTTTGTCCTCATTTTACTTCTATTTCCTCTGACTTTGAGAACCAAGTTAGCAATTCCTGAACCTAGTGAGCAAGTTTTAATATGCCAAGTACTGAATTGGAAACTTTTCTGTCCCAGCATGCTACTTGGAAATCCTAAGATAATATTTCTGGCTTTGAAATTCATCTATGAGAATTCTCTCATCTCATCAACTGTTTCTTAAAATCCTTTTCCTTCCCACTTCACTACTGCCCTCCCAGTGCTGCTGGACTTCAGCTGATATGCAATATTACAGTACTGTCTTGAAATGAAAACGAACAACATGCAATAAATGGAAAGAAAAAGCAAAGGAAATTAATGCTTTACTTGCTCAATCTCAGCAACAAATTGTGGTGAGTTAAATAACTGGTAGCAAAGGGCAATCTTCTCTGTGGATGTTTGACAGGATTGCTTCTGCAACAATTAGGTTGTGAACCGAGTCCAAAAAAGAATGTTTTGAAACAAATCCAGGCTGTTATTACCTTTCTCCCACCCAAAAAAAACCCACAAAGGTGAATATATCAGGTTACATCTTCCCTTCCAAAGCGTTTTGTCTCGTCTCATTTCTGTTGGCAGCGAATAAAACCATACCAATGTCTGCTGTCTCTGACTGCTTGCAGAGAGTTCCCTGCTGACGACTTTTGGGGTGATTGGCAGTGCCCTGAGAACACGCTGCGTGCGGCACCGCTACCTCAGCGCGGGCGTGACAAACTGGCTGGATCATGCCAAGGAAAACCACGGTGGCCAGTACAGTGAGATTCAGGTGGAAAGCACCAAGTCCCTCACCAGACTCTTCCCATTGTTTACTTTCCAGATCCTGTACAGAACGTGCGTTATGCAGGTGGGTCACACGACTTTTAAACAGGAAAGCTGAAACGGGCTGTGACACGTGTTTGCTGCTATATCTCTAGGCATGTTTGTTCTAGTGGTTTTAATTACCTAAGAATAGTCCTTGCTGTAACCTCTAGTCTCATCAAATAATGAAAATTGACTTGGTCAAGACTCATTAAGGAGCTTGTGTGACTCCTTTGTCTGAACCTTTACTGGTTGAAACATCTTGTACTGGAGTCCTGTGCTCCACATGCTGTTGTGTTGCAGTTATCAACACAGACTCAGGCCCGGTATTCTTCTTGAAAAATGTAATTTTCCTGCTTATTAAATGTTCACTTACTTCTGGAGAGTGGCAGAAAACTTTATTTGCTGTTTTGGTTGCATATTTCTCCTACTGTTTTGACAGGCTTATGTGGCTGTTGTAGCTACAGTGGAAGTGGGTGGTTTTCCATTTGTGGAAAGAAGCAGTCCTTTCACAGCCCCTCTGTCAGGCTATCTGGTTCTTTTCGCTTTTGAGTGTGTGTGTATGTTATATAAATGTAAATGTGTCAAGAAGCCACTTAAGCTGACATGATTCCTTCGGATTCCTTTCTGTCTGGATGATCCTGGCTAAGCAGGAGTTCGAGGTAGCTTACCCTTTGGCAACTGGAATAACAGGTTTATGAGCTGGCTCGGAAATTCATTTTTGCCTATTGCTGTTAAAATGCTGCTTAAGGAAATTCGTACAAATATGTGGCATATACTGCTTCACTGACACTTCCTCTTGCCATCATCCCACGTTCCCATCCATCTGCTTTATTTTATCTCCTCTTCCCTCCTCAACACCCCCCTCTCCCCAAAGGCACAAAAAATCCCCAGCGAACAAAAAAAAACCCCTACCAAACCAGCAAACACATATATTTGACCAAGGTTATGCTTTAGTGACTAGATGAAAATTAAGCAAATATCATTGATGAAATTTATAACAATCTAGAAAATATAGAAGTATTTCCACTGCTGAAAGAATATATTTACTCCTTTAGCAGGATTTCCTGTAAGTTTAAGACTCTTTCTTAGAATAAGAGATAGATCAATATCTTTTTTTGAAGATTAGGAGCGTTTTCTTCATATTTTTAACAGCTTTCAGTGCCTGTGATTCATGTTGATGATATTTTAATTCCTATTAAGAAGTCAATTCTTATTTGCAGTAGGCATTGGAAAAAAAAGGAACCAACAAAATTTGGCTCAGTTCTAAACTTGCATAGTTCTGTTGCTATTTATTCTCCCTTTTCAATTTATATATTCTTTTGAAGGTGGAATGTAGGTTTTTTTCATATTTTTATTAAGATCTATCATTTAAGTAATTCCTTAGCACTGAACAAACTCCCAGTGAGCAGGGTCAACTATAACCATTGATAAGAAACCCTCCATGAGCTCAGTTACTAACCATACATTAATTTTCAGACTGCTACAAAGCAGTAATATTCTACCTGGGTTTGA
Source organism: Manacus vitellinus (assembly GCF_001715985.3). Lineage (NCBI taxonomy): Eukaryota > Metazoa > Chordata > Aves > Passeriformes > Pipridae > Manacus > Manacus vitellinus. The sequence goes on along the minus strand of NW_021940682.1, from coordinate 1,129,596 downwards.
AGTTAACAGTTATACTGAAAAGCTGTGCAGGATGCTGCAGGAATCCTGAACTGACTAAAAACAGAAACAGAGTAAAGAAACCAGTTCTACTTCAAGCTCTGTCATGACAGTACTCTGTGAATTGCTCAAATTGGAGTTTGCCTTCAGTAAAAGGCAGTGGATTATGGCTCCCTGCTGCACATGAAATTAGTTAATCAAGCTTCCTTAAAAAACAAACAAACAAGCAAACCCCCACCAGAACTGAAAAATCTGTTGGTAGAAGCCATCGGGGTTTTGATTTTATTCTTTTTTTTAATAAACTCAACAGATCTTCTGTAGAGCCTCACACAAGCAGGAGAAATTATCTGCTTTTGTAGTGAAAGAGTCTTACAAATCTACTTAACTGCATACCCTGGTGACTGCCATTGGTGGGCTCCTCATCTACCTCTTTTTGGGTTCAGTTTTCAGTTCCCAGGAGCAAAAGGAAGTCCTCTGTATAACTGCTATGGCTCTGAGTTGCATTAAGCTGGTTGTAAGGCTGTGGCAAAATTTTCATTCCTCATAGCTTTTAAAGCCATGTGCTGGCAAGAGTGTCTTGAGAAAAACTCTCACCTTGAGCACACAATCAGAAGTTCAAAATTTGGCTATTCTAGGATTAAATCCTCTGCATCTTGCTATTCTAAGATTCTGTTCTGTTAAACACTGTCTGGGCAAAGAGACTAAATTATTAGGCCATTTGGTGTATTGGCTAATAGCTCTAACTAGGGGTGGTCAAATAAATTCTCCAACTGTTGCTTTGAACTGTTAAACTCAGGAGAAAATGTTATAGAGGGACAATGTTACATTCTGGCAGAGAATGATATTGTCACTATCTGAAAGGCTTCCTTCATGAATGGTCATTCCTTTTGGCCAGCAGGTGTTTGATTTAATGTGACTTCTTCAGATGGAAAAATGTCTGAGAAATTTCCAAATATAGTAAAAATCTCAACCACAAAAGAGACCTGGTATACTAATGGAGTGGGGTTCTATCCTTCAATACAGATTCCTTCAGGATATTATCTCCAAACCATGAATTCCAACTTGCACTTCAGCGGATTTGTCTTCCCAATTGCAGCAATGAATGTGATAAGCATTGTGCCCCTACTGATTCTTGTTCCTGTGTTGGAATGCATTAACTCCTCATGTCTCTTTAGTTCCAAGGACACTGGACATTCTCCAACAATTTACATTGGTATGTATAAAATCCACGTGTTTATACAGTTTTACTTTGTTTTCTGCTTCTGAAAGAGAAATTTCAGTATGATGGATGATCCTATACAACTATTTCTGGCTATAGATATTAAGATGGACTTGTTTTGGGATGATGCTCAGAGGTAAATATGTTTCAAAGGAATTATTGAAAGTCCTGGAAACACATACTAGAAATCAAGAAAAAAAATGCATGGTTTTTGTGTAGGACAGAGGCAGATGCTTCTGACCAATAAAAAATTTTGAGGCACACAAAAAATAACTACAAGTCATCCTAGGATTGGAGAGAAGTGATATTAACTATTTTGTCTTGAGAATTACTCTGACTTGGTTATCTTCTATATGTTTGTTTATCCATTTTTGGAAAGTTAATTTACGTTGAAAGTCTCTTTTGGAAAAGAAAAAGTCCTTTAGTTAATTGCTCTCTGATACTGGATAAATGTGTGTTGCTCAAAATGGTGAGTTTGGATTTAAATAAGTAGGTTATGAAGAGAGGCTTTGTTTTTCTGCTATTTTTTACACTATAACTGCATTGTTGTTAGGACTGCAGCTCATAAGAGGGAAATTGTATTATCACTAGCACAGTTTCTTCCAGATTCTGCAGTTGTATCACAAGAGAAACAAAAGTATCTAGTCTAAGTGTGTATCTGCAATGGGTGTTTTTAGAACTGATGAGCAAAAGAAAACATGCAGACAACCATGCAAGACAAATGGGTGTGTATCACTAGGCTGCTGTTCCCACTGGAAAGGCTGAACATTTCACAGGTGGAAGGTTACTTGGAGAGGCACAGCTTTCCTCTCCAGTACTAGAATTTTCGTTAAAATACCTGGTATGGGATAATTGTTCAGGTGTTTAGCAATTTGATTATTAAAATCCTTAACTGAAACATGCCTAAAACAAAAAGGGATCTCCAAAGGTGAAGTGTTATCTCTCTTTCTCACAGTGGTAAAAAGAAGTCTTGCCTGTTGTGAGTCCCAGTGCTTCCAGCAGTAACTGTTGTAACCTCAGGGTTGGAGTTTGGCACTCATTTCAGAGCAATTCATGGTCTAGAAGCAATGGTCACTTTAGTAGGGGTTGGGCCTCCTTCTGTAGACACTGATGTGATTTTTTTTATTTTTATTTATTTGACTTTTAATTATCCCCAAACCTCTTATGTTCTACAGAACATAAGTGATTTGGAGGGATCCTCTGTGACCCTTTTTTGATGTCAGCTACACGTAGTACCACCAGAAAATCAGCTTCCATTCTTTATTCACTTAAAACTATTCCCTTTCATAGACACCCTCATTAAACTTCCTACATTTTTTATCTTCCAGTCTGCACCACAAATCTCAGATGAAAATATTTATAAACCACTATTTTCTCAGTGTGCTGCTATTAATTCAATGCCCCATGGCAGGCAGCACAGTGAGTACTGACACACACAGAGGTATTAATCTGACTAAATTAGCCTAATTAAGAGTGTTATTAAGTTTTATACAAACCAGAAGCATATAACACAGCAGGTTGCAATTACCCTAGTTTTAAAAATAACATCTGCATTAAAACACAAAAAGCACGTTCAGATAATCATTTTCTTTTAAACTATGGAAATTTCCAAGTTAGTATTAATGTTCTATCCTCTTATGTTGAACAGCAGTAGAATATATGCAGTGGTTTATTCTTAATAGCTTCATTTATTAAAATAGCCTCCTGTTAGAGGTGATAAATTACCTGAGGCATAAAAATACCTGTGAGTACAGGCAATGGCTTCACATATCCAAGTATATGACTGCACCTGCAAATATGGTGGACCTCTAAGTGCCAATATTTTTGCCAACAGTTAATTAAGTTCACAATTATTTTCAGGAACAAAATTGGAAGTATAAATAGGCAGTTGGTGTTAACCCAGCCTATAACTATATTTTAATTCAACTCTTGTAAGAGGAAGGAATTTCAGCAGTTTTCTGTAAATTCTCAGTATGTTAAGAATAACAGTTTTCAAGGATGAACCATACAGACAATGTTGAACTGAAATATCTGATTGTTCTCTATTAAGGGTCTATATGAAAACTGTAATCTGTTAGTTTCTCTCTAGTTGTTGGTCTATTTGTAAATTAGGTATGACCTAAAAAACATTAAAATCTTAACATGAATTTAGACTGTGTCCCAAATATGTTGAATATCTGGACCTCTTTACGAAAAACACTAATAGTTGGTAGACTTGGGGTTTTTCCAGTTTCTTAGTTGTCTGTGGGTTTTTTGATTGTTGAGATGGGTTTGTTTGGGGTTTTTTTTGGTTTATATTTGATGCTGCTTGATTCAGTCAATAATGCAGAAGATTCAGTAGAGAACTGAAACTGTGTGTCTGGTGTGTGCATCAGCTACAGGCAGGAGGTTCTAGATAAAACACCTGAGCCATAGAAGTTCTTTCTGTAATATTCTTAATGGCTGACTATACTGAAATGTTGTCTTAGTCTTGGATTTACTCCATCCATGAGTGACATGGAGAACAGCTCTCCATACAGGACACAAAAGCAAGCCTCCAGTCCAATGTCTATTTGAGGTGATTTGGAAGTTCATGATGACCATTTATCCCTAAAGACATTCTAGTTTGAACAAGTATTAATTCTAGGAAAGCTTTTTAACCTGTACAATTCAGGATGTGAGATCAGGACTCACAAAGGTCCAAAACAACCTTAGTCCCCAGATAACATAAAGAACCTTGTCCTAGAATCACCCCCAAATATTACTAAAACTGGAAAGCCAAAGCCTCAAGTGGTCATTCTAGCTGCTTGTTTCAAACAGAACTGAAGGGAGAAGAGTTAGGAAAACCAGATCTCCAAGTCTCTTGGTTTCTTCCTCTGCCACATAAAACCTTAAAAGATTAAAATTAAAATTGTTGGGCATTCACAGTTTACTTTTTCTGAAATGAATTGGCTTTTTGTAGGGAAAATGCTTCAAGTATAGAACTGTGTAGTAATACTGAACTGCTTCAGGTTTCTTTAGTACCAACATAATTTTTCACTAGGAGAGCTCTTGCTTTGGCAGGTTACAAGAAGCTCCTTGAGGGCTTTATACCTGGCTTTGACAAGCTGCATTGGTTAGAAAATGCTGTTGAATTCCCTCCTGTCATCAATTTTCAAGCAATAATTCACTGATGTTCTCATTAAGCACTAGAGGAGCCTTAACAGCAAAACAGCTTCCAAGGCTCAGGTTAGGCATTGGGAAGGATATTTAAAGCTGTGGAAATGCAGGAAAACTGTGCTGGTGGAAGGGTGTGAGTTTGGTGCTGAGAGAAGAAACACAGAGGCCTGCAAAAACACAACAAGGCTAAGGCCAATTAGCTATATGAGTTTTCCACCTCTTCCATACTGACACCCAAAAAGAAAAAGTTTATATTGTTATAAATATGATATGAAACAAAAGCTTTTTAATGTTGACGTCAAATCTAATAAGTGTAACAATTATCAGTCATGAAGTCAGAGGAGGCTTTGAAAGAAAAACATAGTCCAAGTATTTGAGCCAAAACTGTCAAAAGAAACCAAATTCTCCTCACATTATGGCTTAGAAATGCTGACAAATCAGAAATTTGATTAAAATAAGTGGGAGTTCAAACCATAAGAAATATACATGTTTCAGGTTCAGAGACTTACTTGAAAACTGTGCTTGCTTTGTGTGTCTCTTTTCTGAGAGGCTGCAGCCATTTCATACTGTCAAGATCAAGAAATACAAAAAAACACATTTAAATTGCATCCTCTATACAATGGGCGAAGTGTTCATCTGAGTTTTAGAACCTTTTATCATGCATTATGAGGCTGAACACATGGGGTTGGGGGTTTTCTGGTCCTGTGTGTTTGTGCAGTGCTTGCACTTTTGCCTTGCCACTGAGGCAGGTGTAAGACTCCATGAGTTGGATGTGCAGTGGTATATTGAAATGTTTTGGGGATCCAGTGTGTTACAGATCATGTGGCAATACTGCTTCAAGACAGCTGAGAAAGGCAGGAGGCAACTGTGGTCTCACAGCTCATGTGTAAACTCTTAGAAAGCTGGAGATGAACTCTCCCACTAAAGCAGATCTCATCCTGAAATGTTTAAAAGTCCAGCAAATGCACTATAAACAAACTTTCTAGAGTAGTTCAAGGGAGCTCTAAAGTGGACGAAAAGGAGAAAAGGTAGGAATCCTTGATCTCCTGAGGTGTGATATGCACAACTAATCTTTTCCTCTCCTATCTGCCATGGCTTTCAGCCTTAGAAATCTAGTATTTTGAGTACCTGCACTGCTTCTTTTTAAATAGAAAACAAATGGTTAAAGTTTACGGCTTTAATGTGTATTTCAGAATCTTACTGCTGCTTAAGTAGGAGAATTTCCTGCTGCTTGATAGTCTTTCCTACCCAGTCTCTTGTGATATCTGGAAGGACATTTGCCTTTTCTTTCTCTCCTTCTTTCTTACCTCCTTCAATCTTCAAAAAAAAAGTAAAAAGCTGTTCTTTGTGACTTTGGTCTTCAGAAAAGTTTTTCCTCTCCCTCAATTATTCCACATTCTTAAGTTCTTTCTGTGCTGAGCTGTTGTTCCTTTACCATATTCATGTTTAGGTGTTCAGAAAGAATGTTTTGGGGCGGGGGAAGGAATTTATTATTGCATTTCTTAGGAGTTTACTTCATTATAAACACATGAAGATCCTGTACTGCAGCCTTGGCAAATGCTCTCTGTGCTCTTTGCTCAGTTGTAGGTCACTTATCCGCTGCACTCTCCGTGATGGTCGCTGGCTTCTCTGAAATACACCGAAAGCATTTCCCTCAGGTGGAGCAGACACTTTCTGAGGAGGTTCTCCTGGTCTCCTCCATGCCTTGCTTCCACTTAGCTCCTCAGTACATCCTCCTTGGAGTGGCTGAAGCCTTGGTAACTCCCTCCTGTAAGTAAAACCTAGTAGGCTAAAGCAAGAGTGTCCTGACTCGTGGAGAATTATATCAGCTGCCTAAATATAGTTACAGTTGTTTGATATTTTATCTCTGGCTCTCTTCCATGGGCTTAATGAGCAGATCTGTGCTTTACCTGCTTCGGAGAAGCACAATTTGTCTTTGCTGGCTGTAACTCAGAATGAGCAATGATATTGTTCCAGATTAACTGGAAGATAGCACAGTCCAGTCAGGTCCCTGGGGTGTGCAATCCACTGTTTGGCCTTGAAGCTGAACCTGCTACAGGCAGGGGCTGGACTGGATGAGCTCCTGAGGTCCCTTCTGACCTGAACTCTTCTGTGATGATTTTATTGAGACAGAACAAAAATACACAGGACAGCTAAACTCTGGTTATGGTCTGTGACCACCTTAAAGGTCACAGTCAAAGCGAGGTGAAGCAATTTAGCTCAACACTTTCCATTTGTGGACCCAGCAAATAGAATTATTACGTGTTTTTCACCAACACAGAGAACATGTGGGCAGGTAACACAATTCAACTGACTCACCTAGAGAATGTTGTAGGCAGATGCAAAATTTTTGTTAGTGGTCCAATCAGGAGTCATCAGAACATGCCTCCACAGATCATCACACCTTAACTTGTGACATGCAGCCAGAGATAAACACTCCTGTTCTTCAGAGCACAGGCAGAGCTCAGCTTGTCTGCCATCCATACATTATGTAGTCATACTCTTGATTGTGAGTCTGAACTTTTTTACCTTCCATTATTTACTTTTCCATGTCTACACTGACATTTCTGAGGCTTATTTTCTTCTGAGGAGCATGAAGAGTGTTTACCAGTGTTTTACCTTGCAGAGCTTCAAAAAAAAAGTATTATAAAAATAATGTAAGCAACATTCACTTAGAGACACAGGTAAAGTAATTGACTGGCTGATCTCTGCAGGCATTTAATTCGATGGATTGAGTGTCTCTTGTTCCAGTACAACCCCAGAAATGTTCAGCTTTTTATTTAAGAGCAGGAAATAACTTCAGTGTCTCAGCTTTGTTCTTATACTCTAAGACTACTGAAAGCTGTGGGTCGCAGTCTGTCACTAAAAAGGTAATTTTCCCTAGTTTTAAATACTTAGCACTTTCATAATGCCTCTTCATCTGATAGCTCTCAAGTACTTAACTGAGACAAGTTTCTAGGCAGGTAATTTGGTTTCTAGGTTACAGGCTAAGTGTAACTGAAAACTGTGACCTTCTCTGTTTAGCTTAACAAAAAAAAAAGGTTAGAAGGTGACTTGCTTACAGTCTTCTCATGCAAAAGCATGAGAAGAATACTGCTGTTAGAATAAAGCTTTTTAATCCAGCACACCGAGACACAGCTGAAGTCCAGTGACTGGAAGATGACATTAGCCTTTAGAAAAGAAATAAAACTCCATCCTAGGTTTTTTTTTTCTTTTTTAGAGATCTTTTTAAAGGATTGTGATTAGAATTTCTTAAGAAGAAAAGCCATCTTTACCCATTTAAGTAAAGATTAAGCATCTTGCTAAGAGCTGCAGTTAGAGGCGTGATTTAAGAACCCAGGTAAATGGGACTAAGTCTAAACTTGAGACTTGCATACAGAAAACTAAAGGTAGATGCCTAAAGCAGATTATTGCTGTAGCTGATGGGGATGCTGGTCTCCATTCCCTTGCCCACACAGATGTCTGGCCCCGTTTGTCATGGAGTATCTCGGCCATGCACGCTGGACAAGCAGGATCTTCACAGTCTCTGTTACCCCAGGTGCTGCTGGAGAAGAACATGGTTTTTCCCACAAGTCTTGCACCATGTCTGATCACACCCCCAAGCAGATGGCTGAGGTTCACTGAAGCACATCTGGCAGCACTAAGCATCTGTGTTCAGGCTTCTGAACTGAGCTCCAGGTTTCTACTTCAGTGTGAACTGAATTGCCTTTCAGGAACCATTCAGTGGATCTCTGTGGATGTTAGTGACAGCCTAGACACTTAAATAGTTGTTCCAGCTTTCCTGAAATTTTACTGCCTTTCCTATGCAGAAGGTCAAATTCAATTATCATAATAATTTACTTAACCTGAAAGTACATGATCCGAGTTGAAGACAGAAATGTTCACACTTGTAATCAGAGGGAAGAAAGGAGTTATCTCATTTCTGAAGTGCTTGGTTAGAGAAGTTAGATTTGGCATATTAAACTCTTTATCTTCATTAGCACCTCTTTTATTAGGACTGTTCAGACTGGAAAAGAGAAGGCTTCAGGTTGACCTGATTGTGTCATTCCGGTATTTCAAGGGAACCTACAAGAAAGATGGAGAGAGACCATTTACAAGGGCATGTAGTGACAGGACAAGGGAGAACAACTTCAAACTGAGAGTAGGTTTAGATAAGATGTTAGTAAAATATTCTTTACTATAAGGGAGGTGAGGCCTGGGATAGTATGCCCAGAGAAGTTGTGGATGCTCCATCCCTGGCAGTGTTGGATGGGGCTCTGAGCAACCTGGTCTAGAGGGAAATGTCCTTGCCCATGGCAGAGGTGTTGGAACTAGATGATCTTTAAGGTCCCTTCCAACTCAAGCCAATCTATGATTTGGTCCCTGATACTTAGAATTATGTTTATACAACATATTTCATTATCCTGTTGACAGGAGTTTTGTAAAATCATCTGCTTCAGGTGACATGAACATCTCTTAGAATAATATCATCATTTAATGTTCCCCTACCACTAAGGTAGTATTTAAAAACAAAATAATGATATTGCTCTCCTCCACAGTGTTAGAATGTAAGATCTCACAGTCCTTTGCCAGGCTGAATTTGTAACCCTCAGTTTTAACTAGGAAACCAGTCTTTTTTAAGGTTCAATGATTTAAAAGAAATCAGTGCTTGCTGAAGTGCTGAAAGAGTATCGTCATCAATGTGTCTCAAAACACTTAGAAACGGGAAGCCTTGTAGCAAACAGCTCTGTTAGAGGCTATATTTGGGATTGCTTTGCCCACCAATGAAATGCAATAGTCTCCAGGGTGACATGCAGCAGCTCTTTAATAGTTTTACTGCAGTATGCAACTGAAACAACAGGGCCAATTTAGGTAAGGAGGATGCAATTGCCCAGGCTGAATCTGACCCTTGTTTTTAGAAGAGAGGTATAACCAAAAACTTTTTAGTCTTAGTGATTCAGATTAGCCAGGACACTGACTGTATGATGTTTCAGACTGTGTTGTTGCATCTATAGATGATGTCCCAGGCTCAGTTGCTTTCACTTGCCCTCAAGCTTTTGGTTCTTCTTGTGAATAAGGAAGAAAACACTCTCCATGGTGTTTTTTTCTTTAGTATGTTTCCAAAGCTCTTATTTGGACATTCAAGTTACAAAGGGTGAAAGGTGGTGATTGCAAAGTTTCATTTGTATTCAGAGATGTTTCAGGCTACTCAACATCCAAAGAGGATCCTCTACAGCATGTTTTTCAAGCTAGAGGTCATGCAAATTCAACTAATAAAGCAGGTTGGGAGGCACTGGGGCTTGGCAAGCAAGTGTGGATGAGGGTTTAAGGTATGAAATTAGGAAAGAGAGGTTACTGATAATCAGGGGAAAATACTTGAAAAAACCAGCTATTATAAAGTCTTGCTGTTACTGTAACCTACTTTAGCCAAATTGCAGCTGGGGGGATTATTTGTAGTCATCTATGCTACAACAGCATGCTACAGCTTCTCCTCAGTACCAAAGCTGTTGCTTCTTCTGGTATAGCCTTCTGGCATAGCCTTCTGGCAAAAAAAAAAAAACGAAGAAGGATGTCTTAAAAATTATCCTGTGAGTCTGGGGAACTGCTCTTCTGGGGAGGAGCACTGTCCAGCTTTAAGGTAAAGAGCAAGGTAGCTGTCCAAGTTAACAGAGAGCTCTAGATTTCTGAAGTATTTAGTAGGGGCAGCACTGCATTGGCTCTGGCCTAGGAGTTCCTGGTCTTCTGCAGTTAAATATCACACCCCTTGTCTTCATGCTTACTGACCATGGTGGTGTTTCTCTGGTCTTGCTTATGCCTGAGGTTTTAAAAGGTGAAAGCAGCTATAGGGGTGAAAAATCCTTGTGTACTTGTGGAACACTGATAGTTGTACAAGCTGTAGTTTATTAGAGATTCACTTAAGCAGTTTAGATAATGCTTTGTTAATAGGGTACATGCTAACACATCTGATTGCTCTTCTGCAGCAAGTACATTCTCCGTGTAAAATATGGAAATTCTCTATTACAGATGCTTCGAGATATTTTTCTGTCTTATCTACCTTCTGACATAATTTACTTCTTTCTTTCTTTCTTTTTTTTTTTGCTTTTTTTAACCTGTAACTGTATCTGTTTCCTTTCCAAGGTGCCTTACTTTCATTCCGGCTCGTGCCTGAAAGAATCAGAGGGATTTCCATGCACTTTTTAGCTCTCTTTAATGGAGCTGGCTGCTTTATGGGAGCTTTCTTTGTTCAGACAGCCCACGCAGGCACTCAAGGTAAGAGGATGCTCATGATTGGTGTTGCGGAGCAGTTTTCTCATATTATTGATTTGGAGAATTAGGCAGCAGAATTAAAGGAGATGCCAAAGTCTCATTGATTTGCTCTCACAATTAAGATGGAATTAAGATAGGAAATAGCCTTCCAACTGTATTCATCCAATTTTAATGAGTCATCTTAGTTTTGATAGTTGGAATAATTAGAGGATGGCATCTCGCAGGAAGTCCTCATATCCAATCTCTGTACTTCTGCTCTGGGAGACAAGAAAATAAATTGGCTAGGAAGAACCTTTTTATGTTCATAAGTTCACGTTATTCACACTCATGTGGAAACCTCTGGCCATGAGAGGAAGATCTGTGCTTTAAAGGATGGAGAACATGCATTCCTGACTGTTCCACAGAATCACAGGGAAAAGAAGTGAATTGAGTGTTTCAAGGCTGTCTAGGGAACTGGTTCTCCTGGACCCATTACTTTTCTCTTGCTTTCTTTACATTATTTCCCTTGCCTAGCTATTGGAAGAACCAGATTCAGTGAAAATATGATCTCACCCTTTTGCAGGTGAATACTGCAATTCCCAGAGAACTTCCTGTTTCAAAAGGAGTTATTTCAGATTCAGCCTGTTGAGGTGAATTTAGTGTAAGCCCTGAACTGGAGTTTTTTCTGGGTTGCTGACTTTCAAGATGAGCCAAGAATTTCTTAGTCATTTTTCCTTTGCTGATGAATCTTTGTTCAATACAGAAAAGACTTGTTTCATAAGTAAATTTAAAAAGTAAAGCACTTGAGCACTTGAACCGAGGGACAAGGATCCCTTTGTTCATGTCTGAAATAGTTTCACTTGCTGAGGCAGTACTTCTGAAGATGCTTTCCATTGATAAGCTCTTTTGGTACTGTGTTACAGAGAACTGTTCTCTGAGAGAGCACAGCTCCTGGCCCCAGTGCATGACACCACTGCAATTACCACGGCTGCAGAATTTTGCAACTGCTCAGGGTTAAGTTTTGGGTTCTTCTCTTTCCTATGTAAAGAATCATGTATTTTCAAAACAGGGGAAAGTGGGTATTTTGCAAGGATGACAGGAAATTTTTATTCCTACTTGCAAGATCTGAACAAACAAATAATGCTTTGACATGCAGTGCTTGTTTTAAGTTAAAAATTCAATTAAAATTTTATTATGAGGTATAAAAACATCACCTAGAGATGGGTAAAAAACAGGAATGTTTACAGAAATGAATCAGGCAAAGAGCTATTAAGTACCAAGGCATCCAGTGTGGAGAAGTGAGCTCCTTGAATGTCCCACAGTGGAACAGATTGTTTTTCATTGTGTACTATGGGTTCAGTATAATACAGGTTCAATGAACAAACAGTTTAAGAAAGACTATGTTGCTGTCTTTTTTTACTCTCCTCCCCCTGAAGTATGGAAATTATCAATTTCTATAAAGTTGAAATATTCAGTAAAACTGACATATTTTACTGCAGTTTTACTTTGGGTATAATTAAATAAACAACTATAAAATAATTAGGCATAATTTCAGCACCAAAATATTTTGCCTATGTTGTGTCACTATTATGTAATTAATTTATTAGTGAGTATTTTTATACAAAGCGATAAAGGAAAACAATTTTTGCATTTGGTTTTCAATTCAGGACATTTTTGTCTAGCTTTCTATCAAGGTGACTTATTCTTTTGCTGTAATTCTGTGTGAAATCATTCAATTGTTTCAAAAAAGAAAATGCTCATTCCTTGCCAGAAATGTTGTTTTAACAGAGATTTCAAATTCTTATCCTGTCTGGGATCGAGAAGGCTGAACTCTCCAAATTCTCCACAGGATGCAGTTGCCATGTTCTCACCCCTTTCACTCAAGATTCTTGAGCAAACTGAGAAGTGTTCTGGCTAAAATCCTGATCACTCTTACATATAGCAGACTCCTCTACTTAGATTTGAGCAAAAAAAAAAGGCACTATAAATATGTCTTTGTTTAACTTTGTCAGACCTGCTGTTCCTGTGGGTGGAACTGACCCCACCATTAACCTGAGCAAAAGTCACTCTTAAATTTCCCAGGGATTCAGTGACAGTCTATATTCAGATTAAGGTGCCGTAATGGGACTGAATAAACCCCTAAATAAGAAATGTCCTCTGAAAACTCGAAAGGCTTTAGAAAACACTAAGTGAAAAATGTTCAGTGTTTGCCCTGCTGCTCCAGTTACAAGAGTGTTAGAGGATGCTTTCCTTATTAGTATGTAAACAACATGTTATTAGGCTCTCACTTTTTACTCTTAAAAATAAGTGGAATTTCACAAGTTATCTCTTTCCCAGTGTTCCTTGCTTGAATAAGATTAATTATTCCAAATTACCATAATTCATGCAATTCACAGTCTGTAAAAGATGGAGATATTCCTGCATCCTCATTTGTGTTACAATGCTTCAGACTGAAGACAGTATATTCCTCTACTCATCCCAGATAGACTTTTGTCCAGCTGACTCTTCAATCAAAGTAGGTTTGGGGTCAGACTTCTGTAGCTGGGTACAGACTGTGAGAAAACCAAAGAAACATTTTAGGCTTGGTTTTGTTGTTCTCCTGGTTTGGTAGGAACTGTTATGAACAAAATTCTTCTGTTCCATCTGTATTTTTTCCAGCTCTTCCACTGGGCTTCTTACAGTGTTCTTTGGTGCTTGTGAGGAAAAACTAAAGATCAGAAAAATAATAATTTTAAAATTTATAAAGTCTAATGGTTACCTATTGAACCTTCTAAGGATGATAGTGATTTAGGGAATAAAACTGTGTCCTCTCTTGGGTTAAATTACAGTCCAGTTACACAAATTAAGCTCTCATTACTGACATCTGGTCAGGTTCTTTTCAGCTTTTTATTTTGTTTGTTCCTAAAAAAGCCCAGCTAGTTTATTTATATTGAAAGTTCTTTCTCATTTTCTGAAAGAGAAGATAGTGTTCATGCAACGGTTTTGCAAGATTTAACAAGGTTTAGTGTGTGACTCCTGGGCTATGAATGCTTTTTGTCTTGTCCCAACTAAAACCTGAGCCAAGACTATTTCTGGTTCTCCCATCTCTAAGCAATGAGACCACGTTTGCCATGTTTCTGCAGCAAAGTAGATCCTCCAATGTGTATTTTGAAGTGTTGAAGCACAGAGGGTGTTGACAAAATTTAAACTTTTTTATATCCTATCTCGTGTCACTGGTTTAGAATTTTATTTGGGTTTTTTTATTGGCAAAGTTGATCAGATATCAGTCAGTCAAAGCTGCATTAATCATTTTTAACGCATCTATGGAGGATGGTGTGAATATGATAAAATAAGACTTTTTTTAAAAATCTGACGAGTGCAAACAGATGATGGGTGACAGTGATATTTTCAGTACAAGCTGGGAAACTGCTTTCTTTTGGATCTCTTACCTCTCCTAACATTTTAACGGAAGAAGATGCAAGACAAAACCTGTCCTCCTATGCCAATCATTTCAGAATACATTTCTCTAAAAATAATAATATAAATATGTAAGAAAGAAACAAAAATAAAGAAGGTCAGAGGAAGGAAATTGCCCCAGACACAGTATTTAGAGAATCGTTGGGTTTTTTTTTCTGTGGTTTGGGTTTGTTGGCTTTTTTTGGTTGTGTTTTTTTGTGGGCTTTTTGTGTTTTGTTTTGTGGCTTTTTTTTTTTTTCATTTGGAGCCTTGTGTGATTCTAAATACCAAAGATGATAAAGCTAAAGGGTATTTCTTACAGTCCAGATGGTGGTGTCCACTGATGCCTACTTAGCTAATAAGGATTAGAGGCAGATTGAGACTTTAATTTGGATATGATTAAACACTAAATACATGCCCACTAAGTTGATGAAATGATTGAAGGCAATACAAACCTTTTCTAAGATATGAAATAATTTTTTTCTGTAATCATAGTCTAGGTTACTGGATAGATGGAAAAATGCAGGAATGGTACTGAATAGACTGACTTCTGGCATGAGACTGTTTTGCTTTGTTTCCAGTGTTTTCTCTACAATAAAATACTATGGTGTCATTCAGTAAAAACAACTGAATGCCTTCCTGTGCAACTTTGGGCCTTCCCTTGAGCTCTCCAAGGGTGCCATCCTAGTAAGAGATACACTGTGTGCACTAGTATTTGTTAAGTTTGGCTTACAACCTTTTCTGCATCTTCTTTGGTGGCTAATAGTGCCAGCAGCTTGTTGCTGTCAGTCATCCACCAGAATCAGCCCAGGCAAGTTTTTGTCCATGTTCTAATCTCTGCTTCACCTACACCTCTGCCTGTTTTTGGTAGGATCACGTGTTTTGGTGTTATGTAATATTCCTTTTTCTTGTACTAACTGAGCAATTTGAATACAAAATTGATAGGACTGCAAAATGTCAGTGAAAGTTCACCTGGTACTTCATTTCCATGATGGTAGAGCAGGCTTGAGGAACTGACAGTGCTAAGACTTAACTTCTAATTTGTTCTAAATTTGCTGTAAAATACGAACCCAGTTCACCTCTAACCAGTAAGAAAAGTCTCTTTAAAATATATGCGAACTAAAGGAAACTTCTGATTCTTTGTGGTGATTCATGCTACAAAGTATTTCCATTGTTGGAATAAAAATGGAAATCAAAAGCTTGTTGTAGAAAATTAATTCCCAGTGAGCAATTATCCATGTGACAAACCAACCTTGTAATTGGCACTTCTGTTGGCAATCTCCATAGAAAAGTAAAGGACTGACAGAACCCAAAGGCAGTCCCTTTTGGGGGAAAGTGAGTTGTTAGCATATCACATGCTGATTCAAGGACGAGAAAGTGCTGGACTATTGAAAGACAGCAGTGCCCAGGGTGCTTCACTCCAACAAAAACAAACAAGCTGATCCATTAAGTGCCTGGTGTTCATGGCTGAGAGTAAGATCCTGAAGGTATGAACCCCAGACCTGGTCAGTGGAGGGTACTGGAGTCTGCAGGCAGCTTTTGGAAGGTGTAAGTGGGGTAAGGGGTGAAAGCATCTAAAGGGAGTTTTGGTGACTGAAACACATGGGTGATATTTTAGCACTGATGACTGTTCTCCCAAGGCTTCCTGCCAGCAGAGGATTCTCTGTAAAGAGAGTGTAAGTAGAAGTAAATGTAGTTCAGGTTAATCCCCTCTTTCATGGAAAAACTTTTATTTAAAAGGGAAAATGGAAGAAAAAAGAGTGAGAAGTAAATATTTTCAGCTGAAAATAGGAAATAGTTACATTAATCTTTGCTGCGTCCACTGATGAAAATGCATATTGGCAGTAGGATTACAGTCTGGCTATCCTAGGACTGCTGCCATCCTTGTTCCTCTGTAGAAAAGAACACCCCTGACAAACCTTATTGCCCTTCTATGAAAGGAAAAGTCCTCTTGCTTTGGAGGGAGCAGGAAACGAGAGGGAAAGCGTGTGTGCTATGGCAGCTAGAGCCTTACCCTGCCCAATCCAATTTTGTCCCTACCTATGCTGTTGCTCATTTATACTAGAGGGTTTTCCAAAAGCTCTGTGTCATTATCCTGGCCTTGCTGTTTACACACTAGCTATAAGTAGAAGAAGGAAGGAAGAGACAGAGCAATGATCTTTGACTGAGGCCATGGAGGAGACTGGTGGTGAAGCGGGAGCAGAACCCAGATCTCCTGCTTGCCAGGCTGCCCTCCTACCCCCTCCAACACTTCCCCCTTTCCGTGCTTCCATCTGGTGCCTTCACTAGTGGTAAGACAGTTTCAAAGGTCCGTTTCACCCTATTCTCTTAGAAACTGCTAAATTATCTTTACTTATTTGTTTGTTTTTATCGCTCGGTGCTAGTTTTCAAGTACATGCTTTCTGTTCAGGTTCCATTTTAAATGCCATCCCATTAAAGAGCTCCTGCTGCTCATAAAGGCAGCCTGGCCAATGTGAATAACCTAGCAGGCAGTGTGAACTCTGCTTTGACAAGCCGTAGCACCGAACCCCGTGCCCGCTCCCTCTTCCACCAGCTCCACGCGCTCTCCCTCCCTGACTTCTATTGGCCACTGGGGGCTGGGAAACGAAAAACTACCTGATTGTGAATTATGACAGTAAAAGTTTATAAGCTGCTAAAATGGAGTTACAGCACCTAGGAGCTCGGTCGACTTACGGTGTTAAATGACACGTTTTAAAACTCACTCTGAGAAGGCGCTACAAGGGGAGCGGCGCAGGCGGAGGTGAGGTGGTGCTGCTCTGAGACAGGCAGGAGGGTAAGGTGGCACGGGGAGAACTGCAGAGGGGTTTGGGAAAACTGCTGCACGGATGGCAGTTGTTCTCTGTTAAGATAAAGGCAAAGGCTTTGAAAAGAAACATGTTTAAAACTCTAAGACGTGGAGGGAAGACGAAAAAATGTAAATACACGAAGGCGTGTTGGGGAGGGGGTTGTAATTCTTTGGCTTCGGTCTCTCCTGTGTTGTGGAACTGCTCTTTTTCTCTAATTAGAAAAATAATGACAAGTTAAGGTTGGCATTTGATGGCTAAAGATGGCATTAGTGGCCAGAAGATTGGTTAAGGCTAACAGGTTTGTGCAGCACAGCTGTGGCAAGAAAGCTGGCTTTCCTCCTCTCCTCTTTAGGTCATTCAAGAGGTGAATAGCCACACTATTTAGATCGGCAGGATTTGATACCAGACTTGGATGTAGCAAAGAAAGGTGACTTTGGGCATATTAATGGTGGTATTTTAGTGCAGATCAGGAGTGTGCTTTTAATCTGAATCTCCTGATCATCTCTGATTTGCATTGTAGAATGATCTTGGAGCATAAAAACAAGTGCATTCCTTTTGGATGGAGCTAAAGGAATGCTCATATCTGATATGTTCCAGCTGTTAGTGGGAACTGGTCTGATGTGAACCCCCCCTGAGCTGTGGATTGTGTGGACATTGCATTTTCAGCACCACCTGCTTCACATTCTGTATTTCTTCATTAATTGCTAATGAAGACAGTCTATCTGCCTTCTTCAAAGGCAATAAATATTCTATATTTCCAAATTATGGAAGTGGTCATTACAGCACTGTATAGGTCTCTGATATTCTGTAATTTCAGTTTCTGTCTTCCTTTTCAGTTTGGTTTTATGTTTTTACTGTAGTTGGTTATGGTACTTCAGGTGCTTACTGTGTTCAGTTGCAGACTGACTGGGGCTGGCTTTCTTTTTTAAGCTTTTTGATTTCCATAGTTATTTACCATCTGAGCTTGTTTGCAGACCTGTTGCAATGAACACTGAAAGCAATGCAGCTGCAAACTGAAGCACACAGGTATACCTGCGAGGCAGGGAAGCCTCTTCGTGCACCCAGATGGTTCTGTCCTCTGCTGAATGGAGGCTGCCAAAATGTCCCAGACACTATTGCCAAAAGCTTTGGTACAAAAGGATCTGATTCATGCAAATAAACACTGCATGCAAGAGAAGAATGTGTTGCTAAAGGCAGCTATAAAGAAAGGTAAAGTGTCAGATGGCATCTTGGTAATGGAGGCACCAAGCAAATGCTTCTCATGTTTTGGGGTTTTTTAAATTTTTTTTTGTTAAGGAGAATCTATTAAAAGCATGAAAGATATGAATAAGGATTTCTACTGGCCACCTTATTTCTAAAACTTTCACATTTAACATTCATTTAGCTGTGTGCACAGGATAATACAGAGGGAAGGTGGCCCAAACATTGCAGGAGTAGCTGTGCAGAATTAGGTTTTCCAGTACACTTCAGATTCATTAGGAAGGTTCTTTAGTTTCTTTAGGTCTCTGTTGCCCATCTCCAAAGCAAGAGCAAACATACACTGTAGACTCAAAAAAACCCCCACGTAGGTGCTGTGAGAATGAAGTCTGTATAAACATCTACAGGGGGGTTCAGAGCACCTGCTGGGGTTGTGTCTTACACAAAGTTATCTTTGTGTCTTCCATATGAGCCATGTCTCTTGCTGCAAGGCAAACTAATTCTGCTTCAAATGTCTACTTTACCAGGCAACTGGTTTCCACACTTGCTGCATGAAGGTAAATTGGAGAGATTCTTCTTCTTCTTGGCTTCCTTAATGATGGTGAACACCCTGGGGTTCTGGACCATTGCACACAGGTATGTGTAAGAAAACGAAAACTTGACATTTCATTTGTAGGTGTGGGTAGAAATTCTTGTAGAACCTGTAAACCAGTGTGTAATTAAGTATTGGTAGTGATAGATATGTGAACAGAGATTTCACAACAAAAATGTGGTAAGGTTAAACAGAAAAGACTGGTGTCATTAGCCTTAAATACTTAAGGGGTCTTATTAATTTAAAAATGTCTAAAAGAAGAGGGTCATATTCTTTACAGAAAGGTGTAAATATTTTGGCATGGAGTTTAGATAGGAGCACAAAGATATCTTGGCCATGGAACTGACTTCCACTGCACTTGGCTTTGTACCAATTTATAGAAAACAATACAGTCATCTCAACAAACTTACACCTTTAGTCCAGGACAGTAGTCAGAGGGGTGGTAAGAAAGCACCAGACCACTACAGGTTCATGCTGTATGCAGTGGTTTCAACAGCACACTGCAAGGTTTTCTGACACTCTACTGGGCATGGGATGAAAACAACTTTCTGCTGGAGAGAACAGAATTTCTCAGCCCCCACTCAGGAAGCAATTTGAAGCTCCCTATAGAGCGTAGGTTTAATCCCTGTATGTCACCTGTAAACTGCAAGGAACTCGCAGCTGCCGTCCCCTCTTACGTCCAGGGTGGTTTGAAAGTCAGCCTGCCTTCCATATTCCAAAACATTCATCACAGTTAGCTCTGTTGTCAGCATTATTAGTAATATTTGAAGTCAAGAAGAGGGAGGGAAGCAACCTGTGTCACCGGGAGTGGGAAGGGTCACGTGCAAATGGCATTCACTCTTAGACACTGGGGGGCAGTTCTATGGAAATCCTTCAGAAACCTTTGTGAAGTAGGGATTTGAGGATGACAGTAATGGAAAACTTACAAGGGTAGTGCACTTCTAGAGCTCTTGACAAAAGTATTGCTTTTTCCATTACATTTAGCACCAACTTTGCAGCACCAAAGTTTACTGTAGCATCTTGTCAATTCTTTCAATGCAATTCTCTTATTTTAAATGTGACCTGAGCCACAACTAAAAAAGTTTCTCCTGCATGTACTTTGTATTCCTCTTATGAAATGCGATTTTATTCTTCCGTAAAATGAAATTTTCATTTGTGACATTTACTGCTGAAAATAAAAGGTTTTGGTAGTCAAAAAGTTGACATAAAATTGGATTCAACTCAATAAAAAAATTTTCCACAACTTAACATGCTTTTGAGGAAATGTGTCTTCCTAAGAGTAAGGGAAAAAAAAGTTTTTAAAAAAATTATTTCAAATCAGTATTTCACTTCAGAACCAAGGCACTTCATTTCTCAATAAGAAAACCAAAACCTAAAAAAAATAAGGTTTTTGAGGTCAAATGTAATTGTTTCATTTTGTGCTGAATAAGAATTCTCCCAGAGGGGAGAAAAAAAAGGGTGAGGACCATTCAGACAAACGCTGATTACGTGTGGGAGAAATCAGGCTTTAAAACTCTGAATTAGAAAAATATACTAAAATTTCTCTGAGGAAAAAGACATGTTTATTTTTTAAATTCATTAAAAAGGCACAGTACAGGTATTATTAACATCTGTATCCAGTTTGGCACATCTCATCCTGCAGATCTGAAAGGTTCTAGGAAGATGCATATCACTGTCCTGTTTTTTTGACTGCCTAGAACTCCAGGACTCAGAAGGCACTGTACCTTGAAAAATAATGCCTAATAAACAATGGGTGAAGCTAATACCTGAAAGGATGATTATTTTGGTATTTTCCTTCCCTATCATCTCCCCCAGATACAACAAACTGCATGAGGATTACACCAGTGAATTCAGAGGAAGTCTTTCTGGAGAAAAACTTTTGAAGCATGGAAAAGCTGTCAAGCATTATGATTCTGTCCTGGAAAGTTCTCCCATTTTTTCTCCTATGAAAAAAATCTGATAAAATTTCACCCTTGTTTGACTAAATTTTGATTGTGTTATCCACTAACTTTCTGATGATAAATTACCTAGCATACTTAAGCGGAACCACCTATGTACTTGTGAATTATCTGATGAATAACAATGTTATTTATAAGTTTACAAAATAGCATTTGTCACGAGATTTTACCTTGTAGGAGGCTGAACTGTCATAATTCACACTGAGGAGAAGGAGAGCTCACTGCTTGGCATGGTTAATGGGGAGAGGCTTTTAATGTCTATATGGAGATAGGTATCCACATATATTTGTACTTAGGAATGGTTCAAAATTAATAAACATGCATTCATTTGTTTAGCAAATTACTTTGCGACAGTATTTACATTTACAAGTGATTTTGGAGTCTGGTATTGGCTGGTTGATACTTGCAAAGGTGGGAGACTCGTGTGCTGCTCTTGGATCTGCTGCTGATCTGCTACTCAGCCTTCTGCCAGTTGCTTTAGTTTGCATGTCACTAAAATGGACACGGCCACACTTTGCAATCTTCCTTGCAAATTGCCTGGAGATCTACCAAAAATGTACTAGATACTGTATACCAGGCATCAGTCCATAAACTGTGCCATGAAAAATTAATGCCCAGGCATCCAGTCTTATCTGGCAGAAGCACTGTGAGATTTGCCATCCATAAAGGATGACATAAAGAAAAATGATAGGAGGAGAACTGGAGACTAGAATTTATTTACATCAAAATTATGAATTGTAGCCCAGTTTCAGGAGTTGAATTTAATTAGGAAAAAAGATTGGGAAAGGGTAGATGCAGTTGGAAATGGGGTGAAAAAATTATTAGTAAAATGCATTCTAGTTTAAAGATCTACAAAAAAATCTTTGTTGATTGGCTGATTATGTTATTGTGAGAGATGCTAATCTAGCACTTAACATTTCTTTTTAAAAGTCATATTACTAAAAAGAGTGAGAATTGAAGTGGAGTATTTAGGTCATAAGGAAACATATCAAACTCATAAACTAAAGGAGCACTTTGATATCAAGATGTACATAATGGAACTGGTAGTTAAGTCTAATGCTTGCTAGATATGAGGAATGCTCTATCACAAGAGAAACTACATTAAAAGAATGTAATTAAGTGATACAGGGCAGTTTGTGAGCTGAAACTATAAAAGAGCTGGTAAAAGAAATCACTTCTCCACCATTGACCATATTTTATGCTGTAACTTTGGGTTGGCCATTGTGGAAGTGGGAGCAAGATGTAGTAAATACACCTAAGAAGTAGGAAGGAAGGCAGCAAGGAACACTTAGTTTGATCTCACTAGTATTTAATTATTTAAAAAAATATATTTCTAGTCATGAGATTTAAAAAAAAAATGGTTCAAATGCAATGCAGATGTATCAAAGGTAGATTTGACAGATTACCTTAATGTCTGTGTAATGAGAGCTCATTTTCTAAACAAAACATAGTAGAGATGATGTACATTGATTTCAGTAAAGCATTTGACATATGTCCCATGGGAAATAACTTGTGAAGATGGAGATCAGGGTCAGCAGGAGAGCTACGAGGTGGCTGAGGGACCCATTAAAGCCCAGCTGGCAACAGATACTGTAGAAAGAAGTACCCATCTGGAAGTGAGATTTTTGTGGAACTTGTTTAATATCTTTGTGGTAAAAAAAAAAAAAAAGAATCCTGGGAAGCGCCGGTGGAGATGGAAGAAGTAAGTATATCTTTCTCCGAGTTTTATCTGAAATGATCATCCCTGTCAAAGATCTGCTTTCTGACTGAGTGGGGGATGTCGTGCCCTGATGGCAGAGCTGAGTGTACAACTCCCTGTTTGCCCTGTAAGAAGTGGGGTGGGGGAAACAAGGCTGCCTGCTTGCCTTGCCCTGGCTCTTGCCAGCAAGGGACAGACTCTTCCTCCAGAAGTGGCTGCACAAGCTGGGCTGGAGCTGGGGCTGTGAGAGGAGAGGCTGAAGGATCTATTCTCTGAGGGCACCACAAAGTGGGGGGCAGACTAATTTCCACATATTTGAGTAAATTTACCGGCCACGCTTGAGAGTTGTTTGCTTGTAAGGTACTATTTTCTAAAATGTATTTGTATTGCAATAATTGTTTAAGCCATGAAAATTCCTAGTGTCTTCCCTGAGAGATTCTTGAATATTTGACTTGACCTTTGTGTTGGCACAGAAGAGTTACAAAAATACTGTCTGGAGTCTGCTGACAGAGGTATGTGGTTGCTGCCAATGCATTTGAGAGTTATACACAAGAGGAGAAGAACTATGTAATAAAAGAGTAAAATCTAAGTGGATATAATTGGGCTGAAAATGCTTTTAACACCTAATGATAATTTTATTTTTTTTAACTGCAAAAATAACAGCAGTGTGGAACCATTCACACTGAGAACAGGAGAATGAGAAATCTAACCTTATTTCAAGATAGTGTTCCCCCGATGCATTCTCAGGCCAAACGACCTCAAACTTCCTCAGATCAGTTTTTCTTTTTTTTTTTTTTTTAACTCAGAAATCAAAATGCAAGAATAGATGAAAGCAGATAATAGAATGCAGCTACTGCAGTTGAATTGTTTGATGAAGATCATTCTGCAAGAAAAAGAGGATTAGTTAACTCCCTGGATAGGACTTGTCTGGCATGCAATCATGCAAGAAAGGCTTTCAGCAATGAAGGAAGCAGTTGGGCAGCCTTCATAAAGAGGTACTCTGGAAGGTAGGGATCAGAATGGGCTTTGGGATAAATACAGCTCTCTGCCTTCTTCACAGAGACTAGAGGGATGCTTTTTCTATCAGATTTAATAAAGAATTTGGCCTTTTAGATGGATGGTAAAAAGAAAAGGAGGCACTGATCACTGGATTTTGACTTATTTCGGTTGCTGGTGCAGAGGAAGCTACATGCAAAAGTCTATCAATCATGCTTGCTGTTATGACAGGGCAATTTAGCAGTTAAAACCAACAGACAGGGATGCTTCTCAAAGTGCAGCATCTGGGACTCCAATACAAAGCTGATGGAATCCTTTGTACGTTCAGAGCACTGCCGAAATTTTATAAATCTTGCACCGGCACACAGTGAAATCAGTGTAAAGGGCTCTATAGGTTTGGTCTTGACTTTGGAAGAAGCTGCTTTTCACATGGTTTAATACAGTAGAAAAAATTAGAGGACAGAAAAAAATAAGGAGATGTGTGCACATATGAAATGATATAATAAGCAGGTGGAAAATGTTAGGATAGCCTTCTGTTGTTCAGCATTTCAGATATTTGGCAGTTTTCAAGGGAGATAACAAAACACTCAGGTCTGATTGCTTGTATTTGAAGTCACCTGTTGATGTTCTGTATGGCTTTGCACCAAGCAAATCCAAGATATGAATGTTTTAATTCCCAACATAAAAGATTAATTTTGAGATGTATTGTGGAAAAAGTGGCCTCCTGAGTGAGGTTAGGAACCAGAAACATCCCAGTTCAGTTTTCTATTTGAATGCTGCCTAAATTTTCTAAATCTCTCAGCACAGAGTGAAATTAGTATAAAAGACTCTAGATTCAGCCTTGACGTTGGAAGAAGTTGCTTTTGTGCAGCTCTGGTTTATAACTATTTGAGTAGGTGCTGTGCTCTGCAGAGGTCATCACTAGCCTTGAATAGCCAGGTGTATTGCTGGTTACTGCTGGTACAGTTTGGGGGTTTCTTTTTAATGTGGTTAAATGTGTCTTTTATACTGTATTCATGTACACACACACACACAAAAAATTCAAGTTCTGTCCCAGACAGTTCACTGAGCACCTCAGTTAAGCCTAAATGGATGGGACACCATTTTGAGTGCGGGAGAGGGAAGAAAACTCACTGGAGAGGATTAAGATCTCCATCTGTTAAGTTTGCACTGATGATAAAACACATGCTCCCAGTTGGAACAAGATGCATTAAAAGAGCAATTTCACTTCTACTGCCTAGCAACAATGTCACTGAGCACCTGCAATAGTTTAAACATTAAGCATAATTGGCTTTGCCTGACATAAATCTGTAGTTTTGTAAATAAGAGCAGTTGAGTTTCTATGTAATACCAATTAGCTATAAGGAATGCTTTGTTTGCTGAAGCCTGCAGCTTTGTGGAGGAAAGAGGGAGTTGTTAAGATTCAGCAGTAGTAGTCAGAAGGTAGAACCCAGATCAGACATTACACAGACTTTGAGTGTCCTCGTGCAAGTTATTTAATTTGTTTCAATCAGATTCCCTAGGTATGAAAGGAAGAATAACATTCAGAATTCTTTTTTTTTTTTTTTTTTTTTCTGTAAAGAACCCTGAGTTTGTCTGATTAAAAAACTCTGGAGATAATTTTAGGGCATTAAACTGTCTAGGCCTGTGCTGGATTTCCCTCCCCTTCTTTTAGTTGAAGCTACTATTGCATCTTGAAAGTTCTTGTAAATTTTCTAGAAACACCTGCTTTCTCACAGTGATGGCAGGAAGAGGTGCATGACCCACTAGTTACCAAAATCAGTCTTACTCAGTTCCTCTGGAAACTCTGAGCTAGAAAGACGAGGTAGGAGAACACCTACCTTCCTTGTGGCTCTAGAGCACAGTTGCACAGAACTAAAGCTTTTAGACTTAAGCTTGGTGTCTGTTTGCTCTAACATGTACTGCCTTGGCAAGGGCAAATGCAGCTACCTTCTAGAGGATGTTTTGAAAGTCTGCTTTTATTTCATCTTGATTAAAAAAATAAATAAATAAAAAAAAATCACAAGTCTCCTCGTGTTCTGGATACGATAAAGATTTCCTTTTCCTTTCTACCTGGTCCCTAGTGAGTCTCACCAAAGTACTGTTAGTCTAGTACTTTAAATTATTCTGGTTTCAGTCTTGTCTGTAATTTTAAATATAGGTTTCCTTGATTCAGAGAATGTTGACATCTGAACCTTATGCAGTTTACTAGTATTGGTGCTGACTCTTTAAAGTTAGTTAATCAGTTCTAATAGTGGTAAAAAGAATGAAAGAAACTGCTTTGACAGTGATTTTTCAGTGTTTCGAAGATATTTCATCTCTACAGAGTACTGGATATTGCACCCTAAGACTGCCAAATTGTAAATACAGTCTACATATTTTGTTGGGGGTTACCTGCTCTCAAAAATAAAATTAGCAGAACATTTTTTTTAAATATTGTATGACCAGCATCTTTTCCAACTTTGGGGTTTCTTGTTTGCTTGGTGGTGGGGAATTGTTTGCTTACTTTGTTTGGGGGTTAGTTGTTTGGGTTTTTTTTCATTATTTCCCTCCAGATTAAGTAAAGAAATTGGAGTATGTACATCTGCATTTGACTGGGGAGTAGTCCACCATCTTTGCAAATATCAGGATTTTATGAAGAGCCACATATTCTTGTTGCTATTCTCTAACTCACTTCTGAGAAAATACAGAAGTCTAGAAAATATTGCAGATATTAGCTGTATATTTTTGAGGGTTAGGCTTCTTTCCTGTTAATATGGGAAATTCTTGTTTAAGTGGTTGTGCTATCACATCTGGAACAGCTTTAGCTTTGAACAGAGGTTTTGAAACTGAGTCTTGAATTCCCAGCAGAGTGTGCTGACAGGATGGAGCTGAATGCAGGTGTGCATATTTTCTGGATTCTCCTTTTATTATTTAAATATGTATATTCTTTTTCCTTTCAGATCAGAAGAAATGTTTTGAAAGCTGAAACACTTAACAAACAATCCGAAAAACCCAATCACTGAGGAGGTGGGGGTACACCAACAGAAAAACAAACCTTAAAGCAGTTGACATTTGTCCTACCTGCTTTGTAGCCTGCTAAAAAGCATCTTTTGAAACCAGATCCCGAGAGCTTTCATTGTCATGTCATGCAAACTTCAGAAGCAAGATTGCTGATGAGGTTGGGGGTAGTAGTTATAGTAGCACTTAGTAAAAGGCACAGCAAGTTATCTCAGGAGTTTTTTTGCTTGGTCAATGAATATAATATGAAGATACTGTCTATTTAGCTGGCAGAAAGAAGCAGTCTTTCATACAAAACATAATTTCAAAACTAATGTTGAATAGTAAAGCAAAGGTTGCGAGAAGATGCTGCTTGAAGCTGAATCCAGCATTACAGGCAATTCTGAATTTCTTTACCTTGGCCTTTTTCAGCCAAAACAGTTCTGCTGTTGTCTTGAAATTGTTCCTTTTTAAAATAGTCAGGTGAAAAACCTGAGAGGTTTTAATATCAGGTGATAACCCCCTCAACAAGCTTTGTCACTGTTTATAAAGGGCTGTCATTTAGTGGAAACGCTCTTCAAACTTAAGCTGTTTGTAAACTATACTTTAATACTGAGAATATTACATTAAACCTTAAGCAGCAAAAATATTATGCAGCCTTATATATTCAGTGAAAAGGAGCTAGGGAATGTCTAGAACTTTAAGGAAGAAACTTCACTGCAGAGATCCAAGTATGGAAATTATGCAGGTCATGCCAAAACAAGCAAAGAGTTTCAACAACAGAGAGCAGCAACTGTACAAGGAGGGGAGGGAGGGAGGTGATTATGAGCTATTTGAAAATAGTGTTGCTTCATCATGGTAGGCTTCATTCCTTGCAGTTTTGATTGCCTCTCTTTGCTCGGGGAAGGAAATTAATGTTTTTTAGAATATGTGAGAGTGGATGTAAGTCTTGTCTGTTGGATTGCACAGATGTTAAAAAGACTAAATACAGTGGCAGTGAAGGCACAGTTAAAGTACCTATTTCTTGTATTTAAAAAGAAATTAGCAGAAAAGGGGACTCTTCTGGTTCTGGCTTAAGTAGCTGAAGGGTATAACTTAGTAAATCCAGTGCTGCTTCTCTTTTCAGTTCCAATCTGAATTACCAGTCAGTTGATTCTTGCCTTGTTTGTTCATCTGATTAATGGCTAAAATGGACTATTCTCTGCCATATTATTTGAAACAGCAGCCTCTGTTGTAGCAAGGGTTAACTAAATCATGGTGATTTTGGTTTTGTTCTTCCTCCCTCTTAGCATTTTCAAGCTCTCTTCCTATGCATGCAAGGACTGTTGAGCCTACCTTCCTACATTCTTTAGTAAATGGCATTTTCACTTTCTTCAAGCCTTTTTAAGATACAGTGAGTTCCAAATAACCACTTGCACAGATTTTCATGAATGTTTTGGGGTGGGGTTTCTTTTCTGTTTGTTTGGGTTTGGGGTTTGGTTGGTTTTGGTTTTTTTTTTTAGATACTTGTGCAGTTCCGACACAGGCTTAGGCATGTAGATCCTTCAGAAATGCTCAGAAACAGTGGCCCAATTTAAATTATCTATTGAATGCTGAAACACAAATTGCACATGAAATCCCCAAGCTTCAAGGGTCTCTGGCAGGTCACATCCTACCAGTCACTCAAACATTTAGTCAGTGCTACCCCCATGCACCTATGAAACTGAGGCTGTTTGACACCTCTGAGAATATTTCTCATGTTAGATCTGTTGTAAATGAGCACATGGTCCAGAATAATTAATGGTAACACTTCAGTCCTTTTTTGACAGAGTTGTGTTTCTCATGCAGTTTGTGCTGGTCTGTCTATTTAACTGCAATCAGCCATGCCTGAAAGACAGGAAAGAACAAGACGGACAAGTGTGTCAGTGAGTGAACCTCTTTTCTGTAATTAGAAATGCACAGGGAATAAATTATTCTCTAATTCAAGCTGTCCAGCTCACACTAATAATAACAACTCACGAAGCAATCTGTTTATAAAAATTAAAACTGAATTTGTGAGACCCCTTAGTGCAAGATGGGATTTACTGTTTAGTCTTGTTCTGGTTTATCATCCTTAAAGGGCTCAGTCGAGGCAGTGTGAGGGTTTCAGGCCAAACTACACAGCCATTTCAGACATGGATTTTACATTTTACACATGATTGGCTGAAACTTAATCAGAGATAAATGTAGAAACTCTGGGCAATTTTTTTTTCTCTCTTAAATTAACAACTGATAAGGAAAAAATGACACAGAAGAAAGGTGTGAGCAAACTTGGCCAAAGTCTTTATTTTCTTCTGTGGACACCTTTTAATACTTCTCCATTCAATAATCTTTGGCTTGCACTGGCAAACCCTTTTCTGTGGAGGTGCTGGGAAGGACCCTTAGCAATGGCTCAATAGTTCTTGTTCTGTTTACATAACTATCATTCCTAAAGTCTGATAAATCTTGGTAAACACTAATGGGACTTAGTTGTATCTTTAATAGCTAAGGATTAATTTAAATGACTCCACAGCAGGCCATATAATTTTCAAACACTGATAATAATAAAATTGGAGGAACCTGGCTGATTCTGAAGGGTCTATCTTACTATCACAGCCTAACACTGTAGGTTAAACCCTTCCTTCTCTGGGCTGTAGGGCCAAGAGGCTGAATGGAATCTTGAAATTTTGGGTCCCAAAATGTTTGGCTCAAGGCATTTTAATTGTTTCTTGGTATTTTTTTCTATTATTTTCTCCTAAATTCACAAGTTAGTCATAATAAGGACTATGTAATTGTAGCACCTGATTAAGATGCAAAAAGCTGAGCACTGGAGAGTGCAGAGCCCTCTTACTTGACTTCAACTTGGAGTCAAGTGCAGATGTAATGTTCTGAGAATGAGAACAAGCTCTCCAACAACAAGGCTGAAAATAAGAGTGCACAGTCTCCATTTCAAACCTGAGAAAGTAATCAGGTCTCGGGATTAGATATGTTACTTATCCTCTTTTTAGAGCCAAAAGCTATAAAGAAACTGCTCAGAATTTGAACAGCTGTCATAAAGCATCCCTGACATTTTTAGCAATCTCAGATCTTTGGATGAAGAGCCACGATAGTAACTCTACTTTTTGGAAGGCTGAGGTGTACACAATGAATTCTGTCTGTCAGGCAACATGCTGCAAAAGAGAGTGGTGACTACCAGAAGTCAACCTAGCAGGTAGCAATATTTTTCTTTTTTATTATTGTGGAATCTCAGCAAATCAGTTTATCCATTTTATTCTTCATACCAAATGTATGTGTTATGGTCAGCTGCTGATCTGAAAGTACAAATGAGATCAAGGGCAAGGAACAAAAGCCATCTAGGTTTTCTGGCACATTCGTGTATATACATCACTTCAAAATGAGTAGAACAAGCTTGAAGAGTCACTGTCCAGTAATTCAGAGTGCCTAATTAATTTAATTGCAAACCATGAAATTCTCAAATTAGTTTATTATTCAAATATATTCATGCATTTCCCTCCCCAAGGGCTCTCCTCCTAAAAAACACTGCCTTTTCAGTGCAGCTCTGTTTTGTGAACATCTGAAATCTGAACAAAAGAATATCCACAGTGTGTCAGACCAGTCATCCTTCTATGGGTGTCTGAGGGAGAAAAATAAAGAACAAAACAAAACCCTTCTAGTAAACCTTTCCAGTTTTCCAGGCTGAAGGAGTTACCTTTAGTTCTATGTTCCTGTTTGTCCCAGTAGCTTCTGTAACTAATGAGAATACAAATAATAACTAAACATCATACTAATTGACAGTTTGGCATGTTTCAGTTTAATGTGAGATTCAGGTACTTGTTTTCAGTTTATATTTGTTTTTAGTATCTTTCTGTCAGTGCTTTTGCTCTTGGGTTTTTTTATGCCTTGCCTTTTGAAGTCCAAGGTGAAGTCAGCTGTGGGCCAGAGACTTCACTGATCAGGCTTCTACAAGTAGTAGGAAGGGGATTTCGGATGGAGAAGAGAGAATAAACTCATGTATCACCTTCACAGAGTGCACACTCTTCAAATATTATTTTGTATGAGCCACTGCTGCCCTTCCCATAGCTTTGTAGTCCAACATCTAACATCGGGGAGCTGTGCTAATGAAAGGAGGTGGGGACAGATCTGGTGCTTTTTGTGGTGTAACCTCTCATTACAAGAATAAAATAACTCATAAGCTATCAGAGCTTGAGCTTTCTAAGTCCCCAAAATAGACACATTGTTGATTTGAAGTTTGCTTTAGAATCTATTCATAAGAAATTCCTTCCATCAAAAACAGGATGATCTCTTTCCTTTTTATCATAGTAAGCAAGGCACTCGGGTCTTCCTTGATGGCAGAATCAGATCTGGCTTTTTGTCACGTGGGAAAATAAATAAAAATGAGTTGATGCTAACGCCTCAGCTTCCTACACCTTCACGTGAACTTCAACCTCTCAGATGACCTGACCCCAAAGAGGGATGTGTAGAAGTAGTCTTCCTGGTGTATTTTGGGGTTTGATTTTGTTTTCCTTTGCCTTCTCCAGCTTTCATCCCACCAGTGCCCTCAGAGCTTTGATCTGAAGAGCACCCCATGGTGTTACAGATGTTCTGTTGTTATGT
The DNA here is from genome assembly GCF_001715985.3 of Manacus vitellinus. Classification (NCBI taxonomy): domain Eukaryota; kingdom Metazoa; phylum Chordata; class Aves; order Passeriformes; family Pipridae; genus Manacus; species Manacus vitellinus. The sequence continues at coordinate 1,098,743 of NW_021940682.1, read as the reverse complement.
CAGCTCTTACGCTTGCTTTTGACTGGCAGCTTCTCAGTGGCCTTGTGCTGGCATCCCTGCTCCTGCTCACCTTTCCTCTCACCTGTTACGGCACAAGGGTCTTTTTTTATCTGCCCTGTGACACGTCAGGCTCTAATCCAGGTTTCCTTCACATCTCCTCAGAAGTAATTCTGCTTTCCTGGCTCCCTCCGAGGATCTGTCACCCAGCCTCACTCAGTGTTGCATTATTAAGCATTGAGTAGACACCAAGTGAACTTGGTGGAAACTGTATTCAAAGAGTGTTTCTCTCTCGGTGTGTGATCTGCTGTTCCCCTGGTCTCTGGTTCGCTCCCACAGGTGCATCTGCGTGCGTTGGGAATTTTTTTTTTCTGTGGGAATCGTCACTACCCGTGTCCTTGCACACTCCTTGCTCTTTGTCAGATACTCTGGTTTTGTATCTGCCACGGAATCGGTGTCAGCGCTGCATTCGAGGAACACTGGGGACATCCAGTGGTCACATGGGTTATAATTAATTACTCCCGATCCCGTCAGGGAGATCAAATTTCCAAGCTTTCTTGTTTTCTCAGTGTTTGACTTGTTTTTCATCATAGCTCATTATGCTGTAAAGTGCCTGACAGAAGGTTGGGATGACTTGTTTTCTCGTGTTTTTTCTTTTTCTCCCCCCCTATGTGATGTTGTTTCGTATCTATCAACAGCAGAAATCAGGAAGTTGAGTCTCTCACAGACAAATATCTGGGGATATCTTTTAATTGCTTTTCAAATTGAGGATTTGGAAGAAAGAGTAAAGAAAATGTGAGCTATTCTTTTGAATGCGTAACACTGAAATAACTGGTAAATAAATGTTAATGCTAGTGGTGCTGGGGAATTTTATTTTTTTTTTGTTTGTTTTGAAAGCGATGACAAATAATCACAACTTAAACTTTTCATACCACTTTTTCAAATTACCTCATGCATAATTCATGCGTGCCTTGGTTCATCTGGAGTCTGTAATGAGGCTGAGGAGCCGTCTCCTTCCCTTTCCTGAGCCTGGCAGTCTCTGCTTGTCACGGAAGAAGAGCCTCCCATTTTCCCGACTGAATGGTTTTTTTCTGGAATTATTCTGAACAGGATAGATTTCAAAGTATACAAATAAAAATAGGCTTGTTCTGTGGTTGTCATAACACAGCACAACAGTGAATTCCAGTCCTTTACATCAGAGGATGGAATATGCTTCTTCCCCTGCCCTGTTTAAAGGCTGCTTGTTGTATAACTGTGCAGAGGAGCCAACTGTCCTTTGCCCACCCAGTAGCTCCAGAAATGGCACAAGCTGATCTTCTGGTTTGTAGCATCAGAGCAGTAAAAATGTCTGTCTGCTGTGCATCAGCATAGTCAACTTTGCTCTCTATTTTAGTTCAGAAATATTAAAAAAGAGTACGAACCCTCTGGGGATTGAGACAGCACATAAAAGTCTAAATTCCTTTTTTTAATTAGTTTTTTATAATTTTATGTAATATTATATTTCTCTTAGTCCATCAGATGCTGGAAATACTACCTTTTTTTGTTTGTTGTCAAATAACAAATTAATTTAAACAATATGATTGTTCCTCTGCTGTTTTCTGTTTCCACATTGAGATAAAATTTGTGGAAGACATGGGAGATATTCTAGTAAAGGTCAGTGGCCTAATGATAAAATGTCTTTAAAAAGTTTTATGATCCTTTAATGGAGTACTATTGGACAATTCCTCCTGGAAAAGATCTAGCTCTGTAATAAAACCTTTCAAAGGAACTCTGCAAACTTTAGTACAGCAGCTCTTTTCCCTGGGTTTGCATGTGGTACTGTGGTGGCAGTGACCAGCCAAAATGCTTTAAACATCTGGAAAAAATGTGGCATACAAACGAAATAAGAGAAAAGTAATGGGTTTTAAATATTACTCTGATGAAAGAGTATGACAATTTCAACAAGAAAAACACTTATATAGAGGAACACTTAACTAAAATGCATTTGTCATCTGACAAAGTTATACTGAATTATCTCCACTTTATTTGTGAAATGATATCTGGTTTATTCCAGTGTACCAAGATGGTTAAATTTCAACAAATCCTTAATTTTGCCTGGGTGATAGAGATGGTGGGAATGTGAGATTGGAAAAGCTGCTGTGTTCTCTCACTTTCTGTTCTTCTCTGCTGCTATTTTCCCATACAAATTCATTTTCAATCTCCGCTTCAAAAATATGGATAAATACCATAAGCTAACTAATGGGTGTGACTGAATTTATGATAGAAGTGAGCATTTACATAGCCTAATTTTTAAAACAATTTTCTCTTCAGGCCAGCCCTGTGCCCTTTGGTGGAAATCTTCCGAGTAGTGATTCGTTCCTACTGATACTGAGTTTTGAAATAAATGCATTTCAAAGGTCTGAATAAATGTTATGCACGTGGCTCTTTCACGCTGCTGACAACGCAGCAGTGATGGTTATTATTTCCTTAAAACAAAACGGAATTTTTGGACGTTTGAGGGGGTGCTCAGGAAAGATCAGGGCTGTACATCCTGCGTAGCAGGCCATCAATCAGCTCAGCAGCAGAGCTGAGGCTAATGTGGCAGCTCACCTGTTTCCTCCTCCTCTTCTTTCTGGAGGGAGCTGCTGCTTCTACCTGATGTCTCCAAACAACCTACAGTAATATGCATTTGAAGTTCTGCCAAAGGAAAAGTGTAATGGTGTTTGACAGTAGTAGCGGATATCACGAAGATGGTGGGGGGGTGCTCTGTTTGTTTTTTCATTTCTTGAGATGAGCCTTTCCATTTTTGCGTGAAGTTTCGCTTGATTAATGTATTCATTAGAGAGGAGTGACGGTAATGATTAAACAAAAACATCTTTAAAATGCAGAGTTCATCTCAACCCATTTGGTTTTGTTGCACACAAATTGGATTGGCATTGCATCCTGCACAGCAGGTACTCCACTTGAAATCAAAGACAGATGCTTTTATAGGATCAGAAAGGATATCTTGAGGGGTGGAGGAAGAGATTGAGGTTGGGGGCTTCTGTTGCTTTTTCTTGTACTTTTTAGTAATAATGTTAAATGAATAATGATAACACTGCTGTTTCGTCTGCCTTGAGTACTAATAATATTGTTTCCTTGCAATTAAAAGGAAACAAAAGCTTCATTGTAACTGAAATTCTGAAAAAATCAAGAATACTTGCTTGAGATTCTTTCCCTCATAAATAACTAATGGCACCTGAGTCTATTTGAATTTTCATGCTAAATAGCTCTGAATGAAAATATTTGACTGCTGAGTCATGCCAGGCTGCCATGTTAATTTTTTTTTTTTTATTATTATCTGACAGTGTATGTCTTTTAAGAGCTTCACAAGCTAGTCTTTGCTCAAACAGAAACCTGATGAGGGAGCTGCAGCTTGCAGGGGATTGCAGCTGGTTAAAATAAATGCAGTTGAAGCATGTCTCTTGAAAGAGAGATCTCAAAGGCTGAGTTTGAACCTTGAGCAGGACTGCTGGAGGTTCTCAAATGCCCTGCAGCCAGCTGACTGCTGCAAAGAGGGGGAAAGGTCTGGGGTCACTTCTATGGCTCCAGCAGTGCCTTCCAATTTAAAATGCCCATTTTGGCTGCCCTTTAAGGGGTGTGATCTACAAGGGCCACGAGCACCCTTTGAAAATTGAGCTTCGGTGAAATATCATCTTGAGCACCCAGATCCCATTTGTCAGCATATTATAAGCCAGCATTTCCCACAAAACATTTTGAGATAGTTTGGCATTAAAATTTATCCTATCCTCATGTTGGCTTTTGGGCTCCTGAGTTGGAATACCTTCCTTGCAATCTGCTGTGTCTAATCATCCAGGATTTCTGTACATTACAGCCGTTCTGATAGTGGTTACTGTAGCTTGCACTATTCACTGTTTTCCCCATTTTGTCCACATTTATGGCTTTACAAAATATTTCTTATTTAATCTCCTTTTAAAGACATAATTCAAAGAGCTTCTCCTGTCTCTTGACAATACAAAGCACCAAAACCATTCTGTTTTCCAAAAGAAAATATAAAGTGCCACTTTTTTTAATACTGTATTATTTGTAGCCAAATCTTAGCCTCATCTGTACAGAAGAGAGTTGAAGGGAGGAGTAGCTGGCTAAGAATTTTCACTTTTTTTTATTGTCATTGTTACTTTCCTTAGTGTGTGTCCAAAGATTCAGATTACATTCAGGGTTTGCTTCTCTATATATTGTTCAAATACAACAGATGGAATGTCTCTAACCTCAGGAACTTGTCAGTGCCTTATGAAACAATAAAAACAGAATTCTGAGAAACAAGAGAGAAATATCAGGTATTCCAAGCAATTAAAGTTTTTCTTCAGCTAATGTCATTTGATAACATCATTTCATGTTATTTGAGTTTCATCTCAGCCATAAAGGCCTAAAGTTGCTATAAGAGTTTTTTATTGTTGTTATTGGGTTTGTTTTTTTTACATTTCCTACATTTTGTCTGTAATGTATATGGTTTGGAGAAGATAAGAACAAAATTCAGATTTTTGTGATCAAACCATGGTAAGGTGTGGCATTTTGTCATTGATTTTGCTGCTGAAGAAAAATCCCGAAGTCTAGGAATCTGCAAATTATTGCCCCCGACTCTTACTTGACTTTACTTTCAAAACTGATCTCTTCTGCAGATTTAACTTTATATTTTTCTTCTCAGGGTTTGCCCAGCACTAAATTTCTCTACCCAAGTTCTGTATGAACTTCTAGGTTGGTATAGTCAATTCTTGACCGTGTTGGTTTAGTTTTCACAGTAAAGGAACTTAACCTGTATAGTTCACCTGGTCTGGACCAAGGGAATAAATCAACAAGATGCTGTTGCATTTTTGTGGTCCTGCTTGAGAAATAAACTGCCATTTAACTATGTACAAGGCAATAACTGTGTCTTTCATAGTACCTCTCTTATTCCAGTCTTAAATCAACCTACAGATTCCAGCAGAAGCCATTCTGAAAATGAACACCTGGAAAGCAAAAATATAGGTCAGGATTCACAGAAGCATGTTTTCTAATCCTAATATTTTTGCGTAAGAGTAAATTTGCTTTTATTCTGCCTCCATTGTTGGCATATTGTTGGTATATAAGCTCTTTAATTGGTTGAGACTTTAAAGAGCACTCTAATGAATGCTTGCTTTCCATTGAACTTTTGAGAGAGAGCGACTTATGATGCATTTTTTCAAAATCATGAGCAGAAAAGCAGTTTGCTTACTCAAAAACAGTATCCCCATTGAAGAAAGATGTGGTGTTTATCATTCAGCAATCAACTTAATTGCCTTCCATTATGAAATTGGCTTGGATTTTTGGGTTTCCGCCATAACAGTTTTTAATAGCACAAATGAATTTTTCATAGAATGAGAATGAAAATAAGTTCCAAAATGATGAATCCGAAGACACATTTTTCCACTGTGCATTCTTCTGTGCTCCTGCTGGAAATCATCGAGTCATATGTTGTTATTGCTTGTCAGAAGACCCATCCAGATGGGAAGTCCTTCTATTTTATTTAGCAGAGGCTGTAGGAAGCCAAAAATAGGGAAGTGGAGACAGCCTTGAGATCTTCCAAAACTGAACACAAGAGGAATGTAATCAAACACCCATGAGCACTTAAGTTTTACTTATTTCTGACTTCAGCAGGAGCTCAGATATATGGGTAGGGTCATGTTACTCTGGGCCTCGTCCCCGAGCCACAACACATTTTAATGTTTATTTTCTCCATTGTAAGGGAGCATATACACAGGTCAGGCCTTCCTCTCATCTTGGAAATGATGGCCACAGCAGATCCACAGCTAAGAAAACTCAGAAACTAAATCCACAACACTGTGTTGGTGAATGAGGTTGTAGGGATGCAGGTAAACAGACAGATTTGGGGAGTTTGTTTCTCAAAAGTTCTTTCCTCCTTTCGCCTCATTCTTTCTGCTTCCCTCTGCTTGAGAACCCTTTGGTTCCTCTAAGGTTGATCTGAGCCCATAGTAATTGTAAAAATTATACCTGAGGGGGCAGGAGAAGCAACAGAAGCAGTGTGGGGGCTTTCCTGGAGGATCTGCTCAGTGAGGTGAAGTCACTAAGTACCTGAAAAACAAATAAACAAACAAACAAACTTTACTTTTATGAACTCGGAGCACTATTTGAAAACGAAATGTTTACCTCTTTCAATATGTCTTACATGAAAGCAGCAGGATCCCTTTCCTCATAGGTACAAAAATAACTTCTGCTATAGAGGGTTTTTCCCTGGAAGAAAATCTACATTAGTTTATGCTGATTTGCCTGTGACCAGTTGTTGTTTAATTGCATCACAGCTATTTAATTTTAAAAATAAGTAAGATAACCCCTTAGCTTTCTGTGCCAGAAATCAAATTTTCTTTAGCCATCATATTTTGCTACAGGACCTGTTCTTCACAAACAGCACCTCAGTACATATTTCGTGTATCGTTTTCTCAGTCTTTCTCAGTTCCTGAGGTCTGAATATTAACATATCACTAAAGTTAATTTTTACAGATATTCAGGATACTTTCTAAAAGGAAACATTTTGAAGATGACGTTGTGTAAAAAAATCCAACACAGCTCTGCAGTGCTGCTTTGGATTTGTGAGCATTGGTTTCCTGGTTGGATTTGTTGATTGGATTGGGGGTTTTGTAGCTAGTTATTTTATCGTGCATTTTTTTTAATACCATTCATTTTCATGGCTATGTTATTGCAAGACTTTTGCAGAGGGTGTATTACTCTAGGCATTTACTATTTATTAATTCTAAGTAAAATTTTAATTTCCTCGTATCTCCCATGTAAACTGGAGTGATGAAAGCAAATGTTGTTATTGAATTTCATGTTCTCTATTCCAGAAGAAAAAAAAAAAAAAAAGAAAGCTTTACTGGGATAAAGTTTTTAGGGTTTTTGCTGGATATTCTTTCTTGGAAGACGGAAGTTGCTGTAAGAAAGAAGAAAATAGATTGCATGGGATTTCAAACTTGAAAAAAAAATTTAAAAATTTCAGATTCTGTATTTGTCTAAACTTCTCTAAAAATTAATTCTGAAGCTAAAGTACTTCAGGAATCTTATAATCTAGGAAAATCAAACTGGTATCCAACACACATTAGGAGATGCTGACTTCTTCCAGTGGTAACTGCTGTGTGTGTGTGTAGCTGTCAGGAGATCATGTGGATGCATTGTCTGATAATAGCTGTATTTTTTACTTACCTGTCAAATTTGAAAGGATGAATTGATGGGTTATGTGGTTTAAACGGGATGGATGTGGATGCACACAGTACATGTCTGTCAAGGAAAGCTGGAAATGTGTGAGTCAATTGTATATTGTTTTGTAGTAGGGTAAATTTTTAATCACATTGCATATGTACTTTTTCGGTGAAGGAAGTAATTGATATTTGGGACACAGAGGGATATAAATATTTTATTCAGTCTCCTAAAAATAAAAGGAGCCATGTGGGTTCTTTCATGAACTTATATGTTTATAAGGTTTAAGATGAAGGAATTTATTCATGAATGTCGAGAAGCAAAAATACCATCAGCAACAACAGCTGTCTAAGTCAGTTGAGACTGTAGTGACTTACACAGTTTTGTTTTAGATCTGCTTTCACTTTTGAGGGAAGGGAGCTTGTAAACACTCACACCTTTGAAAGTAAATAAAAATCTCAGTAGGTGGTGACACACCTCCTTTGCCTTCACTTACTAAATCCCATCACCAAGTCCTGCATTCCAATCCCTCTTTGGCACTGTGGTACAGAGTTACCAACATGAGCTGCAAGTCTGGATTTTTTGGAAGGAACTTATTTTTCTGAGGCACTAATTGGTCTTTTCTTGACAGAGCGAAAGTGGCTCAAGCCAACTGCATCATACATGGCATTCTGTTCTTTAAAACTGCATCCACTGGGACTTTTCACAAACTGAGAAACCTTGTTATGCTGAAATCATGAGTGGAGCTTCTAGACACTGATGTGACAGTAGCATTATGTACTTAATGTGGCTGTTGGTTGTTTTTTTTAAAGCTTTTTATTCAGGTATTCAAAACCAAGGAAACATCAATGACATATTTTATTTAATCTGAGAGCTGTGCCAAGTTACGTGCAAGTGATGAGTACTAGGGACACTGCTGCACATTACCTGGGCAGGGAGCTTTGTACCCACCACTAGGCTAGATTCAGGAAGAAGATTCAGGGAAAATGTGATTAAAAGAAGAAGCTGAAATATTGTAGAAGAAATAACATAATTTGCTGCATTTCTCTCTTTATTTAAAAGGAAAGGTAGGATGGGTGCAGATGTGCTGGGCAGGTGTTAACATCATACTGAATGCTGTTGGCAGGGGATTGTCAGAGCTCTCAGAGCCCATCCTCTGCACCCAAATCCCACATGGTTAAACAGATGATAAATCAAGAATTGTTTTGAAAAAATCACCAAAAGCAAGTCTAATAGGTTCTCTAAATCTGATCGGTGCATTGCATTGTCCTCGTCCCTCTTTATCCCACTTTGGTAATGCTATCATCAGTCCCTCATGAAAATATTTAGCTTAAAATCTGTGGTTTAGCATCAGTAGTTTGGTATTGTGGTTGTTTGGTTCCCTCTCCCCCCCCCCTTTGTGCTGTTTGCTGCAGGTTGAGCGCAGCATGTTGTTTAAAAAGCCTGTGGAAATACAGATTGGGTGATCTGTCTCTTTTAGACCATTCAGTGATGAAATTTCTACTGTACTACTTTATTGTGACATTATCTGACTAGATAAAGCCATTTTCTGTCTGAGAAGGGAAAGAAGCTGGCAGTGTCTACATAAATCGTGTTACTCATTTCATGCCGAGACAGGGGTTCCCAAAGGGAGATCCTCTGGGACACGTCCCTCCTCAACAGAAAAACAAACAGAGGCACAGCCTGTTTCTGAAGGATGGGGCTGATCACTTTTACAACATTGCTGTTATTACAATAAACAGCTATTGCAGTTTAGTTTAACAGGTATCCCAACAGCTATTAAAAAGTAAAGAGTATATGAAAGAAATACAGCCTCCTCCTGCTCCCTCCTTTCCCCAAAGCACTTGGCATCACCCTTGGGCTCCAATTGCAGCAGAATGACTGCATATCTTAAAATAATGTAATGTGGGTTTGTTCATGCCAAAATTGCTGCTTTGTCTGGCCCCTTTGAATACTATTGTTCAATATTAGTGTGGCAGCTGTCAGATTTGTTTGTGAAAGCAGCACCAGCTTTTAATAGCTCTTTATTTTGTGAGCTGCTCACCCATAGATCCTAACAGGCTTCATAAAAAGAAGGTAAAATTCTTATCCTAGTTTTGCAGATGGAGGACTGTGGTCTTCAGAGATAGATAACTGAATAGGGGAGCTGGACAGGATTTCTGGCAAAAGCTATTTTTTGTCAGGAAACATTGATTCATTAAAGCTCTTTTGCAGAAGCATATGCTTTGATGAAACTCCTGGCATGAAGTTTTCCTGAAGCGTGGAACAGAATTTAAAGACAGATTTTCTGTGCTCGCAGAAAAGTGAACACGGACCTTCCTCTGTGGCTGTGAGGGGGCCTGGGTCACCCAGCTGGGCTGTTCAGCTCCTGCCAGAGCTCCTGTGTCCTCCACAACAGCGTGCTGTTATCCAGGGATGCTTTTTGCTGTCCCCTTCAGACGCTGAGACCTCTTGGTGGGCAGGGAGTGGGGAAGAGGGCAATTTTCCAGAGTCTGCTTTGAAAGACTTGCGATCTGCTCCTCTTCTGCAGGCTGTCCAGGGCTGGCCTTGTGATCTCACTGGGCAAACACCTGGAATAACTCCGGGGTCAAATGCAAAGCAGTACAGAACAGTGGAAAGTTGCATATACTGATGAGTTAAAAGAATTTTGTACTTGACAGAGAAAATACTGGTAGTTACTGGGAAGAAACTACTGACAGCATCTTAGAAATCAGTAGCTCTGGCTGTATGGACATCCTTACTGCTGTTCTGAGCCTCTAGAAGGAGGCTATTATTCTTCTGGTGGAGTTCTTGATCCACAAAGAACAGCCGCAGCTCCAACAATAATATTCTGCACTTTTCTCGTTACTGCTACGCAACTCAAAACTCCTTTACAGAGCCTGCATGAAACATCCCGATGTATCTGAGCAGTGAATAGGATAGTCAGTGTTTTTACAAGCGGGGGAACCGGAGATCTGAAAGACTAGGAGATGTGCCCACCGTCACATGGGAGGTCTGTTGTGCGCCGGAGACCGAGAACAGAAGTGTCGGCTCCTTCGGCATGCGGAGCGCGCTCACCTGTGCTCGGCGCTGCACTACAGGTCTCCCGGTGCGCCGTTCCCTGCCTCGCCCACATTACCACATCCCCACCTAGAGGCTCAGTACTCCAGGAAGAAATTAAAATGTAAAAAGGAAAAAAAAAATCTACCTTTTCTATCATACCTGTGGTTTTTTGTTGTGTTGTTGTTTTTTTTTTTTAAGCACATCCCTTTTATTTATTTCTTTTCTTTCTCTGTGTGTGCATGCCCACTTTGTTTTCCAGCTCTATCCAAAATACCCAGAACTGTGTAGTCGGCTGATTGGTGTCTTCTGGGGTCTTTTCTCCTTTGATACAATGCTGCTGGCTGTTCTGTACCTGCTACTTTATATCCTTCCCCCTCTCATATATAGCTACCTATATCATATGGAAAGGATCAAACAGTTTTGATTTTTCCCAATGATACTGAGAAATGCAATATTTATCACAGGTTACTTGCAGAGAAGAAGAAAGGAGAATCTAAGAGTGTTCCCTTCAGCTGTGTTTCTGTCAAGGCACGGTGTACGTCCCAGTCCACCTCTGTTTTGCTCAGTGTGTTAGTTCTGCTCACTACGAGGTGTAATGCAGCAAGACTGATAAAGTTGGTTGCCCACTGGCCATGCGAAGGAGGAAAAATAACCAAAGCTGGTTGTTAGTTATCCCCACTAAAGTGCTAAACAAATCTCCCAGCAGCTAAACTCCCTTCCCTTTTTATTACTTACTGTACCTTGTAAATCAAATATTTATTAACTGAAAACAGCTTTGCTCACTGACTGATCTTGCAAACATGGGACAAATTCACCACAGCTGGCTAGTGGCCAATTGCTTATTCAGGCTGCTAAAGGAAATCGGCCCAGTGGAAAGACAAACTATGTGATGGTTTTTCTTCCCCCTCCCTTCCTCTCTTCCCAGGAACAAACTGCTAACATCACAAACTTTGTCTGCCATGAAAACCTGTCTACCTCTCATGAAAACGAGTGTGTCTGAACGAGGTCACTGATACTCTTTTGAAGAGGACTTTATTTTTGTCATGCCTGTGTCGAAAACAGAGCTTTAGTGGTTTGAAACGGCACGAGCAAACACAGACATTATTTCAATTAGCATATTGGGTCTGTCACCTGGTGAAATGAAAAGATCCTTTAAGCATCTGCTTCTGCAGTTACCGTCTGATCATCTCTTACCGTCTCCTGGTTTCATGTTAATCCGTGAGGGTCCTCAACAGTCCGACTGCAGCAAGCCTGAAGCTCTTGGATGTTGGGGGATGACAGGATGCAAAGAACAAAACTAAATTCACACTCACTTTCTCTTTCTTTGAAAGTGCCACCAGTAAACTTGAAAGATCTTTGCATCATCGGAGGCTTTGCATTTGGCTGCAGTAATGAAGGTGATTTGCTGCCCGTTGTCTAATAAATATCCCCGGGGAGCACATAATGACAGCACAGTTATGCTCTTTCACTGAAAGGGAAGCCATAGAACAGGCAGGAATTGCAGGCATTTAGGAGAGGCTCTACAAGGAGTTGTTCAGGGACACTATTTTCCTTTCACTTTAAGGCCAGAGTCACCTGCTGCCAGCACACACTTTGCAGTAAATGCACAGAGCAGGCTGGGTATCATCAGTGAGTCCACTTTCAGGGACTCATTTTAGGCCAGAGGGTCCATGCCTCATGCCCTGAAGTTTTGCTCAGCAGCTCTCTGTCAATGCTCATCAGCTGTGGTTGCACTGATTTCACTGGTTATTACCAACAGGATTTCAAATCTTATTAATGCTTCGTGTAATTATCTTTGTTCTCTCTCTTGGACTAATTTGAGGAATTATACAGTGGTGTACCCCTCACAGCAGCACTTTCATCCATCCTGAAACAACAGCCAGCTCCTGAGCGTGTGTTCTGTTTCCCTGCCGGTACATGAGGGTCGCTCATCCTTCTCCATCAGAAGCTGCTGGCTTGGAAGTCCTGCAGCACAGCATCCTGGAGGGCACTGGGTAGCCATCAGTACTTCTGCAGCACTTTGGTCTTTGCACAAGCTCTCAGAATCTGTGTCTCTATGCAGCAAGCAGTGGCCTCGTGACTACTGGTTTGCTGGACCACAGCATGGAGCTCCTTGGTTGGTGGGACAGGGCTGGGCAGCAGCTGCTCCATGGGACATGGCCATCCTCACGTTCTTCAGCTGAGAGTGCACTTAGAGCAAAGGGCTTCACTGCCAGAAGAGGACAGGGTCCTTAATACATGTTCCTGAAGCCCCAGGTCACCAGTTCCTGTCAGGTTAGTCACATTTTTTTTCCAAAGACTAAAAACCATAATCATGTCTGGGTCTTCTGACCCATCCCCTTGTGAATTATTGCTAATATTTTCCCTTTTTCATTTTTATACCTTTGGATAGTTGAAGATGGATATACTCTGTCTTTAATCACTTTGCCAAGCTGGAAATATTTATATATTTATACAAAAAAATTCTACATTTTATATTTGTGACAAGATGCATGAGCATTGCTGAGTAAGAAGGAACTGTCAGAACCCACAAATCTTTGTGTTAATTTTGCATCCACCAAGCAGGGATAATATATTTTATAGTTTGCATTAACAAGATGGTCATCAGGGACTGCTCATTTAGATAATAGCCACCAAGTCATGGTTGTTTTTTTTTTTTTAAATTCACTTTTAATGCGTATTAACTGTTGTCTTGAAAGATCCCTGAATACAGAGCAAGAGTGGAGTAGGGAAAGGCAAGAAATCCATAGAAAGCTGCTCATAGTCTGGCTGTAATAGGGTGTAATAGGTATTCCATTAAAGAATACTTTAAGATTTATGTAATATTGTTGTGACCTTTAGTAATTAATGACTTTGTAAAGCTATTTGATTTGATACTTTCCCTGGTTCCATCACAGCCTTGCCTATCCACAAAAGCCAATTTGACCAACGAAGACACAGATGTAAGTCACAATAGCTAGCTTGAATTTTCCCCTGTGCAAATGGTCTTCTTGGCTATTAAGAGTACTTTTCTATTTAGTTTAATTTAGGAAATGAGGAAATGGAAGAACCTCTTTCCCGACACAAGCACCTGTGCAGAGGACGCCGTGATTTTGCAAGGAGGGTCGACCTTTTTTGCCGGCTGAGTCATCTGATGTTCCTCACAACTTCCCAGGCTTCACTTCCAGGCCATCCAGGTCTTTCTGCTTACAGAGTGCTGGCTGGGTGAGGGCAGGCCCAGATGCCAACAGTATCTGCCTCTGAGGGAGCCATTACAAAGCCCCCAGACACACTCAGTTACTGGTTAACCGCGACAGGATGGACACAAGCCCCGGTGCCTCTCCCATCTGCTGAAGGATGTTTGTCTTGCCGCAGGTACCTGATGGATGAGGCTGTGATTGGTGTCATGTTGTGCGTAACACAAGCACTGAAAGATCAAAATGCTAAATTTATTGTTTGCCTTTCCCGGGTGAGAGCATTATTCTGCAATCCTGAGGTTTCAGATCTCTTTCCACCCTGTCCCAAGACATCTGTAGGCTGCTTAGAAAATGTTTTGAGGAAAATCTTTTGACTCAAAAGTCTGTCCAGAGCAGTCTTATGTTTACACCCCTTGGACACTTACCTAGAAATGCAGTTTCAAATCTTTTCTTGCTTGCTCCAGACTAGTTATTTCATTTCAGATAAATATAGAAATTAGAGCATTCTTATCCAAACCTTTCTGGTTGCCATGAAGTGGTGCTTTGTCATTAAAAAAAAAAAAAGAAAAAGAAGAAGACAATAACCAACTCCTTGTATTGTGTACTGTAATGTATTTCTTATTTCTGGGAACAGGCCTTTTACATTGTTAAGCCAGGTATCAGCTCTAGGTTTAATGCACCTCTTGTAGGAATGTTTATTTGCTGTGTGCTGTTAGTTATTCTGAAATTGTATTTTATCCTTTAAGGTTTGCTTTCTTTGTTTGGTGGTGAGAGGTTTTTTTTTAAATTTGTCTTGAACTGGTCCTGATTTTCCAAATAGTGCTCTCTGACAATAGAAAGCAAAAAGTACAGGATCTCTGGGGCCCCTTTACTTTGTTATTCCTAATGTTTTGGGTAAAAGGATTTAGGCTGAAGCAGGGTCAGCCTAATTGTTGTAGTTTGGAAGTAATTTTACATGTGATAAACAGATTGGCCCTTGAGTTTTTTAGTTTCTGCCAATCCATTAAGTATATATATAGCACATCATAAGACTACACGATTTATTCTTTCAATCTCTTCTTTTTCCCTGAATACATTTATTAAAAGGCCAAGCTACGTCCAGTTTGCACCTGACTGACCTGACCCCCGGGAATTAACCTGATTTGCTGTCTATAAATATGGGGGTGCAGTTTGCCTGGGGGCTGGGGGAGAGGGGCGAGTGGATGTTGTGATGACGGGTTTCTCACCCGCGTAGCACCACGTAAGTGAGGAGAAACACTTTAGTCGGGTGTCAAAACCAGCTCAGAGGAAGCAAGCCTTTCCCACTAATTGGTTTCTAAGCGCTATTTATTCCTCTTGTCACCAGATCCACTCACACCTCTGGGAGCACAGCACTCCTGAGTGTGGCTTCGTCGGGTTTCTTCGCACGTTGTCACGGTCCAAGGTGTGTGGCAGCCTGCCGTAAGCTTTGGGGCACCGTCCCCCCCTCAGGCAGATGCAGTGGGATGTGTGCCACGTCTGTGATGGAACCAGGGCTCCTTGGGCAGTGGGGAGCTCGGGGGCCACCTAGCTTTGCTCCCCTGCAGTGGGGGATCACTCAGGAGAGCAGGGAGCGGAGCTGAGCCCTCCTGTCCACTCCCAGCAGACAGCTCTCTGTCAAAGTTTGCCTCATCCCTGGAAACATTCGAGGTCGGGTTGGGTGTGTCTCTGATAAATCTGATCTAGTTGAAGCTGTCCGTGCCCATGGCAGGAGGGTTGGACTAGATGACTTTAAAGATCTGTTCCAACCCAAATTATTCTATGATTCTGTGGTTTCTGGTGCCTTCACTACCAGGAGAGATGGCCAAGGTGACTCTGCCGTAAGCTTTGGGGTACCGTACTCCCCTCAGGCAGATGCAGTGGGATGTGTGCCACGTCTGTGACGGAACCAGGGCTCCTTGGGCAGTGGGGACCTCGGGGGCCACTAAGCTTTGCTCCCCTGCAGTGGGGGATCACTCAGCAGGGAGCAGAGCTGAGCCCTCCTGTCCACTCCCAGCAGACAGCTCTCTGCCAGAGTTTGCCTCATCCCTGGAAACATTCGAGGTCGGGTTGGGTGTGTCTCTGAGAAATCTGATCTAGTTGAAGCTGTCCGTGCCCATGGCAGGAGGGTTGGACTAGATGACTTTTAAAGATCTGTTCCAACCCAAATTATTCTATGATTCTGTGGTTTCTGGTGCCTTCACTACCAGGAGAGATGGTCAAGGTGACTCTGGCTCCGTGTTCCTGGCCAGTGGCAGCAGCGCTGCAGTTGCAGCAAGCAAGAGCTGGCTCCATGCTGGATTGAGGGGTGCCCAGTCCAGCTGAAAAACAACCAACATTGGGACATGGTGGGAAACAGTTGTTTTAAAACCAAATCAGCTCCCTGGCCTGGCCAGCTGCACAACCACCCAAACAGCTCTTACAGGCATGGGAGAAGCCAGGAGGTGCAGAGTTGGCCCCATAACAGTCCAGCTCACTTGCCTCCCTCCAAACTAAGCATCAGGGCTAGCTCAAGAAAACTTCTTGACCATCTTTCTCTCTGCAATCCAGAGGCAGCCAGGCTGCTGTTCTCCCATGAGGGGATGGGAGAGGGAGGGGAAGAGTGACAGATTGGTGAAAGGAGCACTATACCTCTGACAGCTTACAAATGTATGGGAAACAAGGTTGGCAAAAGGCAGCATTAGGTGTTCCTGCTGGCAGCTAATGGTGTCCAGTCATGTGGGTTAGTTTAACAAAGACAGATAGTAATGGATTAGCTGTACCAGAGCAAATGTTTTATCGGCAAGTAACCATTTATAACCTACAGTGCTCTTCCACCCAGAATTTTCCTACTAAATTTCCTGACAAACCACTGTCCTAGCACCACCTAGTGTCCAGCCTTGCAATTCAGATGTCATTAGCAGAATTGCAGCCATTTGCAGGAAAAGAGGAAAATAAAGGTCAGGTTTGGGGTTTTTTGGTGGTAGTGGTTTTTTTAAGCTAATGTAGAATCCAACAGTACCTTCCTAAAAGTCCACGGTTGTAACATCTGAAATAATGCTTTTATTTCCAAATCCTGTCGTTTCTTAGCGTGATTGTCTTCTCTTGGATGTCTGAAATCTCTTTGCACAGAAAAGAGCAGCAAGCAAGAACCCTTCTTGATAGGGGTGTTGAAATTTTCACTTTTAGTAAGGGTATCTTGGCTGAATGAATGAGGAGCTCAGAGGTATTAAGAAGTGACTTCATGAAAAATGCAGGTTCTTCAATGCCGGTGGCAAGGCAAAACAGTGGTTAAAATTTTTCTGCTTAAGAGTGCTGAATTATTTCCAAGAGGATGGAGAAATGGAAAGCAGAGTGTGCCACAAAGAACAGCAAAATGAGACCATGGTGTGCCTGGCAATACAAGCTGGCGTGTAAAGCAACCGAAATTATTACAAAGTGTCCTATTTCTCATGAAGTCAAATGCACAGCAGGAATGTTGGCACTCCCAGTTCCAGTCTTGGAGAGGCATGTATCATCATAACTTACTGCAAATCACTGGGTTTATTAGCATTGTAGAGCCAGGAGTGTGTGTTTGTATCCCTTCTGTCATACTACAGCTATGGGGTTAAGCCTCACAGCTTGTAAAGTGGAGCAGACTAATTATCATACATAAGAAATTACTAAAATCTGACAGTCACATGTCTCCTGGGAAGGACAGCCCATGACATATCAATGTAGGGAAGAAAATCACTTTGGGAAAAACTCTCCCAAATTTTCAGTGGTTGCCGATGGTGTGATTTCCCCCAGCGCCCAACAGAAATCCCAGACTGCACAAACACTTCTGATTGATGCATCTCAAGGTCCAGTGTGTGTGTGTGGCTGTCAACACCACAGCTGCCTGCTCGTGTTGTCCACTGTGGACACCCCCAGCTGCTCATACGAGGGGACCTCAAAGCCATGAAGACCTTCAGTATGGCCCCAGCCAGTGCTCTGAGCATTGCTCCATCTTCACTAGAGGAATTTTACCCGCATCCACCTTCAATTCCAAAGGGAAGCCCTGCCCAAAGACCTGTCAATTCACACCAGTTTGCCCAGAGATCACCATTCCCTGTCCTACAGGGAGAGGGGGGACTTGTTGCAGGAAACACCAGCACAGTTTGCCAAACGCTTGGGGGGCCGTGTTTCAAATGATGGCCACTTTTGAAATGGATGAGCAGAATAAATTATTAGAATAAGTAGAGTTAATTTCTGAAAGGACTCTTCTTTGATAATGGTAGACTTTGGAGAAGAAGAGGAGGAGTCACATGAATAACATGTGTGCCCCTTACAAAGAGATGAGCTTTCTGACGTGAGGTTACCTGAACCCCCGGCAGCTGCTGAACATCCCTGTGCTTGCTGATATGAAGATACTCCACCTGAAGTTTGTCACTTCACTAATTAGATGATTGTTAAGATTTCGGGTGGGGATTTTTCCTAGCAGATGTTTTTCTTCACTTACCTTTTTTTTTTTTTTTAATTATTCCTGGTGTTTTTGCCTATCAAATTGCAGACTTCTTCAAAGGAAAAGGAATAAGCAGTTGTCATAACAACAAAGCTCTTCATTACCACGGGAACCTTTGACAGCTTTATTTAAAACATTAAAAAAAAATTAAAAGAAAAATCCAACCAATTATTTTTATCAGTCTGATTCATGTACTTCTTAAACAGATTACAGTGTATTCTCTAGCAGTTACACTGTGAAGTGAGTATGGCTTGAATATTTATGATAATTTAAACTTTGGGAAAAAAAAATTTAGAAAGTGAGTTAGTTGTATTTATGTGCTTCCTGTGGCAAGAGCTCACCTTGACTTTTAACTAGAGGATATGATGCAAAATTTAAAGGTGGAATTTTTCTTTTTTTCTCACACATGTGAAGCAAAATGATCATAGTATGAAATAAAATACTGAGTTAGTCATTCTTATGCTCTAGACAATTATGCCTTCCCTTTTTCAAGCCATAAAAAAGCACCCTGAAGGTAGAGGAGGAGTGACTTATTTGTTAAAAAATGGAGGCCCTTTGCAAAATTTAGAACTGACTCCTGGTTTTAACTTTCAGTTCTCTGAAGCTGAAGGAGAGGGGGATGAAAAGATGATCAACTATTGCTGTGCTTTCTTACAGAAGAGGAAGATGCAGGAAGGTGTTGCAAATGGCTCCTCCACTCCCTACAAATAGCCTGTTTAATAGTAGGTGTGACCTGCTGGGGCAAGAGGAGGAGGGACAGAGCTCTGCCTGGCCACGGGAAACCGGAGCCAAAGCTTCCTTGTATTTTTCCCACACAAAAGAGGTAAGTAGCTCCTACTACCTCCTGTTTAACTTGTGCACTCAACTTTGAAAGATGCTTTTCTGGATTTCAAATTCTAATTTTTAGTATGAAATAAAGGCTAAATGCCTTTCATCTGTTCCAGTCATTTATAGTATCCTTAGCAAAAGGATTTTTTTCCAGCAAAGTGAAGGGTAATACTGGAATTGTTAAACTCGTGTCCCTTAAAATAAGTTACATTTGTCCTCAGTTTGAACAGTGATGTTTCTTGCTGGGCGTAATCAACAACTTAATTCTCTCCCTAAGCCAAGGAAAGAATGAATATCTGCAGAGACCTATCATTCTGTCTTCCACCCATAAAGGAACATAACAAGCAGCTGTTGCATTTATCCTAAGAAGACGATAGCTGTAAATTGGCTGGTATCACAGGCACTTCTCCTGCAGATGCCCATAATTCCTCCACCAAGATGATGACTGTGAAAAGCAGGGAAAATCCCAAATATGTAAGGTCAGACTCCTCTCCCAAAATAATAGATTACTTAACATCAGGTGTGTTGGGACCCTATCATCTCCCAATTTTGGGACGGAGAGGCTTTTTTTTACTCACCTTTTAAAAAGGGCTGGCCACGTGCAGCAGAACTTGTTTTATCCCTGAGAGGAGGTGATGGGGTGCTTTGTGTATTGGTTTCCTCGTAGCCTACTTCATCTACCCACCAGCTGGGTTTGACAGCTTCACTCCAGCGGGAAACATGGCTGTGGCTCTCCTGTTACATGAGGCGGTGTAGGGAGTTATTATTTAATTATGACAACTACACACATACAAGGCACTGCATTAGGAAACACACATACACCATCTGCTAGATACCATGATTTAGCTGTAGGCGTACAAGAGCAGAGTTTTATGAGCATTAACTTTATTCTAGGAGACTATAAATGCGGGTCTCCTCACACAGCACTGCCGAGGGAGGCATTCAGGGGAAGAACATTCCTCGATGATATAGTCATTACTGTTTCAGCAAGACGTTAATTTTTACAATAAATAAGTTTAATCTTTTTATGCAGATCGTTTTAGAAAATAAACAGGCCATTTTTATGAGCTGCTTAGAACTGGGGTGGGACGTGATTTGCGGTAACGTCCTGCACGCACTGCAAATTGTAAACAATTTTGAATTCCTGGGGAACTACTGCAGATCATTATTTATTGTGGGTTTTTAAATAACTTATAAATGCAACACTTTTGCATGTTTCAAAGCATTTAGAAGGCAGAAACATTGCCTGGTGGAACTAAATTCCTGATTACTAAAAAAAAGAAGGCGATTGTAATCCATGGGCTGAGCCTGTGGTTTTAATGCAGCAACTTCCTTTGATTACTTCTGGAGAACTTGTATGGAAAACAGGGCATGGGGCAGCAGGTGTGGGACAGCCTGACCACTGGCTTTGAAAGTATGAAGTCCCTTGGGCCTCAGTTTGGTCTCCTCTGCTAGACACTTTTGTAACTTCAGCAGAGTTTAGCAAACAGCAGGCAACTCAATTGAGGTATCTTTAGCCACTGACCTCACTTGTAGAAATAAAGCAATACTGCAATTTTGGACTCCTGAGGATATTACTATCCTGTCTTACACAGGCTGTGAATAGTAATGCACAATAGATGTGTGATTCTGATGTGAACTGTGATTAATGTTTGCTGAAGAAATCATGTGGCTGTTGTCTTGAGGATAACAGAGATGTCTTTTTCATGAAGTATTAAAGAAAGAAATGGTATTACTAGCCAGAGTTAGGCATTTAATACCTCAGAACATTAAATGACTAAAACTCGAGAGGGACTGATTTTGCCTTCTGGCCAGCCCTGAAATGAATGCATTTGTATGACAGTCTCTGTTTTGACACTAGATATGATATCATGTCCTGGCCAGGAGGTTTCACAGATTTGGTGAGATTCTGTGAAGACAATGAACCATTCCAGCCCAAAACCAGCCTGACTTTCAGAAGAGAAGTATGGCTTCCAGGTTCAGCTGCTACTGTTGACTTTGTGAGAGTTCACTGACCACAGAATCATAGAACGGCTTGGTTCGGGAGGAACCTTAAAGATTATCTAGCTTCAACCCCTCTGCCACGGGCGTGGACACATTTCATTTGCTCCAGTTGCTCAAAGCCCTGTCCAACCTGGCCTTGAACATTTCCAGGGATGGGGCATCCACAACTTCTTTGGACAAACCTGTGCTAGCACCTCACCACCCTCACAGTAAACCTGCCACATGTCTGCCTGTGAGCCTGGACAAGGCTGTGTAACCTGAGCCTTCATTCCTGTTTTGTAAACAAGCTGATTTCATATTGTTAGGAAATCTCATTTTCTCTTTAACTGTGGAAATGATGCTCAGGTGCTGTGGAAAAGGGGATCACATAACTAGGTTAGTGTTGGCTGCATGAAGCCATGTGGTTGTGTCACTCCATCCCAGAAGCATCCTCACTTCAACAGCTACAAGTTTATGTAAAATACTTCCATTCCCATGGTAGAAAAGTTTATTAGGACTGTATTCCTCTTCTTGCTATCCACAAGTAGTTGTGTATCATAATTACAGAATGAAAAATATAATATCTAATCTGGCTTTTGTAGTGGAGTCCATGGGATTTGCTGTGGCTTCTGACCCTCACTTCATACATCCTCTGCAGGACACAGGATCCCTGGTGACATCAGGCAGCAGCCCTAGTTTGCTCTAGATACAACACAGGAAGACAGACATCAACAAAGGGGCCACGTTAACAATCCAAGCCAAGAATACAGGGCTTGAATAAACTGGCAGCAAAGTGAAGCTGACCCTAGGGACAGACCTGGTACATGCTGAATGAAAAGCACTCCCTCCACATCCTTGGGCAGAGTCACTCTGGGTTCTTCGAACTGTGCAATTGTCCAAAACACTTACTTATTTTAAAACATCGGCTTTAAAATAAAATTCTAGGCAAAATAACAAGCACTTGAAAACATCAGTAGTTTTGTTTGGTAAGGTAGGCAGAGGGGTTTGTGTGTGGGTTTTTTTAAACGTGTATTATAATGTAAATATAATCTGGATGACAAAGAGAAAAATTGTTTTCATCACAAAAGCAACTGTAATTCCCAATTAAACAACTCCTAATAAATGTTGGTATTGTTCAGTCACTATGGAGCTACCACTAACATCACACAGTGTGCAGGCCCCCAAAGCTCTCATTTGTTTCTAAAGCGATCAGGTCACACCACTCAGTTCCCCCCAATTTATTTAAATCTGTTACTTTATTTCAAGTGCTAATTATCTCTCACAACAAACAGAGCCTTGTCAGCTGCAATTACTGGCATTACAATAGATTATCAACAGAAAAGTGTGTCTTGAAGCAAGAAGTGTTGCCTTGGTTACCAACCCAAAATGCTCCTGGATTGCATCTGTAACCACAATTTCTTGATTATACCTGAAATATCTCATGAGTGAGGCCCCTCTTTTCCTCTTAAATTAGTACAGGGCATCATGAGCCAAATTTTACCCTACAGGACTGTGATTTAAATCACAACAGTGCAAGTTTGGAGCCAGTGGTAGATTATCCTAAAGGCAAAAAAGAAAGGGGTTACATTTTCCACGAGTAGAGGGGGATGCCTTTTGCTCCCGTAGTCAGAGTACACAGGAATAATTCCTCTGCCTTCCAAAGCTTCATGCCTGACTCGTAAATGAGAACGGGCTCTTGCCCAGCAAACCGAAGCAGGTGTGTTTCATAAGGCCCTTCTCCTTCCTACCAAACACTCTGACGTGTGTGAAGAGCTGGCACCGGCTCGGGAGCCTTGGACTGGTTGTAAATGCAGTTTTCAGGATGGCTGTGAGAAGAGAGGGGGGGTTTTGATTTGACTTGGCAGAAGGAGAAATGTCAGCCGTGAAGGAAGCGTGAGTTCAGGCGAGAAGTTGGGAGGTTGGGTACGTCTCTCATCCTGTGTCACAGAGCCAAAAGTTAAATGCCTCTGATTGCCTGAGAAACGTGTGCTTGTCTTTCATTCCTGCTTAAAACAGGAGGGAACCAAAGTCGGTGGAAGTACAGTGACGAAACTTGGTGACCTTGTGAGCTGAACAAGGTTTCAGGGCTGCTCAGGGAGGTGTATCAGTGTCCAGGAGGGAAGACAGGAATTGAACTAGGATGCCTAAGTGTTATTTCCATTAAATGTCAGGTATATCCTGAAGTGTAGCCCTACTAAGCACTGCTTATTTGGACCCCCAGCTTGTGACTCATAATCTTTTATGGGCAGTTTTCTCCTATGTTTCCCAAAAACCTCACAATCGACTTCAGTGCAGAGAGAGCAGCTCCCCAGCCTTGAAATGGCTGAACAACTCTTTGCCTGTCTTTATGCCTAAGCCTCATCTAGATCTCCAATCAATATATTCACACATTTTCTTCTCCCAGAGGAGCCTAAAAATTTTGGAAATGCTGACCAGATTGGTGAAATGTGGAAGTCTCTGCTTTCATTTAAGTTCTGTTTTAAACTGGAGCTTTTCTGATTCTGTGAGTGGCTTGGTGTTCGGACATTTGGTCAGAAAGGAGCAGCCCTGAGCCAGTTTCTTCCCCTGCCTGAACCCCTCTGTCTCCTCTCCAGGCGTGCACCAGGATTGAGGCTGCATTTTCTACTCTACCTTAGGGAGTTGTGCCATGGCACAGGAGAGACTTACAGCAATATGGGCCAGAGGGAGGGAGGGAGACCATAACCAGCTGTATAGTTATGGTATTTAGTTTAAAAGGAGTCCTGAGCTCCAATCCCAGCTCCTTCTGTATTTTATCTGTGTAAAATCCATGCAGTGTAAAACAGATAGCTTTCTAGGAGCATGCACTGTGACCAAATACTCTTGCTATCAGAGGAAAGCTCTCAATAATAATCTGAAGAGCTGTGGTCCCTCTTGCTTATGCACCTTCTTCCTCCCCTCTCCCCATCCCAATCCATAAGAAGCTTCTGGGCTTTTCAGAAGAGCTCCCACCATCACTCCCAGCTGTTTTAGGGCACACAGGAGTGAATCCACACACCTGTATAGGCACAGTGTCACTACTGGGCTGTCACTTGGTGGTGAGGGTAGGACATGGGGATCTGATTTCTGTTTTGGTGAGAAAAGACACATGCCTGGATGTTCTGGATCTTATTAAGTGCTGCAACACTGCAAAACGCTTTGGGTAGTGATAGCAAGCGAGGGTGAGCCCAATTTTCCTCTTTAAGTTTTTTGTGGATATTACTTTGGTACCTGTCACTCTCTGGTCATCCAACCAGCCACCTAAGAGCCAGGCAGTTGGAGCAGGAGAGCTGGATCACTGGGAATGCTAAGAATTGTAAATCATCACTGATGGAAATACCACCTTTGAGCCAACCAAAAACTACTTTGAGGAATACATTTTAATTTCAGCTTTGGAATCACTATCGAGGAATAAATAAGAAGGTTTGGGGGGTTCTGCAGATCATTTGGGAGCATAGAGCAGTGTCCCATCTTCACTCATGTTTTATCATCCCCTCAATTTTCACAGCATGAGCACTGATCTGTACTCACAGCATTTACAAACTCAAATGTAAATATTTCCATAAAGATAAAATTTTAATGTGGGGCTTTATGATGAAGGCTGTTATTTCCAGGTTGCCATTAACGAATCCATGCTGCTGTGGTTTAAATGAAAAATTTTAGAGCTGATTATAAAATGGTGAAATCAGACGCAGCTATGAGGACTTGATAATGCCTGAACTGGAGACAGAAGGTCCTGTCAGGGATAAAAACGTAGAGGACTGAAAACCAAGTCTAAAAGTGCACAGCCAGTGTCCAGCATGGCAGCACCATCAGAAAAGCATCATCAGTAGCATAATAGGGCTCTCCCCCAGAACAGGTTTCCATGAGTTAGCCCAGAAAATGAATGGTAATTAATACAGCTCCTTCACAGATACATTTTGGCTGCTTCTAAAATTAACTGATTAATTCTAAATAAACAGAAGCTTTAATAAAAATAGACTGCTTTAGGAGGAAGTAACCAGAGTGGAGGGGGAGAGCTGAGTGGAACAGCAGCACAGAGAGAAGCCTGGGCACCCACAGAGGGACATGTTTAAGGTTAGTCCATTATGTTCTTACTAAAAACGAGATTCTTCCCATTTTTTCCTAACTTTGGCATTTTCATTGTTTTTGATAACACCCCCTCCGATATACCCATGCTTGGGAAGTAATACAGATTAATTGCTAGCAGGCCCTGATGTTTTGTGTGCCTGGCAGTGCTCCACACGGCGGAGGAGGAGGATGGCTGACCCCGTGTGTGGGGCACAGGGCTGCTTGCTGATGGAGTGGGCATAAGCAGGTTCGTGTGATTGCTCAGATGTGGTATTTGAGTGGCCTTTAATGCATTTTGTCTGCATGAAGCCAGCCCTGGAATATGCCTAAAAGGCTCCCCTACTAGAGTGCAACAGGTTTTGACAACCACCGGCGCTCAAAGGAAGAGCAAATGTGTGATTTAGACCATTGTTAGGGACTTTTTTTTTGCAAAGAAAGTTGTCACACTGCAAAATTGTGAAACTGCATATAATAGGATGCTGACTGCAAAATATGTTACAGCCTTGCCCTCCTATTATTTAACAATATAACTACGGCTATTTACCAATCTTAGATTGCCAAACCACACAGGAGAAAAACTGAGTGAAAGACCATGTCTAAAACAAAAATTTGTTCTATCTGAGGCTAAGTTATTATACTTTAAAATTTTATTAAGAAATAAATTTATTGGGCATTGTTTGCCTTAGAGGCGAGTGGTTCTGAAACTCTATTTCTTATTTCCATGTAACCATGCTTCAGTGAATTTTGAAGTTTTAGCAAGAGTTTGGGGTTAGTTTCCTTAGGCAAGTTGAGGAAATTATTTCTGATGATTTAGTTAGTAGTTGGTCTTTTGTAATCATGCACTGAGCACCTGGAATGAAATGGGGAAACTATTCTGTGGTGCACCTTTAAAACAGATGGATAAATAAACCTAAATGAAATTCAAAGAAAAACAACTTTAGACTGATTCTAGAGCTGCTTTTGTTTTCTATGAACAATGGAAGTTTACACGCAGAAGAGTGAGAGGCACTGAAAAAGTAAAATAACCCAATTACAATGGATAGTTTTCCTGTCACAATCTAAAATTAACACCATGGCACTGTGCAAGGACAGAACAAAGGGAGCTGCTATATCCCATAGCCCTTGCAATAAAAGCAATTTTAAAATGCAGCCATTGATTTCCCTTATTTTATTCCCTTTCTCTGAATGTCCCTTCTTTGTAATGTTTGCTTCTGCATTTCTCGCAACCCCTCAAATTCCTCAGCTCCAGGAACTGGGGGCACATGAGAGCTGTTCAGATCAGGCCTTTGCTTTGCTTCCCATGGAATATGCTCCCTTCTCAGATGGGGAGCTCCTCCAGAACAGAAATAACTAATGATAATGTGACTACTTGAAAGCCACATGGAGGGAGGGAGGAAAGAGATGCTATTCACTTCGGCAGTACAAATAAAGCGAGAGCTTTCTTTCTACAGGCATGTGTGGGAAGGGCATCAACAGAGCAATTACATGGTGGGTGGGAAAGGGGATTTTGTCACTTTGGCAGTGCTGACAGACAGAAATAAAAACTGCTTCTAGGGGGATCGCAGGGTAAGAACTTGCACATCAAGAGCATAAGCAGAATTAAAATAGGCCCTTAAGGGGATTTATTGAGGGCTGGTTTTTTTGTTGTGTTTTTTTTATTATTTTTTTTTTTTTTCCCCAAAGTGCCTAAGGCCCCTCCTATTTCATTGTGTGCAAGCCAAGAATCAGGAGCAGGGTGAGAGAGTAAGTTGCACCCAAACTAGTAAGAAACAGTTCTGACTGCAAGAATTTGATTGTGACCCTTATGCAGCTGTTACAGACGGGGCAGAATGGCACGTTCAGTGTGCAGGGCCGCTGAGGGAAGGAGTCGTGGTTAAGAAAGCAGCATAGAAGAAACCCTCTTCCCTTTTCAAACCAATAATGGAGTCCCTTTCCTCCATTTCTGTGCATAAGACAACGCCACAAATTGGCCATGGTGTCCAGAGAGGTGTAACAGCACCTTCAAGGCACACGACACACAGCCACGATTCGAACAAGTCTGAATTCAGATGCACGGGCACTTGAATTCCCTCTAACTGTGACAGATGCTTTCAGTGGGTACAGTTGTGCTGCTTTTACTTTTTCTTGGTTTCCCTGGAATTCCATATTACTCATATGAAGGCAGAAGGCAAAGTGTGACTGGAGTGAGCTGTTCTGCACCCACAGCTGCAGGGTGTCATTGGCCTTCTGTGGGAAATAAATGAAATTACTATCACGGGTTACAATTACAATGGATCACTGATATACAAATTTTGGTCATGGAGATGGTTTTGCTTCTTTTTCATGTTTTTCCTCGCAAAAAGAAAACCAGTAGTGATGCCCACCAATGTAGATTAACACAGACATTTGTAATGTGATAATCCTGAACTGGAAATAACAGATCGCTGCAAAAGAAATAGCAGAAATGTGGTATTTGGAATAGATAGGGATATGTTCATGCACCTGGTTCAATCCACCCTTTCTATTGTGCATGCCTATCTCAGGGGGAGCCCTCTGATGCAGCAAACCCAGCAACTTCCCTCTCCTTTTCCTTTCCAGCTGTGATGGAGGGGATCCGTCGAGTCAACCTTCTCTTCCAGTGCTCAGTGATGCAGAATTTCCCTTCACACGTAACACACAAAGTGCTATTTTACAGACCCCAGTTTCAACCTGAGGTGCCAACAACCAAATCTGAGTGGCTCATTGTTTAGCAGTGCCAAGACTGGGCAACTCATGACGCTCATCTGGTGCAACACTGTTTTTAACAGCAGGCTGGGCTGCCATGCAGAGCACTACAGCTGAGAGAAAATAAACCTGCCTTCAGTGAGACAGCCTAGAGATTTTTTAGGTGGCAGATGATTGGTGATGTCATGTAAAATTGACAGCTCTTCAGACAAAAGGAAGAAGCTTGATTTAATGAGTGCTATGGGTGGGTGTATAAGCAAAGACTTTTCTAAGAATTATCATTACCTGGGAAAGGCAATTTTCAGCTGAATTGACATTCCAGTAATTAAGGGCCAACACAGAGAATTTTGGTCATTATAACTATTTAAATTTCCAAATTGCTTAGTTTAGAATTGCTTATGGTTGAACTGCTACTGACAGTTCCATCACTTTCTATTCTCAGCCAGCTTGATTGGCAAATGGATGAGGTCTGTACTGCACAGCCACGGTTCCATCTTGGTGCCAAAAATCACTACCTGGAGCAGAACAACAAGTAGCAACTACGGTCAGATCAAATCACAGTGAATCCAATTTTTATGTTCACCTCTTGATAGTGTATATGCACATTAAAGAGGTCACTGGATAGCAGATTCTTGAAAACTGTGGTGCAGGATATCTTCATATTTTAGTTATTTAAATTTACCTTATCAGTGAATGCTTTTTATCAGACAAGTTGGAATCCACACTGCTGGGCTACTACAGAATGAAATGCTTTTCTGGCTTTTTTCCTCTGTGTTGCCAGCCTCGAGTGGACAGTGGTTTTCAAATGGCAAATGTAATAGGAACTTTCTTCAGAGATGGGTAAAAGAAACATCTGAACCTTCTGAGGGGATTACATTATGTCTTGCAGTAACTTTCCTAATTCTGAATCATTAAATATTGAATCTGCCAGTTGTTTTAATGCTCTAGTCATAGCAAAGTCATACAGACTGGGAGAGGTAAACCATACTTTTATTTTAACAATTTAGAAGACTTTGTGCATTATTCTACAAGAATGGTGGCACTGGGGTCCTTTAGCTTTAGTGGGTTGGCCTCCTTTTTTTCCCCTGTAAAAATGTATTAACTTATCGTGTACTTTGTTCTACTGACTTGGAGAAAGAGAAAATTTTTTTTTAGTCCTTCTTCCTCTGTACTGTCACTTTTGATTCACAGTTGCTAAGCATTGCAAAAGCTTACCAGAGGGACACTCTCATAGTGTGATTTGCAAACTTTGAAATAACACCCACCAGCAGAAGCACCATATGCTACGAAGTTGCACAGTAAACTGACAGCAGTATTTCATTTATAATTTGAATTTCCAAAAATGTCAGCATTTTTCACATCAACAAATGCCTCCCAGCTTTCAGTGCATGACTCTTGCCTCTGAGTGGACATTAAATTGTGCTAATTCTGCTTACATTTCTACAGAATTTATTAATGACAGAGGCATTAAAATCAATTCGCTTTTATTATGGTAAGTTGTGGTATTGAGACAAAATAAATCTGTGAATTTTCTGAAAGTGCAGATAAGTCACTGGGCTTATACACTATACAAATGTGTGTATAGTTTACAGCATGTGGACTTTGTGGCTCTTTGTAACATTGATAATCCAGTGCACCCTCTTTGGTAATAAAATAAAGTACCAAGGAATAGTTTTTTAATCAATCAAAGGCAAACTTCACATAAAACACAAGCTGTTCCCTTTGTGGTTAATTTTCATCCAGCTGTACTTAAGTACAACAGAGCCAGCAGAGAAAACTACTTGGCAACACTTCCTAATTAGGGGACGTTAATTACAGCTAAATACTATACAATTTCTATGTTATAAGAGTTCATCTAAATCAATGTTATTACGGCACTAAAGGAATTAATAATGATTTCATACTCAGAAGCTGTTGCCAAACTACCCATTAGTTCAGAGTTGAAAATGACTTTACAATGAAATCTCCAAATCCGCATTAGAGAGGACGCTGGAGCGCTCGCAGACAATCACACATGGCACTTCCATTGTGCATTAAGAGCCGCGCCTGATGGCATCCCGGCTTCGTGCCGGAGTGTTGACGGGCTGGGGGAGAGGGAGAGGGAGGAAAGGGCCCCTCGAGACGAGGCACAGGCATCCTCACAGACTGCGCGGGTGAGAGCTCTCTCCCCGAGAATGGAAACGGGTCCCTCCGCCCGCCGGGAGGCTCGATGGGATTTCACGGGGCAGGGGGGACAGGCAAGACCCTCTGACCTTGGAGGTCCTAATGGAAAAATACAACCTGGGGGTGTGTAGGGTGGGATCAGAGCACCCGAGTTTGTTGAGGAGCACGCCTGGCTCCCAGGACACTGTTTCAGACATGCCCCTGTGTTTAGGATGGAGAATTTGTTACTTGCTAAAATGTCCTTCGCTGCATCTACTCCTCTTCGTGCTTTAAATGCAGCACAAGGATTAAATCGCTTTTTGTTGCATCTTGCATTTCTAGCAGCAGCTGCCTTGTAAAAATTATGGCTTAGCATTTCTAAATCAAATCCAAATCAGAAAAAAAAAGAGGAACATTAACCTACTATGCGGACAGGGGATTTCTCCCAGGTTATTTCTTACTGGATAGGTGTCCACAGGTGCCTATTACTGTCATAGCAGTCCCTGCTCAGCAGCCTTGTCAGTAAAATGGGAAGAGAGATCAAGACCAGACTGGATGCACTGAGCAAACAAACACCTGGTCTGTACAGAGGACGGGAAGCTACGAGTCTGCAGTGCCTCAGCTCAGGCTCTGCAAGGAGTAATCCTGAATGGCTTAAAGCCCTCTTTGTGCTCACTCAATTTGAGACAACTCCAGTGCCTCCAGTTTCCTTCAGCACAATTTGTACAACCTACAGCACTCTCCCTGTGTTCCAAGAGCTTGTTGGTCATCTCCCCCACCTGAGCTATTGCTACCCTGGGAAACACCCTTCATTTCCAGTGTCACGGGGAGCTTCTCCCTCACTGTTCAGCTCCTTTTTTTCCTGTTCTGCCTTTTTTTGTTCAGCATGGTGGATGAGGAGTGATACGTACAAAGAGATACCTGAATTTGGTGGGTGGCAGAAGGGAGTTGCTTTATAAATCATTGGTTTATTTCTGAGAGACGGACAGAGAAAGATTTGTGTTGTTACAGGGGAAAGCTTCTCAATTTGTATGTTTTAGAGCAAATCAGGATCAAAGCAGGATATTGACTCATTAATGGCATGTAATTAACAGGCAATCAGTGAATTACAAATCCAGGGTCAATATCAGCAGTGCAACAGATAAACCATAATACCAGATGCTTACAAGACGTAAATAAACTCTTGCAAATTCAAGAAAGGCCTTCCACAAGTAATCCCCAAAGATTTTAACCCCATGTCCTCCCACCAGCCCATGTGAGGGACCCCACAAGGTTGCATATGTTGTTCAGGTTCCCATGTGTTGTGCCCCACACTTTCAGTCCACTCATGGTGTCCCTGGGGGAGGAGGCACTGCCTGGTCTTGATGGGGTGGGGATGTGAGTGGCTCCCCCAGAAAAGGGTGAAAGAACCTTGCAGGAGTTTAACACCCAGCAAAGGAAAAGTCACGCTCAGCAAACACACACAGAGTTTTATAAGACAGCTCCTGAGCAACTGGCTTTGAAGAGCTGACCTCCAACCAAGTTATAAAAGTTGTTTTGCTGCACTGCCCCAGGACAGGAACATCAAAAAGATCAGTAGACAGATGCAAAATTAACCCTTTCTAAGAAGTCAGCTGTGGGAACAGGTGGAGGAAAGGTTTTTAGTCCAATACAGGTATCCACAGTCACCTAAAGATGGGCAGCACTGGGAGATGAGTAAGCCTTTAACTGAAACCACCACCCATGCAGACTACATTTTTTAAAATTTCATTCCAGCTGTGGTCAGAAGCAGTAATGACCAGACAGGCTTGCTAATCCAGATGTATCCAAACCAGCTGGCCCTGCTGGGTATATGTGCATGGCAGCCCACGTGGGACACCCCAGGGACACCCCAGAAGAACAAGAGGCATGAGGCCAAGTGCTGGAAGACATGTCCAAAGCTGAAACCAGGACAGCAGCAAAGCAAAGGTGGCTTTGTGTCCATGGCCCAGGGTGTCACTGGCTTGGGGCAGGATTAACAGACATGCCTGTATCTTGGACATACCAGATATCCAGGCTCTCACTCACATCACCACTGCTGTTCCTTAGATAAGCAAGATAGCACTCTGCCTGCAAACCACAGTCCTTCACCTTTTGGTTCACAGTGAAAGCACTTTTTAAGAAAACATATCTACACCAGTACTAGAACTGTATTTTAGTGAAACATTTAGCAATATTTACACTAGAAGTACACTAACAGATAGTGCTGCATCTTTTTATGTATGGAGCAAAGGGCTGACTTGCAACAGACTGCTATTTTGATAAGAATACCTTCTGCTTGGGAACTATTCTTAAGTTTATTTTTCAAGTGTTATTCCAAATCCATGTTATAAAATGTTTATACGTGCACTTAGGAGCATGGTTATGGTATAGATGTAAAAGGAAAAAAAAAACACCCCACAACTGATGTCTTTTCTCATACTTAAGATGTCAGAATGGATTTGCAGTTTTCTCACCCTTGGGCTGTGCAAAGCCAACCCTCACAACATGGGGGATGCTGCTAAAGTGCCCATATGCCCTGCAACCTCCAGCACACTTCCATGGTGCTCACACCCACAGGGTAGCCCAAGAAATCCAGAGGGAAGCAGAGTGGGTCTGTCACCTTAAGGATGTGAAAGATGTTCCTGTGACAATAAAAGCATCCCTAAGTGCACCTCCAATCATAAATCATTTTCAAAATTGCTCCTGGCTTTTTAATTTCTTTCATTTGGAGGATTTATAGCGCTCTGATGTGCCAGAATGTTTATTCCATGGGCTGCCCGTCATGTGGCACCCCATTGGCAAAGTACCAAGCTCTGGTCCACATTAATCTAAAACTCTGCAATGATCATCTGCAGTTTCTAATAAATGACTGATAACTCCGTGTGTAACTCTCACAGTGATTAAAGTTAACATCAGCACAGAGTGCAGGCTGTTTCAGCTGCTTTTTGACGGCTATTTGCCATTCTCCCTTTTCAGTATTGCCATCACTGAAACAAAAAGCTTCTTGTTTGAAAATTATTTATGGAGCGTTGCAGTGCTTTATAAGATTTTCATACACCACTCTGTGGGCTGGTATCCTTTTGGATTAGAGTGTACTCTGAATTTCAGACCATGGATGAGAGTGACTTGATTTCTTTTCATAGTTTGCAGCTCCAGAAATGTCCATGAATATGTATTCTGTCTTTTGACATTCCTTTGTGCCGGCTTTTGGGGAAGGCTGTGCAGAATCAGAGAAATCAAAGATGGAGTGGACCCACTAGACCATCCAGCTCATCTGCCTCCCCATGCAGGCTGGTGCTTTCTGAACGAAGCTGTCTTCTTGTGTTCACTTGGGTCCCAGCTGAGGGGCTTCTGCTGCCTCCCCAGTGGGCTGCCAAACAACCTCAGATAATGACTTACAGAAAGACCTGTTGGCACTCACCCTTAATTTCCCCCATGTTATTTTTGCCTGGTGTGCCTGACGTAAACACAGGATTTTGCATTAAGCCATTCTCCTCCATTGCCAGCATTCACATTTACCTCCATCCACGTGGCATTGCCTGTTCACATTAGTGACATGCAAAGGCACTGGCCAGGAACCACAACACACCTCAGGAAGTGCTGTGTGAAAACAGAACAAAAAAAAAAAAATCAATCCCTGCCTCAATGAGTTAATTGCTCAGATGAATTAAATTTACAACATGCACGACAGGTAACAAGAAATAAACACTGAAGTCTGGAGGGCAAAGCATTTCAAAGTTACAAAAGACTAAGCTGCCCATGCCACCATCTCTCAAACTTTGTAAATGCCACTTTCAGTGACAATTTTGTTCCCTGGTCCATCGGTGTGTCCTTTTCTAGCCATTCCCCAAATTAAACTAATGGACAGGAGATCGCATTTGTGAACCATCTGCTTTTGATCCCAGTATTCCTCCTCTCCTGATAAGGCATCATGTTTCTGGCAGATCCACTCACACTCTTTTTGCCTGGATCACCTCACTCTTGCTGTGCACCTGCCAGCTCTTGCATCTGGTCTTCTGAACCATTTTCCCCCATGCCTTTCCTTCCACCTTCCCTGCTCCCACTGCCTGTTTCCTTTATTTCTCTAACCCATTCCACTGTCTTTCTGTCCCCCCCAAGTCTAGCTTTTGCCTGCTGATGGAATTACACTCCAGCTGGCACCATGCACAACACTAACACCAGCAAAGGCAGGTGCCATAGATCAGGATCATTTTCCCCCTTGCCACAAATTCATTCTCTCATATGTGGGAATTTCACAGATCTCAATTGCCCCAGTTTCAAAGTTTGGGCTGAAAACTCCCAGCCCACTCCCTATTTTTATTCAGCTTTATTTTCTGACACGTTTTTTAGAAGAAAGTTCAGTCAATGAAGACATCTACCTAGAAAATTTCAGTCCAAGCAATTAGCTCGCCAACGCCGCAATTGGAGCATAATGGAGAATAAAATGTTTATGACTCTTATAAGTGTTTCAGTCTCTAACTTCTGCCTAGAACAAGCGTAATTTCTAAGGAAGGATTAAGGTTCTATTTGTGCTTTGCTCATGCACTTCACTACTCTTTCTGGAAACATACCCTATTGACCAATTACACTGTGTTCAACCACACAAGCAGCAATTAACTTACTCATCTGCCTCACCTGTCACACGTGTATTTAAAATTCTGTCTTAGCATCTCAGCGTTTCTTAATCTCCTCAGCAAAAACCCAAAGCACTGATGTATTCTGAGGTGCGGCACGTGTTTTTTTTCTCTCTGTGTGTTGCACCAGTTTTACACCCCATTGAGTTTAAGAGAGCTGTACAGCAGGAAATTAGACCCAAAGTACATATAGAGCTTTAAATCCGATCCTAAAACACTGTAACACACTGCTCTGAGGCCCTCTAATGGAGACAATGGCAGCCACAATCAGCAAAATGAAATGGAATTAACACTTAACAAAGAAATTTCCACTGGAGGAGGCAGCTCGGGGAACACATAATCAATTAAGAGCAGACAGATAATTTTCTGTTGAAGTGACTTTTAGTTATTTATTTATTTGTTTATTCAGAGCAGAAGGTCATGAGGTTTTTAGTGAGAAGCAGGGGTGGGGAGTGAATGAAATTTGATTACTGGAAAGAGCACAGGTGAAACCTCCTGGAGACCTCAGCCTGCCCACCTTTGCTGGGGAGGTCATTTGTACTGGGGACGTCCCTGCTTCTCTGCTGTGCCTCTGAGGACAGTCTGTGGGCAGAGTTGATCCAGTGAGTGGCCATGAATACCTGGCCATCTTCTCTGAAAGTGGAACATGTTGCTAATACTGTCTAATATGTACCCTCCTGTGTTGCTAACATACCCGTTTCACCCTGACTGGCTGTGGGGAATTGCTTTGGGCTACAGCTGCTCCTTCCTGTCTGGCAAACCCTAAGCCATCATAATGCCAAGATGTTCTTGCTCACCAGCAGTTATTGTCAGGACTCTGCATTGGGTTCTTACCTGGCATTGTAAGGACAAGCTTAAGAAAAGTTTCAGAAATTGTGAAACAGCTTTTTCTTCAGTCTGCTGGGGATACCTTTTACTTTCGTCTCAGCTGCCTCCTCCTTATCCTAAGTGTCTAAAAGAAACAGGAATTGTGGGAATTTGCTCAGGGTAATAGTAGGGAAAAGTAAAGATATTCTTTCTTGCAGAAATATACTCACTCCAGATCCCATCAAGTTGTTTGAATACACTGGACATCCACACTGTAACAGCAGCCAAAGATATCTGTCATTTCTGACTCTTCCTGTAAGCTGAGGCCTTAGTCACAGAGCTGTGCCTTTTTTATTTAAATCTGCATTCCACATTCAGGAATAAAGAAGGAAACCATGTAAAGATTATTCTCATTTCATTAGCTAACGTGAACAAGCCAAGCAACCCATGATAGCTCCCCAAGAAATGTAGTGGTTCCCAGGCCAGCCTTGCTACGTCTTCAAGGTCTTGGTACATCTTTAAAGCTTCTTGTGCTTTAAACAGGTGCAGGGCAGGTCATGTATCAGATCATGAGTTTTAGGAGCCATCCTGAAGAACATTTAGTAGAAGAGACCCGGGATGACACTATTTTACAGACTGGCACAGGTATTTTTGTGAGTACTTGCCATCTCCAAGGATGGGGGTGGTCTGGCCACCATGTGGGGAAAAATGTGGGTTTGTGCAGATGTTCCCCACTCTGCTGTCATCAAATGCTAAAACAACCCATTTAAAAGTGCTGAAGGAACTAGAAGGAAGTCCCTGGTGCATAGATCTATAGTTAGAGGGGCATTACTGGATGATGTGATCCTACCAGATTGCCAGGTTTATTTTTTTACAACATTAGAGGACTCGTCAACCCTGAAGGGACCAAGGAAAGGAGGATGCAGAGGATGAAACCACCTGAATGTGCAGTACTGCAGGTTTAAAGCTCCAAGTCCCAGGGCTCAGCACACACAGCATCTATTTAACATCCTTACAGCTTCTGGGCTTCAGCCTGAGAATTGCTCCAGCTCCATGTGCCACAGAGCAACCCCTCTGTGCTTGCATTAGGCTTTTCTTAACATTCAGAGGGAAACAACAAAAGTTCCTTTCCTTTACAGCTCTTTCACTTTTCGCCTAATGAAGGTGGAATATAAAATGTTGAAGGAAAAAGCAGTTTTTCCCCTACAGTGGAATTTCCTTTTCAGTTATTTTTAATCTGACATCTGTTTTAACATGCACTCACAACGCTACATTTATTTTATTTTTTTTCCCCTCCCTTGTGTTTTATTATTTACCTCCTGTTCCAAAGAGATCACAAAAGATTACACTTCTGTGAAGCAATAACAGCAGTGGTGATGATCTCTCTTACTTCTCACAACTTCTCTTTTTACCCCTCTGTTTTTCCTTTATCTACATCTTCCCATCACCGCGCTCCCAGAGGCCTCATTACAGCTACTATCAGATGGGGTGAAGGATTTCATGGGGTTTTTTTTTTGAATTGGACAGATACATGCTAACTAGAACACAAAGCACTTCTTGTTCAGAGCCCAGATAGTCGTTCTTTGCTCTGTTTCAATTCATGCCTTTAAATAAGTCAGAGCAAGAAATCACGCTCTGGGTCAGTCGGTGCCTGTACTTTGAAGAAAGCCCCAGACTCTGCTGAAGGCAGCAGAAAGCAGCCAGTGCTGAGACGTGCCAGCCTTCAACCAGACTTCTGACACGATGCTGGCTGAATGTTTCATTTCCCTTGGAAATGAAGATAACATCCTTAATCATCTTACACGTAATTAAATTAAATCATGGAGCATATGCATTCTTCAGCTTCTCCTAAGAAGCTGGTTGCTCAGGTCTGAGCATTAGGGTAGGGGAAAAAAAAGAGTTCTCGATGGACCAGAAATCACTACAGAGAGTTTTAGCACCTTCCAGCCCCAGGCAACCTCTCAGGCAGTGAGAGCACAGGCTGGTTCACGCAGCTGGTAGGCTCATTGGTAAAGCTTTCCAGGCTCCTCCACTCTCTTGCTCTCCAGGCTGAGACAGACCCCTAACCCATGGGATTACCAAACCAGCCTTGACACTGGCTCAACCCAGATGTAGGAAGGGAACTGGTTCACTTGTCTCACCTAGTAAATAGGTGAGAATTCATTTAAGCCTTTGAATAATAACAGAGCACATGCTATTATTGAAATGAAAAGAATCAGCTTATGATGCACTCCCTCATTTTTCCAGGCACTTTAAGGTTTGGTTTTATAGGACACTGCACTATATAGAGATGACACTGATCTCCACCAGCTGAGTATGCAAAGGGCCTGTTCAGCCACAAGAAGAGATGACTGAGAGGGGATCTCATTAATGTCCATCAGTATCCCAAGGGAGAGTGTCAAGAGGATGGAGCCAGGCTCTGCTCAGTGGTGCCAAACAACAGGACAAGAGAAAATGGGCAGAAACTGATGCACAGGATTCCTGATGCAAAGGAAGTTCCACCTGAACATGAGAAAGAACTTCTTTCCTATGTGGGTGACCATGCACTGGAACAGACTGCCCAGAGAAGTCGTGGAATCTCCCTCACTGGAGATATTCAAGGACCATCTAGATGCAATCCTGGGCCATGTGCTCTGGGATGACCCCACCTGAGTAGGAAGGTTGCACCAGATGACCCACTGTGGTCCCTTCCAACCTTATCCATCCTGTGATTCTGGGATTACTCTATTCTCCCCATACAGAAAGCAAGACTTGAAGAAAACAAGTGTAGTCAACTCCAGTATGGCTTCCTCAGTTTGTTAACATTCTTTAAAAAGCCCTTTGTTTTTATCTCAGCTAAAGAAGCAATTTTAGATTTATGCTTTTACAATTCAGTGTTTTCAAACACTCCCTGTGATCTGAAGAGATCTGAAACTTTTATGTCTCAAGAAAGCTTTGCTTTCAGACCGTATTTTCTGCAATTTCCAAGAATTAGCAATCCACAAGATGTCCCCAGAGCTTAAAACAGAGACACTGAAAGTCACTAGACTCATTAGGAATGGCTAGAGCACCTTGTTGGTATGTCTTCATTGCATCACTGTTAAATTTCATTACAGGATATTAAACTTTCTCTTGGTAAGTGATTACTGTAAGTCCTCATGGATTGGGAAGGATCTGCCAAGTGCTTAAAAGAGAGGAAAGGTCTCTACAACAGATCTGGTTGGGATCTGATCATTTGCTCACTCTTGTTTTTAAGGAGTGGAAGGATTGCAAGCTTTCTTGATGCCCCTTTCTAAGTCTTAGAAGAGCCTGGTTCCATCCTCTTGAAATCTTCCCTTCAGATACTGAAGTACGTGGAGGAGATCTCCTCTCAGTCATCTCTTCTTGAGGCTGGACAGGTCCTTTGCAAAGACAGAGACCAAAGCTGAAAGCTTTGATTGTGCTTAAAGGTGGAAATCATCATAATCTCTACACATTACAGTGCCTTAATTTAGCACAATTCTGGTTTTCTGGGATTTGTAATAAAAACAGTCTAATGGTCATTTTATCGATGGTGTCTTTGCAAATTAAGAATAGTCTTCCTCTTTGGTTGCCCTGTTAAATAAGGACTGACCAGATGGACAATTTTCTTTCTCTCCTGGGCAGGTTACATCTAATTAAAAGCAGTTCTCTCCTTCTACTCCCTACCCCACATGATACATAACATCCAGCTATCAGCACTGGTAATTTCAGCAAAGCTCACCAAGATTTGGATAAAACTTGCTGTTGTTGTTTGTGGGGCTTTTCACCCCCAGAGAGGCAGGAAGCCAAAGTTCCAACTGAGTAAAATAAAATTAAAAGTAGATCAGGTTTTTTTGTCTCAGTGGCATGTGCTATGGTATATAATGTATGTTCCCTGCTTCACAAAGGAAATGAAAAAATGAACTTATATGACTGATGAAATAAAGATATCAAAGTATTACTTGTCCCAGCTGCTATGTGCACTTCACATATAATTACTATTTAATATCTTTGTTTCCTACAAACCAGGAAAAAAGCTTACCCTCACTCCCAATTCCCTCTCCTTGTAAATAAGCTGATGCAGAATATTCTAGATTTGCAGTTTCTACTTGACTTTCTTCTTGAATTTATTCTCTTCTTTTCAAAGTAATGTCGTCTACAAAATGAAGCTATTTAAAATCCTAAATGAATAAGTGCTATAAAAATAATAAATTAGTATACAAGACTGACTTGCACAAAACATATGTTACACTCTGAAATATATTTAGACGTTGAGTGCATAATTGCCTGTTCCTTTTCTAATGGCCTGAAGCACAGTGCTAAATCTGAACTTTTCCCAAAGTCTGTGCAGCAACGGAGCGCCGCCCCCTCCACAGCTCCCAGCTGAGCTCAGGCCCTCTGCCTTTCACGTGCTGCCTACAGGGCTGACAACCAGCTGCAGCAGCCCCGAGAAACCTCAGCTGACCACAGGAACTAAAGAGCAGCAAATGGTCATCAGGAAACATCTGGGAAAGAGGGAAGAGAGGGGCAGTGGAAGTGCCAGGCAGGCAAAGGGCAGCAAGGCTAGGAGACCCCAGGGTGAGCGCTCCCAGCTCCCTGTGGGTGGGGATGCAGATCCTGCCACGCCCTTTGGGATGGGGGATTGCCCCCCCAGGGACAGGGACCCTGCGTTATGGGACCCATCCCTTCTCCAGGATGGGAGAGACCTTTGGAGTACAGGACCCCCCAAAGACTGGGACCTGTGCGGGGCCTGAGCATCCCCCCATGGTCCCTGTGCCAGGGGACATGTGTGTCCCCTGCCCCAGCAGGGTCTGCACCCTGCTGGCCCCGGGGAGGGGACAGGGGGATGGTGCTGAGTGCCACCTTCACCCCTAACTGCCCCCTCACTGCTCCACCCAGATCAGGAGGTCCAGGGTTAGGGGTGTCCCTGGATGCTGGAGAGCAGGGTTGGGGTTTGGGGACCGGGAACTGAGGACAAGAAACTGGGGACTTGGGGGACCAGGGACTGGGGACGAGGGGACAGGGATTGAGGAACTGGAATTGGGGACCAAGAACTGGACCCTGGGGATTCTGGCCTCTGACCTGAGCTAGTCCCTGCACCCCCCTGTGTTTGGCTCTCTCACAGGCTCAGTTCTGGCTTAATCCCAGTGATGCTTGTGGCTCTGCCCAGCCTTCTTCCAAGCACAGCAGGAGCCCCACTCCAGCTCAGCTGGTCTCCAGCCCTGCCTGTGCAATGGACCTCGGACCTGTGCTGTTGGTTAAGTCTCCTGGATGGGCCCCTGGACATGCCTTGTTGTCTGTCTCCAGGCCAGTTTCCTGCTGCTCCTGAAGGGATCCTTGGCCCAGGTTCAAGCCCTCACATCGCTTAGGGCTGTCAACAGACCAATACCTGGCTGGTACCAGCAGTTTCTGTAGGAGGAGGAGTGAGAGACAAGGCTCTGGGTCATGCTGGGGGAACAGACACAGGCTGAATATAACTCACTTGTGTCACCAAGGAGTTAACAAAGACAACCAGTTGCTCTGAAACAATGAGCCTTCTGCTTACTCCTTGAAAAAAAACACTCCAAAACCAGAATCATCTTTATTTGGATGTGTTTACAGACTCTTACTTTTTTTCTTTTTTTCCAAAAAAGTATTATAGGTTTCAACAGAAAAAAATGTATAAAATTACTCTCCAAGCCAGCTTCTCCCAAAACACTGGTTGGCCTGGAGTTGCACAGTATTTAACATCAGTGTGTTTATAATGTTCATGGAAAAGGGAAGCAGCTCTCTTTGACTTCTCAGGAAGCCAAACCTTTGAAGTGAAGTAACCAGCAACAGCCCATGTGCACATCAGAACAAAGGGGGGCTGATTCCACAGAATTCCTCCTGGTCAAGTTCACTAATTGACACAGTTTCTGTGGAAACAATAAGGTTGTTCCCAGAGGTGAGACTCACCTTACCTAGTGAGGTGGCAAAGCTGGACCTCTGTTAATCTTAAGGAACTACACAGAGTCCTTCACCTGGAAACTAAAGCATCTCCGAAAACAGTTTGCATCTTCTGTCTTCACCCTAAATGTCCAAAAGTCAACCAACAACAAAATAGGATACTTTGCAAGTAGTATGACTTTTTAATATGAGACTATGGAAACACACAGCAACATTTATACAGCTAAACAGCAGTAAAATCCAGTGTGTGGCTGCTGGGAGGGCACGGCAGAGGGTCAGCCTGGCAAGCACCTGGTGGGACCTGACCTCAAATAACAGGCTCTGCATTTCTTAAAGCTGAGCAGCAGAATCTCCCTCTCAATATGCAAACAGGCACTGGATTTTTCCTTGAAGAGACTGACAATGAACTCAGAAGGAAAACCCATGGCAAAAAGGGCCACTTTTCAGGAAAATAAACATGAAAGTAGTGTTACAGCTCAGCCTCATTTTCTGTGAAGAGACCTAAAGCAGAAAAAGACAGAGAGCTTCAGATGAACTACTTCCTGAGAAATTAAGGCCCATTTTTAGTACTGAGCATTGCATATAGGATTTTGTTTTCTCTATATGTTGTTTCTCTGATTTTTTCCCCTAATCAGCTTTCCTATCTGTCCAAGGTGGTTTGTAGCACACTAGTGATTCAGGTGGCATAACCAGATAAATAACCGAGTTATTTCTTTATAATAAATCTCTTTGTAATAAATGTACCTTGTAGCTTGATTTACAGCAAAATCCTCCTACTCTTACTTCCATGATGAGACCTACTTAAGTCAGTGAGACTAGTCATGACGATAAGATAATTAAGTTTTTAGTACAACTCTGGTTAGTGAGCAGAATGCAGTCCTGATATAATGAATCCACCAGCTCCAGTCTGATATTCAAAAGGTGTTGATGATTTCAGTATTATTCTTAATGTGCTCTGAGAAAAGTACATTTTTTTTTTTACATTAAAGCATTAAACCCCATATAGGACACAATTCAATTCACCTTTTAAATTAAAGAATTGCTTTTAGACTGGCAAAGTTGAAGTTTAGCCAGCAGTGACACCTGCAAACTGACAGTCAAACCCCCCTACATTAAAATGGAAAGATTTGCATGAATGTGTTATAAAATGACAGGAGACAGGAATGGGAGCTTCTAAGCAAGTTAGACTAAAATTTTAAGAGTGAAATGGCTAAAAATAGGCCCCTGAATGCATAGTTAGGCACCTATATAGAGACTGCTTGATTTTCAGTTGTTCTGATCACCCAGAGCTCCCATTAACTTCAGGAGCAACTGTGGATACTCAGCTGCTCTAGAAATCAAGCCACTTTTATTCAAGGGTCTAAATATGGATGCCTGTGCCCAAGTTTGAGGGGAAAAATACAAAAAATAAAAAAGAGGTGGTTTTTTTTGATACAGAAGACATTTTATAAAAGACAGTATTAGCCAAGTTTCATTCTTCTTTCCAGTTATAATGTTTGAAACCGAATCAACATAACAATTAACAGTGCAACACATTTGTGCCAGAAGATTTTGTCTGAGGTGAATGAAAATCTATTTCAAGATCAGTAGCTCTTAATTAGCAATCTGAAACATTCCATGGATACTTCATATTCTGTGACTGCAAAGTGTTACCAGGCCACCTAAATCTCTTTCATAGTATTTCAGTGTTGCCATTAATAAGCTTTTCAGCCTGGTCTGAGGAACTTTGGAAGATTAACTTTGCAAATCTGTAAGTATTAACTATTTAACTATTTCAGAAATACCATTTTTTTTCTGCTTTTGGATCAAGTACAACCAGCAGACTTGAGCATATTTTTAAATACTATAAAATATGAAGAAGGGAGAATTAGGCCTTTCATTCCATCATATGCACTTGGTTGTCAGAAGACTTCTGAATGCTGTTTGCTTAAAGACCTCTTTTGTAAAAGTAATCCTGAGCTGATTTTGTGCCTAAGCCATTGCCAGTTCATGCTGAAGTGGATAAGAGCCAGTCACATGATAGAAAATCTGCAAGAAAAAAAGGAAAATTTATGATGGAATTATATATGACTATAAAACTGAAAGTGTCAAGGAAGTAACAAATTAAAGGCATGCCAGATGAAGATGATAGATATTTGTTTGTGTATGTGCATAAAATATGATGTAATATACCTTTATATATTTGTTTGTAGAATATGAACTATAGCAGCTCTTGCTGCTGTATTTGGAAAAAAAAGGTAAAAAGGAAAGAC
The DNA here is from genome assembly GCF_001715985.3 of Manacus vitellinus. Taxonomy (NCBI): domain Eukaryota; kingdom Metazoa; phylum Chordata; class Aves; order Passeriformes; family Pipridae; genus Manacus; species Manacus vitellinus. Next base: position 1,055,542 of record NW_021940682.1, on the reverse strand, counting down.
TCTTACTGCTTTTTAAAAAGAACCAGGTAGAACCCAATGCTTTTACCTGCCACCTGATTTTGATGATTTCAGTGTTTGTTTTATTGAATATAATGACTGGGACGTTTTATCTTCCATGTTTTTAGATGGCATAGTATAGCAGAGCTTTGGTCACAACTGGGGCATTCATGCAATCCCTGGCATATAAAAGGATACAACCCTTAAGGAATCAGAAGAAATCGTGTGACACAATCACTGGCTGTGCCCTAAGACTCAGCAGCAATGGTAGGGGCAACAAGAAAGCTCATGCTGCTTTGTCATAACCAGGAACATAATTTTAGGTCAAGAGTGAGGCAGAGGAAGTCTGGCAATGAAGCAAGTCAATATTATCCTCACTGCAGGAGTGAGTTTTCAACAGTCATGAATATAACTGACATCTCTCAGATGTTCTATATTTCTAAAGACATGTCAGTATTTCAGTTGTTAGAAAGGTGGGGAAAGGGAACAGACTGGTGCTTTTCTCCTCCCTCAAAACTCATGTCTTCCCGGCATCAACAGCACAAGGACTCTCAAACTTTTACTTGGTTAAAGCTGGTATCACCTTATCTCCTGGGTTCAGTGAACACAGGAGTGAAGTTCAGAAGCCTTAATGTTTTGGTAGTTCCTCCAACACTACCCTGTTCCCAACTATGCTGCATCCTTCGGGGTTGATACCCTGTGCTAGTGATGTAGGTCAAGGGTAGATAGGTCAGAACTCCTCTTCCCATTGGCAACTTCTTTCTCAGGAAATAATCAACATGTAAAAGCTTCTCTATCAGCAGCATTTAGATGAGATTCAACTTTCTCCACAGCATGGAAATATATGGTGAACAGCTGTGGTACAGTGACATAAAAGGTCTGAGAGGTATTTTGAGGGTCAGCTGAACTGGCAACAGCTGGGAGTGCAAAAGACTGCATACATGTACAAACAGAAAGTCTTTGCTCACTGCATTGCAAACAGACAGTGGTCAGCTGCTGGAATATCAGAGTCCCAGGTGTCTGTGACGACAGGCCATATTTAAAGAAATACTGGGCTGGAAGTACATGTCACTAATAATGAATCAGATGTACGTTCTACTTCTGCAAAATCAGCAAGCCAGCATATCTAGAAAGATTGACTTTATCTCCAGAAGTTGAAAGCTGTCAACAACTAACCTGTTGCTCAATGTCTCCCAGCAAACTACTGGCACCCAGGCGAAAGAGCTCTGGTGTCAGCCATTCCACTCCCAGCTCCTCCTTCACCAGCATAAGCCAAGTGATGGCTTCTTTTGCTGTCCTAATGCCCCCGGCAGGTTTAAATCCAACCTTCATACAGGAAAAAAAAAAATAAAAAAAGAAGTTCAATACACATTTTCATTTTCATTCATCAGCAACACCAGGAAGAGCAATCAGTGTTTGTACACCTGCAGTCTCACAGTGTCTACCCAGTAAGGACCTGACTGCAAAGAGGATAAGCTCTAGCACTGAGAGCTATCAAGCCTCAGCCATCATTGTGAAAGATAACATTTTCATTTTGAGGGAGTAATACTACTGAACCCTGTGCACTTTCTCAGGAGCTGGGCTTGAGGTCTAATGGGACTACTTTGCCTACTGCACATATCAGGCCAAGGGATTTAGCCCAGACCTGGGACATCTGCACAATCACCTACTGCCCATGTCACAGTCTAATTCCAAATATATAACAACAAATACATGTGCAATAACACTAAAGATGCTGAATTAAAGCATGTGAGGCAGCTGACTCGTGGACAGCAGTGAGAGATGGCTGTACTTCACAAAAACCCTGTGCACCAGAGTAACATGTAATTTGGCTGTACATTCAAACCCATCAGAGGTTTAATTTTCACTAAAATTTTCCAAATGGGAATTAAATTAGGTTTGTCCTTATCAAAAATCACAGGAACTGCAGAACTTCCCTCCCACGCTGGATACGCTTTCAGTCACTTGATGTGAGAAATCTGTCATATTTGGTCAGGTGAACTGCCATGTACTAGAGGCACACACGCCAAGTAAAGCCTATCTTTGGGGTAAAGCACATCTTGAATCCCATGGTGGACCTGCTGTGCAGAGCCAGCACTGAGGTGACTTGGCACATACCCCTAATGCCAGTCTTTCATGTGCCATTTAAACACACCTCATTCCGAGACACAGCTTGTGATACGCAGCTATCAAAAATTTTGACACCTGCATTAGTTAAAATGTTGGCCTTTAGCAGCTAACTAAACTCTTGGAAAACAAGGAGAATTAGGAAAAAATGTTTCTGCATTAAAAAAAAAAAAGTAAATCAGGACAATATGAGGAACACAGCAATTCTCCCTATGTTTCCCTCTGCCATAAACCTCTGCCTTCTGCAAGAATTGTTGGTTTGCTTTTTACATATAAGCTTCTGAAACCTCACTGCATTGAGGATTTCTTTGTACCTTATGGATAAAATAGCAGAATCCAAAAGTATCTGTTTTTAAATGTGTTTGGTAATCTTTATACAGTGATTTCAGGACCAACAAACACAGAATAAATCCTTCTCTCTCACCCCAGAGCATTGTGATAATGGCATATTTCGAATAAGATTAAAAGAACAACAGCAGGAAAAGCTTGATAAATCCAAACCACAAAGACTGTGGTCTTGTGGATGGACAAAGAGATGTGAGTGTATGCATCCATCTCTTAACATTAGATTTCCAAAAGGAATTTAAACCACAGCAACTGGAAAAGCATCTTCTAGATAATAAATTAAAATAGTTGGAATTTGGTTTCCCTCAGAAAGAGAAATTCTAATGAAATTCAAATTTTAGATTTTTTCCTAGAAATGTTACAGTTCTTTGAGGTAATCCGTGGCAAAAACCAAGTAAAATTAAGTTGAGAATTAAAAACATCATTCAGAATTCCTTCCCCTTTTAGCAAAGTCTAAAAGCTCTTTTCTCTGCCAAAAAAAAAGCTGACAAAGACAAGCCTGTCCTCTCCTCCATTTACCAGCTTTCCAGACAGAACATCTGACTACCATAAAAACGCAAAAAGGAAGGGGGCTTGGAATTTAATTCAAGAGCAGTACAAAGTCCAGCTACCACTTTCCTGCTGTTTCACAGCATTTCATTATTTTGCTTAATAAGTTCATCTCCTCAAGAATTTTCTCTTCACCTTACATTATTAAAAGTAATAAGTTTTTCTGGATTGGGAGTTTTCCCAACAGAAAAACCAATTTATGTATGTCCTTCAATAATGACAGGAAAAGATTATTTCCCATTATATTGCACACTTTTCATATCACCACCACAGCTTATCAGTCAATAAATGTTACTCTGCAACTTGCTCCTTTCCTTGAAGAAGTTTAATTTCTGTATTAACCTGTTTTTCCCAGGCAACGCCTTGCTAGAAAGCATCCCTACAGCAGCAAAATTAGTTTGTTAAAGAAACCATTTAGAAATCTCTTGTCACTGATAATATTGTCTTCAGTTAATAAAAGTACACAAAGTCAGTTTACATCTAATTCACTGACACACACACATGCACACAGACATAAGTACTTATTCTTAATAACACATTTTATGCCATGAATGCATCCTTTAAAAGCAAAAGGTGAATTCAACATTTATATCCAATTATAGGTACAAAGCTGTGCTAATGCAGCAGAGCCCAACTTCTGGCACACAGCTCGTGCAAGCAGCACTGGCACCGAGGTGAGTCACCCGGCCCCAGGGATCTGCCTCAGGTTGGTGCAGTGACAATGCTCCCACAAAAACAAGACTGTCAGAGCTGCTCAAGTTGTTGTGTGGCAGAGAGAGATGCAGGCTGGGGAAGAGAGGAGTGAGGACAGCCCAGGGATCCATGCTGGCCTCACCTAGATGACTACAGAGAGCAGGACACACATCTAACCTGCTGTCACGCGCTCCTCAAGCTCCAACAGGCCCTGAAGACATCTCAGACCCTAATCCCACTGCTCACCCCGTGTCCTGACATTGTACCTTGAAAGGCCACCTGCAGAAGGGACAGAAGGATAAACTGGAGAGGAAGGAAGGGTGGCCCAGGAACAGGGAGAGGCTCTCAGCTAGAGACATGGTTCCCTTCCCTGAATCCGAAGGTGCACACAAAGCCCACTGCTGAACTCCAGCACCAGACCTAACTGGCAGCCCCCACTTGTCTGTGGATAAGAGAGATGAGAGGTGGCTTAAGCTCTCCTGTTAACCTCCTCCTTTCTCGGTGCTTCAACAGTTCATCACTATCTTTGCCATATGCTCCTCACTGCTTCTTCTCTCTAGTGACAGCACTCAACAGATAAACCTTCTGTACCAGGACTTAATGTTCTTCCAGTCCCTGTCCCTCCTTCCTTCCCTCCATCCCAGGCAACAGGATACAACTGGATCTCCCTTGGAAAGCCTCTCTGGCAAGGGAGGAAAGAGCAAAATTTATCCCTTGAGTCGCCAGAACAAAGTCAGAAAATACAGTTGTGCACACCGGACAGACTCTCAGTGGCTCTAAATTTGTATAGCTCTGCTGAGGTTTATGGGAGTTGGACATTCACTACTAGCTTGAGATTTGCCCTGTTATTAATGGAGATGACCATTTAAATACTTTAAATGGTGAAACCAAATTCAAATGCAGCAGGTGACACATAAAGATTGCACGATCCTTTAGGGAACGAAGTAACAGTTACTCGAGGGAGAAAATCCAAAAGTACAATTAAAAAAAAAGTATACAAATATTAGCAAATAAATCCTATTACGTTATTACTTCCTCCTTAGTGAGCCTGTTTGGCTAATTTTTATAAAGATTGTGAGAATTACCTTGTGGCCAGTTTGCCAGTAGTATTCTTTAATGGCTCTCATCATGACTACTCCAACTGGAAGGGTTGCGTTTTCCACCTCCTTTCCTGTAGACGTCTTTATAAAATCAGAACCTGAAAGGAAGTAAAAAGCTTTAGAGCAGCTTCAGATCAAGAGTCACCCTGCACACAGAGAGCTCACAGTTTCCAAAGATGTTGTCCTGCTCCACAGCCATTATGAAGCATCCCTTTACATGTACATCCCCGTGGTGTGGGTGCTAACCTTGCTCTGGTCGAGGCAGAGGAGGAGGATTGCACCCACATGGTTTCAGAGTAAGTCAGACATCCCAGAGGCTAAATGAACATCCCAGCTCCTAATTATTTGCTCGAGTTATCAAACCAACAATCTCTTCAGGACAGTCCAACATAATACATGTTCCTGTACAGACACTCAGTATATGTGTACCTATACATTAATAGGAATGTGTCTGACTAATCACGACAAGGGAAATTATTTCCTCAGAAAAAATTTTTCATATAAATCAACCTTTTAGTATTTCCACAAGGATCTTTCCGAACAGAAATTATTTTCAGCAGTTTTTTAAATTACATTGCATCTACTTAGCCATGGCCTGACACAATGCAGCAACAAGGTCAAAGTGTGCATTATTCGAAGAACAAAAGTTAGCCTTAGCTTACTTTTTTCTGGTTTCTCACTTGTGAACAATATTCTCCACTGCCTGTCTTAATACTTGAGTAACATTCTTGTGTATTCTTGCTGCTCTGCTTTGGCTTAAAATGAATCCTGCAGCACAGTAAAACAAAAAGCTAAAAAACTACCAAAAAAACCGTGCTTTGCAGTGTATGATTGTGCATTGACACAATACAGTGATAAAACTTCTTTCGTTTCATTAGGACACACTTCATCCCTAGGAACCTACTTCTTAGAAAAGGTGTACTGTGGGATCATTAATTATCAAAAGTAATTGGGAGAAGAAGAGGGATAATTCAAACACCGTGTAGTGCATCATCCACTTAAGTCAATTGGAACTGCATCTGCTTCCACTTCAAATTTGGCTTAGGGTCCATTTTGTCTCTTATGTGAGTGATGATGCCTCTACAACATCCCCTAGAGTAAGGAAGGGAAGTTTCACTCCTGGCTCAAACTGAAGAGTTGCCTAGGCTACATCCTGATGGTGTGCTGCAGCACACTCCGGAGAGCCTTCTTCCCGAGGACACAGCTGACTGGCACACAGCTGGGTCCCAGCCCGATGGGAAGTTAAGACAAAGCCAGGCATGTTTCTGTGTCCTGTGATTTAAGCATAATAGAATGGCATCACCAACTTTGGGTTTTGTTAGACCATGGTTTTCTCTATGGGCTTCCTGACAAGGCACCAACTCGGCCCCACTGGTGATTAAGTCGCACCCTCCTGTGACAATTTCCATTCTAAGGAAAAACAGTTATTTGTGAAAAACATTCTAACTTCACAGAACGTGCAATGTGCAAAAGAGGCAATTACTAGATGATTGAGCTTTGCAAAGAACGAAGCACACAGGAGAGACAATTGAGTTACACATTTCAGAGCTACTCCCTTCCAGAGAGACACTACGGACATCTGATAGTCACATTAAAACAAGGAACAGTGGAAGTGAAACTTCAACATTGCCAAATTATATTTTTAATTTCCCTTTTGAAATGTAGCACTTAAAGTCCTTCAGTGCAGTACTTTTCTTTTTTTTCTGCTATAAGGTAAGTCAAAGCTTTTATAAGTCTTATAATTACAAGTCTCTATGGTACAGTTTCATTAAAAACTTTCATTAAACAACAGCTGCCCTTGTATATGGTCTTCTAATCAATTTGGTCAAACAGAATGACTTCTAATCAGCTGTTGATAAAAATAGAAGATGAAATTTTAATTCTAATAGATTAACCACAAACTCAAGATAGTCTTCAAAATCCATCTAGCTCTATTCTCCAGTGGATTTAACGACTATTCAGCAACTCATTACTAAATAGAACAAGATGAACATTTTCCAGTTCATTAAAGAAATGTACTATGTATTTTTGCATTGTCCTCATGATTCGTTACAGGGAGTCTTAATTACAAGATAATGGATAATGGTTATTAAATGCAGACTCCAGTAATGAAGCTCTATTCATTTGCGAGCCTCAGAGACTGCAAAGAGGGGAAAATAAAATTACTAGCTTCAAAAGATTAACGGATCAAATTATTATTCAATTTTGAAAATCTCATTCAGACTTCATAGAAACAAGAAGAGATTAAAAACTAGTATTAGTACAAAAGTAGTGCATTTATATATTTATTTTTAAATAATATCTTAAGGCTATTACCAGAATAATCAGTTCTAGATGTGATTATTAGACAAACATACAGCCAATTTGGTAGCATCCTCGAACAATGAAAACAATACATTTTTATTTCCTGAACAAATTCTTTTTATGACACAAGAGCTTGCTAGCAGGACTGCATGCAGCCTCTTGCAGAAGACAGAAGATGCACACTAGCAGAGAGAGCCACAATGAAAGGTGTTATTAACGTTTGGATTTCAGGAATGAAAAGGGGGATTTAAAAATCAAGTGCTACCAAAAAAAGCATCTCATTAAGCACACTTTATGCCAACCTTGTAATAATAAGGGAGTTTCACTAAGTCTCTTTCTTATTCAAGTTTTCAAAAACAAGTCCAAGGAATGAAGTTCAGCGGGAGTTTCATCTGGAAATTTAGGTGATGATTTAGAAACCTGAGTTTTATCACTCAACTTCTCATCTTCCTCTGAATGTATACACTCAAAAAATCGAGGGCTAAGGCTAAAATACATGCTGGATGCTTTCCCCTTCCTTAGAGTAAGGTTACATGATTCAACGAAGCATTAAATCAAAGATTTTACAAAATTAGTTATTTGGAGGACATTTCTAGGCCCAGTGAGCCTGGGAAAAAAACACACTTTCTACTCTTTGTCAATGTGTAACCACAACAGTACATTGCCTTTCAAAGCAGCGAGTCATGTAAGACCCATTGAGTCAGCAAAGAGTGGTGACATCGAAGCCTTTTTGAAACACAGGAACATCACAGGCCTGTTTCAGGTGGGCTTGCTGCCCACCCAGTGACCCACAAGCACCACAGCCTGGCAAGCACCAACTGCAGCAGCTTGCCTTCACCAGATGTAAATCTGAAGGAACCCCAGAAATGGGAACAGTGCTGTGGTCTCTGTCTGAGAGACTCACTCTGGTCAAGAGCAACTGAGCTCTCAGCACTGCTGGGAGCCAGACCACTTGTGCTCCAGTCACGGGTCTTGTGTAATCAGGTGGAGTGCTGTCATTGACCCACAGAAACATTTAGGTTGGAAAAAACCTCAAAGTTCATCCAGTCTAACTGTTAACACTGCCAAGTCCATCAATAAACCATGTTCCTAAGTGCCATATCCACACCTCTTTTAAATAGCTCTGGGGATGGTGACTCAACCATTTCCCTGGGCAGCCTGTTCCAGTGCTGGACAACCCTTTTGGCTGCCAACCAGTCTTAACCCTGTTGTCAACCTGGTTGGTTTAAGACATTAAATCTCCTCTTCCCTTGCACTCTCACCCCCCATAGAGTGACCCCCAGCCACTGCACTCCACCAAAGACCACTCAAAATAATCAGGTTGAATGTGCAGACACCAAAAAGAAAGTCAAGGTCTTCACACCACACTGCCTGAATCCATATTGAGAGATCAGGATGAAGTCCATTATATCATTTCTACTCTAGATACACAGCCTTATTTATGGTAGCACCTGAACAAAGGTGTAGAGCTGAGGCATACAGAAGCTGAGTGACTTGCCTGAGGTCTCTCAGCAAGCATTTGACAGGGTACAAATTGAATGCCCTGGTCTCCCAAAGGTCAGAAGAGCTTCCCTAACTGGCCTGCCCTATTGCTCTCCTCTACATCATCTCAAAACACTACAAAGCTTTCCAGTCCACAGAACACTGAAGCAGAGCACGAGAAGTGGAGAATCTTATTTAGATGGCATCCAGGAAACACACTCTGATTCCATAATTAAGCAATAAGGAATAATAAGCAGTATAGCAATCGTGGAGTAATCACAACCTTGTGGTTGTGAAGTGTTCCAAATGCCCTTGGGGAATGATTATCTCCCGATAACTACAGAATTTTTGTTGTTGCCTTAGTCTTAATAAAGAACAAAGATGTGTTTGGCAGTTTTAAACAATAGTTTAGACAGAGATGCTTGCAGAGGGACAATTATGCCATGCTACTTTGTAAGTATTTGCAATGAGCACAAATGTATCTCGGTTGCTGCAACTCAGATATAGCAATATACAGCGACACAGGGTGAACACACACCCTTCCAAGGTTCCTAGGACTGATGGCAAAAAGAGCCACATTGCTGAGAGGACCTGAAAAATCACCTGCTGTTTCTGCTGACAAGGTAGCAATGATAAAATAGCACAGTATCAAATGTGCATAAAGTCCCATTAGCAAGTATCATTTCTATTTTATGAGTACCTAAACTAAGGGTCTTCAGATTCATACACAATTAGCCTGGTTAGGGGCGACTAGGTTATCAACCCTCTGAAAATAAGAGGCAGGGCAAGATATAAAAGGCTAATGTAGTAGCTAATTTCTGTCAATTGAGTCATCATAATTGTCCACCTAACATGTCCTTATCCTACTCCAGTGGCAAGATAAAATACATTCCCTGCTTGCTTAACTTTGCCATTGAGGAGAAGAGAATACAAAGCTGTTACAACTCACTTTAGAAGCAGCTCACCAAGCAGCTTTAGCTCCATCACATGAGACTATGGTGCCAGACCACTTAGTTAGGTGCCTGTGCATGTTTTCACACGCCTGTATCTCAGCTACCATTTTGAAAAATGCTAGTTTATAACTTGGTCTGTTGTGAACTGCCCATTTTTTGCAATTCTTTTCAAAAAAGTGCCCGAGGGGAAAAAAAATAATAATCCCATCATAAGGCTCCACATTTAACGTCTGTTTACAAATAAGACAACCTTTAGACCCATCGCATCATCTCAGCTTGGTTTTCAAGACTCAGCAGGGATGCTTCCTTTCTTCTACACCACCTCTGGTGAGAGGGGTTCTGCAGGCCAAATGATGCCCTTGGGAACACTTATTCATGCACACAAAGGGACAAATTATTAAGTCCATACTTATGCAAAATTCCCTGTAGATGATGTCTGAAAGAATTCAGCATTGCTGAATTATGCATAGCTTGCTAATGCACTCTTATAGTGTCTACCACAGGTCTCCACAGAATACTATTACTTAATTAGTATTAGTTTCTTGTGTGTTCATTTAAAATGTGTTTCTTTAGATGGTTCAACAGGAAGAGCCATACCACCTTCTGTTGCTCAGCTACACAGCTTAGGCACTTGCTATTTTTAGAGCATTCCTTCCAATCCAATCCCTATGTGGTATGGAGAAAGAGAAGAGAAATAATTGACATGTGCTCCAGGTCCAAAGAACCACAGCTGGAATTCCTGTCAATGGTGGCACTTGGCTTTGGGCCACACTAAAGCACAGAAGGAAACATGCTCCCAAATCACCTTCCCATATTGCCATGCAGAAGCAGTGCTGGGGAATGTCAGGGTGCAGGAACAGTTCAGGCTGCTGGAACAGCCATTCCTCTTCCTCTCCAAAGAGAAAGCAGCAGTATATCTGCCCAAGAGTGACTAGTGGGACAACAAGGAAGTTTAAGGAATTCCTGTATTGTTATCTGCTTGCTAAGTTTCATGTTTCTTTACCACAATCTCATTTTTCTTCTTTAAAATGATGCACCATGTTACCATGCTCAAGAACTTTACAGTGTATGACCTATATTAACCTCTCTTCTTCTTGCAGGTGGCATTACTGGAGCTGGTTAAGCAGTTTGCCTAATGACACATGACGAGCCAAAGGCAGAAAGAAGAACCAAACCAATGCCTCCCAACACCTAATCCAAACCTTACTACCATCACTGAGAAAAAACACACCGTTCTCTCAGCTTATCCCCTCGAAATGCTCTTTTCCTTTATAGACTATGCTGTGGGCTACTTTTTGCTCCTCCTGATTTTGAGCAAGACATGAAAGACAAGAGGCATCAGTACAAATCTCATCTCTAAGACAGGTTCAGCTTGAGAGCACAGCACAGAGCACCCAGGGCAGAAGGTACTGCTGGTGGCACAGCTCTGGCCCCAGATTCCCAAACCCATGACCTCCTCCAGCACACAGTGATGACAAAACAAGCAGGCAGCCATGGATATTTTATCCAGTGGAGAGAGGAGTGAACAGGGTGAAGGGAGTAGCAGAAGTGGTACATGGAGATAGAAGCCTATTGGTTGCCATGAGCTTTAAGATGTGGCTGTTCCACCAACCACCAAAATACCTGAAGCGTAAGGGGGGGGAGCAGAAAAACCACAAAAAAGTGGAAAAAAGCATGGAGAGTGTGCTACTGAGTAGCTGCAGCACCTGCCTAAACACTAGTGGAAGTGCTCTGCAGCGTGTATGGAGGCACAGAGCAGCAGATCTGCTTCCTCTCATTGCCATCACCATCACCATCATCCCCACAATTACACAGCAACTACCTTTAAAAAAGGCATCTTTCCAAACCTTGTTCTCATTCTGCTGCAAAGATAGTGATGGCTGAATTCTGCAGACTGTCCTCACATCCAGAAGTCATCATTTACATTAAAAAAAGCTACAGGTTATAAAATAACACATTGTCTCTGTGCAAGGATATGGATATGGTCAGGGGCTAAGAGGGGGGAAGGTGACTTTCCATGCTTTGGCAGAGTGTCAGTGTCCCACACACAGCAGCTAAAGGCATGCTGGGTGTTTGAGAAGGAACCATGACATTCATTCTCGTGGTTTTACCAGGTTGCTGCAAAAGGAGGTTGTTGCTTTATGAAGCAACATAAGGGTTGGCCTCTCAGACTAGATGCAGGCACTCGGGTTCTCAGCACTGGGCCACGTCTGCCTGCTGGGCTGGGTGAAAAAGCAAAATGCTGTGGCAGAAACTGGACTTGATTTTAAAATCTCACCCTTTAAGTTTCCTTTACAGACACTGAAATGCATTGCATCACTTACTTGTTACACTTAAACTAATCTAAACAATGATAAACTATCTCAAACCGCGATATAATTAAAACAGCACTGGTCTAGGTCAGGCTTTTTCCCTCTTGGCATTCTCAGCTGTGGATCAATACATCTCAGCCTCTCAAAATGTTGTCCACTACATGACATATTACAGACTGAGTCTAAAACGCTGATATATCTACCAGTAATAGCATTGCAATTTGGAAGAAAATAATAAATATGCATGAAGGCTTAGAATCACAGCACTACATGGCATATTGCATCCCATGTTTTAGCAACCACATTTAGCTTTGTGCTTTTTAACGTTGATAACAGCTTTGAAACAAATATGTTAACATTAAAATTCTGGTATGCTTACGCATTGTCTATTAGCTTGCAACAAAATTACTCAAATTGAAAAAATAGCTGTTTAAAATCAATTTGGAAATATTCCACACTGAATAAAGCAAGTAGAAAATCAGTCTACTTTATCAAGAAGGTGCTATGAATTTTAAAGATTTAAAAAAACCCCACCATACATAATACAGCCAAAATCATGACACTTCAATGTCATTTTGAGTGTTTTTCAACACCTCATGTTAAAAGCAGTTTAAGATTCTGTTCTTACTCTAACACAGAGAAAGGCAGGATTGATTTTTAAAATTTAAAAGTCATGTTTTAATGCCACAGTCAGAATCTGTCCAGCATCCAGCCTCTTTGTAATGCAGAGGACAAATAGCCAGCATCAGCCTCTCTTCCACACTGTTCCCTACAATAAAAGGTAGCTGGCACAGGTGGAGGCTTTAGCACTAGGGGGATTTCCAGTATCAAAGGCATTTCCTTGAGCACTTGGAACTGTCAATGTTTTGACTTTTGGCTTTGCCCGAAAACCAAAAAATATAAGACACCAGATCTCACCAGACTCATCTGTGCTGTGTTTGTGTCCACCTGGCTTTTACAAATCAGGCAGAACAGACTACTTGAGGGCTTGCATAGAGGGATGACTATTCCACTTCCAGTAATCATGGAAAATGTTGGGCATTTTTAGCTCATTTTTTATGATACTCCGAAGTCCCGAATATAATCAAGCTGCAAACACATAGAGTCCACCACGGACTTCCTGGGTGCAGGTGTACTCCTGATGCAACAAATATCTAAAGGGATAAGATAAGGGATAAGACCTTGGAAGGCCTCACCTACACACCAACAGCATAAGGACAATGGCAAGCTATGGTTGTTTTTAAAAAGCACTAGTCTTACTCACTGTTCCTGCTTCCCAGTTTTTGCCCCTCAGAGTTTCTCCTTCTTCTTTCTCCACCTTGCTAATTTGACACCTGGCAAAAGCCCACGTGCTTAGGCTGCAACGTGGGCCAGAACTTCCAGGTACAGACAGGTGTTCTCACCACTGTCAGTAGGGCTGTTTTATAACGCTTCTAGCAAATGCTTTGGGTAGCCTGAATACCGAAAAGCTTGCCAGTTCCCTTCAACAAAAAAACAACCAAACCCCCTGACTGTGCAGCCACACTCCAAGCAGAAGGCACCTCTCTGCTGGGGGTCAGGAAAAGTCACACTTCTGGGGTTTTTTTAAGAAATCTTTTTTTTTCCCCTCCCACTGCATTATTAACAATGCTTACATAGCAAAACTAACAATTTTATTTCAAAGGGATGACTTATGAAGGTGTGTTGCTGATAAATTCAGTTAGACTTTTCTGGCATAAGAATCTACTGAGCACTACTTTAAAAAACGAAGGAAATCAAAAAGACCCTTAAGCACCATCAGAAATAGGCAGCAACTCTTAAAAAGGTATTTAATATGCTGGGGCATTGTTCTCCACCTCCATTTGTCAACAGCCTGTGTGCTGATCTTATCACAGACTGCAATCATGGTGAGCATCTCAAACCAGAAGTACCAACAATCTAATTAAACAACTGTGGGTTTTGGTTAAAAAATAATTGAGACTGATAGAGAAAAGTTCATTCTGTTAGTCTGCTGGCAAAATGAAGATGATATTTCAATCTTCAAATCTACACTTTATATACAGGGTTTATATTTTTGAAAATGTACACTAGACATATATTATCATTTTGAACTTTGACATTCCACATTTTTTACTGAAATACCAAGAATGAAAGAAATTGAATATCAAACTCTCTTTGTGTTAGATGTACATATATCCTCATAGGTATTTAGTGGCAAGTTATTGAATGTCACTATTCATTGAGACAGTACATTTTATGTCTTTCTTACAGAAAAAAAAATCATCTATGTAAAATTTGTAGCGATATTTCAGAGCCTCACTCTGGCATCGATGACTTTTTCATCCACACTTATATATGGCCAGAAATAGAGGTGGTTAAGCAAAACATTACCTGTGTGTTACTGAGTTGTCACTCGCCAAACTGCAGTGGCAGTGACAGTGCCACCACCACGCCAGGAAGCGCGACCACCCTGTCTACACCTTTCCTTTCCTAATCCTGAGCTTCTGACACGAAGGGCAAGAAGTTATTAGGAATTATGCATTCAGCATTTCTCTACATCAAATCACACAGAAAGGTATCTAATGAGTATTTACACTGGAAAACAGTGTTCTGAAGTGGAGTATAGCAGTGTTGCATATTCCTTATCTATCAACTAAGCACTGAATTTGCTTTGCTACACATCTTCCATAGAGTGCTTTGAGGCCCCCAGACATTAGCCCAAAGCAAAACCACATTGTCTCCATTTAATTACCTATCATTTCATCCTTACTGTGATCAAAATGACTGAGTTAAACAAAATGGTTGCTAGTAACAGGAGACCATTGATAACCAGCAAGCTAAGGTAGGTGTACGTGTGTAGAGTTCAAAAGAAAAAGATGTTGCTGGAATGCTGTTTACTTTTCCAATGTGAATTTATAAAGGGGAGTGAAAGTGCAATATCAAGTGAAGTAGCAGGAATTAAAAGGATTAAAATCCCAGGAACCAACGAAGTCAAAGAGAAATGGAAAATGGATTCAAGCCCTAAAATGATAAAATTATTTAACAACTTATTAAAACAGTTCATCATTGTAATTAAAATCCAAGTCCCTAGAAAAAAAGTGCCACAAGAAAGGTAATTATTTATGAGAATACTTTAAAAAACCATTTATTGTGAATTTGGGAGAGAATCAGCCTGAAAGAGGCGGTAGAAAAAGAAATTGTTTGTTTATTCATAAAACTTATTTTGGTCTAGTATACCACTAAGAATCCCTAACATCTGCTCAATGGCAGCTGTAAGTAACATTAGGAACACTCGGCCAATTTATATCTTTCCTTTTTATTAAAAAATAAACAGGTCTTTTTAAATTATTCACTAGTAAATTAACATAAAAATCAGTGCTGTAGCTATCCACATTTTGTGGAAAGGAGTCTGCAAGCTTTGTATGATCATGATGATCTAAATCTTTCTATGTTTCACTACTTTATTCTTTATGTGATGTCCCACCTAATTTAGCAAACAAAAACTTAGAAAACCTACAAGCCATACCAGTGTCTCAGCCATGAATAATACAGAATGCATCACTTATACCTCAAATGCCAAATTAGTTGCCTTCTTCTGACTTGAACAGATTCTTTTCTTACCTTCCCTTCGCCTTCTACCATTTAAAAATTCCCCTCAAATAACCTCAGACCTCTCCTGTTTCTGTCTTTTACGAACAAGACATTAGACAGGAAGGAGTAACAAAATGCAGCAGTGTTACTAATTACTAATTATTTGTTCTCATCTGCAGCACTCTCATACATAGATGACAAAGTGCTCTGCATGTCCCTGAGTTTCACTCCAAAACTGCATTCTTAAGACAGTAAAAAAGGCACAGGAACACTTCAAACCTAAAAGCTTCTTTCCATCCCTCACTAATATTATTTTTTTTTCACTAGCCTGGACCAGCAGGATGGAGGGCTTTGAAGATACATTATTCACGATTTTGTATTCCATAACTGAAGTTTAATTTGATGCATGCAATATGGAACATCACCACCTGTTTCCTTTTTGGTCCATTTGAGATGAATTAACAGATCTTCTTGATAAACTACAACACTTGCCCCTTGTGATGTTTGGGATAGGCTGGTAAATTGGGCACTGGATTTGCAACATAACTGCAGAGGTGATGGACAGAGGATGTTTTGCTTAAGAGGTCCTGGCATCACAAAGGAGGAATCTTTTCTACATCTTCGATTTAGGGAGAACTAAACTTGAGAAATCAGCTACAGTTGCACACTGCAGGGAAATCACTTTATAGCCCAAATGCTAGTGGGGAAGAAGCATCAAACGACAAACGGACATCAAATCCCCGTTAACATGACATGAAGGCCATGAAGTTGCTGTCAACTTTGAAAAAAATCTCTCAAAAGCAGGACTACTACAGAGAGCTCTGGGAAAGCCACTGTCTCCAGTAACTATCAAGTAAGCATAGTCAGAAACCAGAATTTGTCTTATCTGAGAGATGCTGAATTTAAAAATTACAATTTCAGAAAAGGAATTAACACAACACCCCCCAAACCAAATGCATTAGGAAGATTTCCCAGGGGATGAAATTCCAAAATATAGTATCAAAGAAGGGTTTATCCTCCATTCCTTTCAACATCTTCCCAACACAATTTGAGCTTTGGCAACACAAATCAGAGGAACACAGAATGGCTGTGAGACAAGCTCCAAGTAACCCAGGTACCTACCAAGGAAGTTCAAGACCCTTGTGCAACTCACCAAAAATACTGCAAGCAACCACAGAGGTAACCTGGAAAAGTCACTGAAGTGAGCACATTCCTGAAGAATATTGCTATATCCTATGGTCATATTCTGACAGAAACCTTTTCCTTTGAGAAAATGACTTAAATAGGCTGACAGTCTATTAAGAAGACCTTTTGAATTCTGGTTAAACACTCAGGAAGGAACAATGTCAAACACGAGCATAAATGCATTTGCATTTGAACAGTCCTGTTCAGCTCAGTGAAGAATGTGTCTGTAGCATCATGCAGCCAGCAGTCAGCCTGGGTATTCAGCCTGTTTCTCTGCACTTCACAGAATCATAGAATCATAGAATCAGCTGGGTTGGAAAGGACCTCACAGATCATCAAGTCCAACCCTTGATCCAACACCACCGTGGTTACCAGCCCATGGCACTGATGCCACATCCAGTCTCATCTTAAAAACCTCCAGGGATGGAGAATCCACCTCTTTCCTGGGCAGCCCATTCCAATGCCTGATTACCCTCTCTGTAAAGAATTTCTTCCTAATATCTAACCTAAACCTCCCCTGGCAGAGTTTAAAACCAGGCCCTCTTGTCTTGCTGATAGTTGTCTGGGAGAAGAGATCACCACACTTTGAAATACAGTGTCAGCACCACTAGGACATGATTTGTTAAAAGTTAGTGGATGTCTTTATATTGATCTCAATGTGTTTTAACATACAGCTTTAACATTCCAGGTAATGAAACAATCCATACCCTCCTTATGGAAAACATCCTGTTTTATATTTTTGTCCAACTTTTATGTGTTTGACTTATGTTTGTGCTCATCTCTTGTTATTCTTCTTTATTTTCCACTGTATTCCTGTTCCTTAGGATTAAACTGAAATGTGTGCCCTTAGTTTTTTAAAATAACCTCTGTTCAAAGATCTCATATTCCTAGTGTATTTTTCCATTCAACTTCTTTCTCTTTAGAAGTCTAAATCCACATTGCTGCTGTGCTGCTGCTATGAGCACATACCTTCAAATTAGGCAGGCACAATCACTGGGCCTTGATACCCCAAAAACCAACAAAAAAATTCCCAGATCTACAACCCTAAAATCATGCTTAGTTTACTTCCACATCTATATTAAGTTTCTGATAAGGGACTGGATTTTCTAAGTAGTTTTCCTACTCGCAATCTCTTAAAAGATACTTTAATATTTCATAAGCCAATTTTATATAATTGATAGATACAGTAAATTAAATATTTATTTCTATTTTTCACTGGTTTAGTAGAATTTAACACCTGCTGCTGACAGCATAAAAAAATCAACCTGCAATATCAGAGAAATAAATAATACCCTGTACATCTATTGATTTTACATAATATTTCCATGTTTTAAAATTGCATTCTCTCAAACCATTACCTTCAATACTGGAGCTTCACAGATGCAAAGTTTTTTCCTAGGAAGCCGTGTTATTTTGATGGCATGTTTGACTAGAACTATTCACTGTGCAACAATTTCTGAGTCTGAGGTGATATGAAACTTCACAAGTTTTAACTCAAATTCTAACAAATTATTTAACATAGAAACAAGGTTTCATTCATGGAGAAAATTACCGCAACAGGGGTGCTTTCTCACCTCTCTGCATCAGTTGTTATAAATTGAAAGCATACCATTTAGATATTCCTTAATTAACATGCTTTGGAAAGATCTTGTATATCAGCAAAAGTGGAGTGCTATTCAGGCACTGGGGATAGTTTGCTAACACAAGGTTGACCCCTCTCAACTTTCACTGTCAGTACTCGCCTACTCACTGTAACCTACTATTTCACAGCTGATTTCCAAAGGCTGAAGCATGAAAAATAGCCAATTTCTTAAAGGTCAAAAAGCAGAAATCTGCAGATCAAACCTTCCTCCTCAGAGAGAAGGACAAGCCTGGGATTTCTGAGGAGTTCCCACACTTCTGCCCCTCTACATTTCGCTCAGTGCCCGGAGAACACCAAAGCACAACAGAACAGGCACAGGGGAATCACAGCAAAACTCCTTCATTAAAAAAGAACATTTTGGGTGGAGTGCTATGAAAACAGCTGAAGGGAGGTGACCTCTGCTGCTGCTGTCTCCTGCAGTGCACACACAATACCATCAGCCTGGAGTACCACAGCAAGCTGAGCCAGCTCCCACCTCCCTGCCGCTCCCAGGGATGGCTGTACTAGTAAATCAGGGTCAGCTGCTCCCACCAGAAAATTTCCAGGCTTTTTCTTGATCTTTTTCTCAATTTCAGTTGTGACCTAGAGTATTCCATCTTCATGCACAGGCACGGGAAATTTCTACCTTCTAATGAGAAGAACATATTTCTGTTTATATCTTAATTTACTAAACCTCACAGAAGTCCTATAAAATGTGCAATGTTAACTTTACACACAGAAAACCAGAGAGGCAAGATTAGTTGTCAGAAGTGATGATATGTTTATTAGAAGTCATTCTGCTACTACAAACCTCTCTTCTTGGTGGCTTCCTGACTTGGTATTCTTCCAGTGGGAAGTGTTTGGAAATAGCACTTCTTTCAAAAGTGGGGATGGTGGAGGGAGAAAGTCAAGTGGTGTTGTGGGTAACACAAAATCAAGCAAACAGGCACAAAGCTGACAAGTCATCTGTTTTACTCTGGTATTTCCTCTTTGACTTCATTCGAGGGTGTCTATTCCTATTTTCTGATTACAGTAGAATCCCATCAATAGAACAGACCTTTCACAAAATTAGCAAACTGAGTTGCCAGGCATCCTGTTATGACAAATATGAATGTCCCCAGATAAGTCTCCCCCCAGATATGGCTGTATAGGCAGCCACACAGTCCAGAAAGCACATAAATAAACATGTAACAAAACATGGCACTGCATGTACGTCTGGATTTCCAGCTTAACAAACTGCCAGTAAATGAGGTTTTACTGTATACACTCTAACTCTGTTCTCCCTTCACAGATGTCTGTAACTTTATTTTTCCCCCAACATCTCTGTTTCTCTTATGTATTACTTCTGTCTCCACCTACCCATGCAGGGTTCTGTTGACTCTACTGGAAAGACTTTTTATTAGAGCCTGCCCTAGCGTTTCTCAGCCACTTTCCATTCCTTCACTTCTGATTCCCTACACATATATGACTGAGTGCCAGTCAGAATTTTAGGT
Source organism: Manacus vitellinus (assembly GCF_001715985.3). NCBI lineage: Eukaryota > Metazoa > Chordata > Aves > Passeriformes > Pipridae > Manacus > Manacus vitellinus. The sequence goes on along the minus strand of NW_021940682.1, from coordinate 1,035,811 downwards.
CTGCTTTATTCCAGACCCACATTTTTTTTTGTGTTACCAGTCTTTGTATGGACTCTCACCAGTAATTCAAACATGAGGATATTGTGATTGCTTTGTTAGAACTTTTCGACTCTGAGATTATCTATCACTCCCACATTATTTCTAGTGATTAGCTGCAGTATCACTGTCAAGCTTGTAGGCAATTATCTCATTTAAGGGAGCATCCTTGTAGTGCCTTACTGAACATGCAGTTATCTGCATTATTATATTACTGGCTTTTTTATTTCTCCCCACTCTGTACCAGAACAAATGAAGTCACTCGTTCCTGTGCCGACCTCTTATAAGTTGAATATATTTTAAAAGACCATCCATCTATTGATCTAACTCCTAATTAAAAAACTTTGGTAGTGCATAATATCATTCAGAACTCTGAGACAGACTTGTCACTCTAACTTGCTGTGCATCTTGGTTTTGCACAGGGGGGTTTGTGCTCAATCCTTGCACTAAACTTTCAGTGGTGTTAACCAGAGTTTTGAACATGCAGAACAACCACAGACTATGCAGAATGAAGGACATCTGCTGTAGCAGGAAAGTGACCAACTTCCAATATAATTCCATAGCATTAATTACTGTGCTGATAAGCCTCTTAAAGCAGCCAACTGCCACCACTTCTGCATATTCAAGATATACAATGCTCCATCTGCGTGGTGCAAAATGCTGAATTTATCTGCAAGGTCAAATTTGTCTAAAAATTCTTAAGGAATGGGCAGATCTTTGGACAAATGAGGTACTGTCTGCACACACGCAAACAGAAGAGAACTGACATAAACATCATTTTATGCAGCCTCAGTGAACTGATAGAAATTCTGAAATGTGCTCATGTCCACACTAGATCTAATCTGTACTGCCATAAGATCACAGCCAAAGAAAATTGGGACTATTTGCCACTATTTGATGATGCAGGAGGGAGAACTCTCTCTACACTGTGCTTTGTTCTCTGAAGACAAGCAGTGAGATGCAAGAATATGCTGCATTTCAGCACCTGTCTTCCCCAGCCAGTGAGCACAGCCAAGATGGAACAGCCAGCAAACCCCTCACAATTCACTCTGACTCCTGCTTGGTTGGAGGGAGAGAGGAAATGGCCACCAGACCATGACTGAGAAAGCCTGAGTCACTAGTCAGTGGTAAATTCTCTTCCCACACTTTCAGAAAGACTCACAGATTTGTTCCCAGCCTTATACTGGACTTGCAGACCAGAGCTTAACATCATCTGTCACGCTCAAAAGCATTCAGAGGCAGTTCACCTCTGTACAAAGGAGCTGCTTTTAGATGACAGACACATATTGCCCCTGATTTCTGATGGACCTTTTTACAGTGTAAAGTGTACACTGTAAACTCAGTACACTTGTTTGTATTTCAGACACATAAAACAAGACGCAAATTGAAATCTTGTTTTATATGTGTTACCAAGCCTCCTCCCTTGGCTTGCCTTTCCTTTGGAAACGCTCTGGGCTCTAATAGCTGTCTGACTTGGTATCAGATTACACCTGAAATTGTAGACACATAATTAAATCAATATATAATACAACCCACATGCTACTGAGGGGACCCTGGACTTTTGGGTTGAGCACAAGATTTAAAGCCAGGAACTCACAACTGATCTCAGTTTGACTTCTGACTTGTCTGTTATTGTCTTTGTCTTGTACTTCACAAGGCAATTGTAAGATCTATTCTGTTAATGTCGGTGTGTGCTTTGAAGACATAAAGTGCTATCTAAGTGCCAAGTATTATTACTTATTCAGTAGTCTTGTTTCCTACATTAGCTGCATTTGTGGAAAGCACCCCTAGCTTTTCAGTCTATTTTACTAGTTTGGTTTCCTTTGCCTCTTTCATTTTTCCTGAAACACTTGCTTGGCAGAAGTTTTGGATCGTGGTGGTCCACATCCAGCAGTAGGAAGGTCATCCCTTGCACTTGGATGAGTGCTAGCGTGTTTACAGCCACACCACAGAGCCCTGCTCAAAAAAAATCTTTGCAAGGCAGTGCTCAGAACAAGAACAGCTATTGGTAACTTAGAATTTGTCTTCCCTAATGTTATTCAGAGTATAAAAACCTTATACAGAGATGAGGTAAAAGCTTTGTGTAGCCAGGCACTATTTGGTGATGTTCCAAAACATCTCCGCTCATCTGTGAACTGCAACACAAAGCTTTTCTTCATTGTTTGGCTATAGTATTTCTGTTCACTTTGGAATAAACAGCATCAAAGGATCTAAAAAAATTTCTGCTCACACATTCAATGTGTTTTAATTTTCCTCTTCTAGACTATCATCTTATTGCCTCAGCCATCTTCTGCTACTATTTACAGGGGGTTTTGTGCTAGAGGCTTTAGAAGTTACCTTGTTTTAGCACTAATTCTTTCCCTTTCTAAATTCAATGTTTACATTAGACAGTATCTAAACATACAATTTATTTGACAAACTGCTTAATGGCCTATGAAAAAATTGTTTAAACCCCACACATTACTAAAGCTGCAAAAGAACATACATCACTCCTTTCTGATCTTTACACAGGTACTTATTTAGATATATGGATATATAGAATGAAAACAAATATCTTCCACGTCACTGCTGTGCTCCCTCAGCTTCCCAAAGCGTGATGCAAAAGGAGCTGTTCTATCAAGAGCAGTTGTCAAAATGACATAGATGAAGTTTTCACTTTTAAAGTACTTAATCACTTCCTCCACCTTAATGAATATGAATTGTTATACAGAACAATAAAGACTTTGTAATTAGGTAACATGGTTAAAATGTGGGTTTCCAGAATAAAAAACCTAATATATGACTGAAATATGCAATTAAGTCATCAACAACTTTACTGAAGTGTTCCTTTCCCACTTCAAGTTCATCTTTCCCTTCCTTCTCTGGTTTTCTTGGCAGTTTCTCATGTTTTATGTCAAAAAATAAAAGTTAAAAAATGGCCTACCTCTCATAGCGTGCACAAGAACTGCTTAAAGACACCACGATGGAGAGAGAATAGTTACCTCTATTATGGGGGAGTTAGGTACTCCCATTTGTGTTCCTTAGGACTGTTTATTCCAAGAGAATACAAAGACACAGACGTGAGTGTGTCCCATAGAAATGGACGTGACTCACATAGGTATATACCAGGCAGCGAAAACCACTAATTGGTTTACTCATTGTCCCAAAGCAGAGTAAAAAATGCAGTCAGTTTTCTCGAGAAAGTCATGTACTCAAACCACCATCAGGACTTCAAGGAGCTCAAGAAATGGCAGTGGATGTTATAAATCAATGACCAAAAATTCCCTGAATCAATACCAAGAGTTTGTCTCGGTCAGCTTTCTGAAAACAATGTGCTCCTCTGGCAGTGACTGGAACCACTCATGTGCAATGCTACCTGCCATCATGTCCTCCTTAGCACTGCAAGGATTATTCTTGCCAGGTGAGTCACTGTCCTTAGAGGGTTGTCAGCCTCTTTCACTCAGAAACAGGTTCTTAAATATTCCAGTAGAATTTATTGCATGTCAGTCAAGTCTGTAATCATACGGTTAAAGGAATTTAAGTTAACTGTGTGCCTGCTCCCGTTCTGATGTCTTTCTCCTCACGAGAAACGAAGAAAAAGTAGCTGTGGAGAATTATTCCAGAGACAACAGGAGCCAAGAGTCACTGGTTCAAACAGAGGCAAATTAGTCTCGTATCTCAGTGTGAAGCAACACTGTTTCCCAAGTTCCTGAAGGTGCAAGGATTAACATCCCATACACTGGCATGTTGTGCAAAGCACCATTTCTACAACTGGCCTCCACCTCCACTGCAGCGCTGGGATCTGCACGTCTCACTCCCTGGTGTGCAGGGGATGGCTTCCAACAAGTCCTGCCAGGGCTGTGGTGCAGAGTGCAGCTGTTTGCCTGTGGAAGTGCCCTGTGCAACCTCCTCTGAACACAAAGTGCGTGGGCACATCTCCCCAGTTCGAGCACGGCCCTCAGTGTTCCTTTAAAACCCCAACCAATGTGGAGGTGCCCATTTTTTGAACATTTACCATCCCTTTCCAAGTGAGTGACCTGTGCAGCCTGGCTGCATGTCCAGTGACTGAACCCCCACCTGAGAGCTGAATCAGACCAACCACAACACGCTGTGGTGCCCAGCATATACCAATAATTCCTCACCCAGCACAAGGGAGACTATATAAAAATTTTGGAAAGTTATCTGGGAAAGGAGACATCTGTGTTGTACTCCCTGCTCAGTTAACTGCTTTGTGCAAAGCACAACAACCTTAGGAGGGACTGAGATGCTTAACAGCAAATACACTGTAAAACTGATCTCTGTGTCGCAGAAGAACCTCTGTCATAGAAACCAAGTCCCACCTATCCCAGGCAAGCTTTTCAACCACAGAGCTACTGATAAATCAGTATTGTGCTACTCCCTCAGCCTTCCGAGCCTCACAAATGACACACACAGGAAATACATATATTTTACATACTTTTTGCCACATGTCTAGTGGCTTTGTGCTTCAGAATCTGGGTGAAACGTGTGCATGCTCGGCAAGGGCAACATAAACATCTGTAAGCCTAGGATTCTGTGCTCCCTAGATGACAGGTTGACATCATGTATAGTGAAGTGAAAACAGTGTGAGGACTGCACACCACGTCCTCAGCTGCACTGACACAACTGCATGTAAGGCAAGGCTGTAAAACAGATTACTGAGGCTGTGACCATTTAAAAAACCCTCAACATTGCAAAAGCCAAATAACCAAATAACCAAAGCCACGCAGCAAACTAGTTCACCCTTTTCTGGAGTAATTTGCAACTGCATTACTTTGAAAACTCAGCTTACAACACAACATGAAAAGCACTTCCAACAGCACAGCTGAAGGAGCAGCAAATTTGGCTGTAAAGGACAGGAGCAGGAAAAACTTCTAAAGCCAGTTTGGGAGTTGAATTCACAATACTGTGTAACTAATTTCCTCATATAAAACTAAGTACTAGGGTCAAGTTTATGAGCATTGTTACTGCTTGATCTTAGCTAAAACCTGCCAGGGCCTGACAAGATCATCTGCTTTTTTTTCTTTCTTTTAAATCACGTCACCAGTTGAAAAAAACATGGATACTAAAAGGATACTAAAGCTAGGATTTAAAACTACTGTGCCAAATCACTTGCTCCAAATGCTACAAGTATACAAATCAAACAAAATTCAACTGGAATTTGAGGTTCTCACCAGCTCTGACAAGTTGGAGTCTGAAAATCTGGCCCTCAATTCATGTGTGCAGGGCACCAATAAATTCTTATTTTTACACCTACCCACGAAGAAAAAGCAAGAGACTGAAATAAGGAAATTACTGCATATATTCAGATGGATAAGTATGTTGTAAAATGAATAACTAGGCAAGGAAAATCATTAACAATAGAGCCATCTGCTGTATTTCAAAAAAACTACACCAGCAAAAATTCCGAAAATGGTAAAATAACCTGAATTTTTCACTACTCCATGTTATGAAAAGTGATCATAATGATTAGCACATCAGTTTAAATGACAGGAAATGTGTATTTCTTACACCTCTTCTAATTAAAAGCAATATTTAGTGGCACAGTACTGATCCTCTGTGTCTGATGATACTAATTGACATTGTAGCTGAGCATATTAAAAGCCTCAAACGCTTTCCATTCCATTTGAATCAGATAAGCACAGTACTGTGTATGGTGACAGTGAGGTCAGCAGCAAGCTGAATATTTAAATACTGACAAGACACTTGCTTTACAATAAGAATTCCTGGTACAAAGAGTTTATAGTAGAAAAAAAATCAAGACAAAAATGAGGGGAAGTTTAAAACACAGATTAACCCAAGGGGTTCTTAGTATATCTTTCAACTTCCAGAAATGAACTTGAAGTGCCCTCTTTCAAGCATGGTGGAAAAAGCAAGTGCCTAGAAGCAAATTCCCAGTTTTGCATCTTAAAGATAGCATTAAAACACAGATCCAAAGTCGTGGGTAAACTAGGAAAAATTGTACCAGCACAGCCCCAAAGCAGCAGAGACAATATACTGCTGTAAATCTGGGTGCTATAGCTATGCAAAAAGGTAACCCCTACAAAGTATAAATAGCCCCTAAAAACTCTATCCTGTTCAGGGGAACGTGTTTCTCAGCTGAAAGGTTCAGAATAAAAGACAGACAGACTCTGAGCATCAGGTTTGATGTAATCAAGTTTTCAAAGACAGTGAAGACAACACCTTTTGAAGTGTCAATTAGTGCTGGTAGTGAGAGCCACTGCTTTTGAGTGTGCCAGTTAAAACCAGTTATAAACTAGCCCATCTCAGTGCCTGCTGGAGCCTGTGGTGTTCTTCCCTTCACTGCATTTCCCATAGAGCTGATTTCCCAAACCTCTCAGAGGTGGTCAGAAGAAGCAACCACAAACCAAAAATGAGAGCTGTCAGCATCAATCTTCACAGGGAAGATCCCCTTGCATTTAAAATAAGCTGACATGGCGTCACCCAACATCATATCTGTAGGTCACCACAACTGCCTCAGTAAGTGTATCTGCCCCAAATGTATGTGTCTTTATTAAATATACCAAGATGTTTGACAACAAATATTACTTGTTCCTACAAATCCTGTCACTCAGCAGTTTTAAGTGTTATTTAAGATTTCATTCCGTTTTCGTAGGTTATACAAAACAAGTGACACTTCATCATTACACCTGCAACTTCAGTAATTGCTACACAACAGTTTTTTCTGCTCTCGACAAAACTAAACTTCCACGACTAGAATTTTTAAAGCATCATAAATAATATAGCAAAGACTTTCTTAGCTTGAAAAGAAAACCACATATATTTACCTGCCATCATAGCAATCATACTGGCTTTGTAGACATTAGCAAGGGACCCCAGTTCACCTGTTGCCAAGATTGTTTTCATGTGAGCTTCTCCACAGGCCTTACGGCACTGACGTATCTCCTCGTAGAGACCTGTGGATAAAAGCATAGGAAAATGATCAAAGTTGCCTGAGAGACATTTCGAGTGTGGCTGTAATTTCCACTTCTGGATTAATTTTCCAATCTTATAATTAGTCACAGCACTCAAGAACTTCAGTTTTGCAAGTTCAATAAATTACGTGACTGGAGGTAATTAACAATGCCATGCATTTACTTAATAGCTATTAATGTCGGTTCTCTCAAAACTACAAATGTGCACTGTATGCCAAATACTCAAACACATCAGGAGTAAAAAATGCTATGATAGTAAAGATTGATTTTAAACCAGCTTTTCCAGCAATAAATATGGTAGTACATTGAATCGGTAGTCAGGGATGGTTACATTTTTCCACATACATCACTCTCTCCCTTTGACCTACATTTGCCAAAGTATTCCGTTTAAAAGACACCAAAGGTGTGACCAAGTCATATGATCACAAACATTAGTGCCACCTGAGATGCCATAACACATCCCCTTGGCTTCCAGCTGCCGCTTCTGGATGATCCACATCTCCCTTTAGCTTCCTACTGTTCTCCCCAGCACCATAGAACCAGCTCAGGAAGTCTGATTATGGAACTCAGTGTCTGTGTTTAGGCATCTGAATCCCACATTAAGCTTCTTAGAAACAAGAATTTCCTGAAAAAAAATCAACACAGTGTGCTAACATCCCTGCAGAGGGGAGACCAAGGCCTGGGATCACACCTCAAGGACCACCAAATTCACATGGATCTGTGACCAGGAGGGCAGTCCAGTATTTGGCTGTTCAGGGACATTGTCCAGAGCAGACCACCAGCCTCACAAACTCCTGCTTTCAGATTTACAAAGTGTCATGGGCATGCTTGACTTTCTAACAGTTTTATATTTTCACAGACTCAGTAAGGACTGGAATAAATTTGGACATAACCAACTATAAAAAGGCCAGAACTTGTGAACTAGGCCAGGTAATGCAACATGGGGAGCACAGTGAAACCCTCCCATCCTTTCCAGTAAAATTCACCAGTGCTCCCACAAAAGTTTATACACAGGGAGAGGAAAAGAGCTAGAAATGAATGAAACATAGCTGTCAGAAGTTGGCCACTTGGGAATGTGTAAGAGTCCTCCTGTGTGGGGGGAAAAGCAGCTCTTCCAGTGTACAGCCACCACTTCTGGAATTCAATTTTTTTTTAAAAAAAAAAGATGCAAAATAAGCAAACGGAATCCTTCGCAACAGAGTCCTTTTTCAAGCACATAATCAAAAACTTCTTTGGTAGAAGGCTAAAATACAGCTTTAAATAAGTCTTGCTAAAACAGTCCGGACTATAAAGACTAATTTTTTTCAGCAAGACTTCTTTTTTTCCCCCTCAATCCTTCAGTGAGACCTGGAAATATACGGCTGGACCTCCCTCCACTCACAATGTTGCTGTAGCCAATTGATGCCACTGGCACATCAGGTGTCCAGGGCTGGAATTGCTAGGGTGGCCCTCTGAGACACACTGCACACATTAGCAGACAACTGGCTAATGCACTTAGCAAGTCCCTTTATAGACACCAGGCTTCACCTTGTTTCTTACTGTGTACCAAAGGTGTGAATTAATCAGTACTAGCATGCAGTCTAACATGTTTTATTGATCAATTGATGATGCTCCAGAAACCTACATCAAATCGAGACTCAAAAAGGAAACACAAAGGACCTGTGCTATTTTTTTGTGCATTTAATAACCCTGCTCGTGTTAGATCCAAACGCAACCTCTTTTTGTGAAGTGACTCTATCCTGAAGCTTTTGAAAAGCCAGAGAAAGCAGCTTTCTTGTTCTTCTAGTTTCGGTAACAAGAGGAAAAGTTTTCTCTACCTTCAAGACACGCCACCAAAAATGTCAAAATAAAAATCAACAAAAATGTACATTTAGGCTGGATTCCGTGAAAAAGGAATTATACCCTCACAGCTGTTGTTCACTGGAGTTAGTGCTGCAGCTACAGCACCCTGCCTAGAGTTGGAAGGTGCTTTTACATGCAATTAGCGTCAAGCTCGTTGGAACAGCCTCGCTGCCTGACAGCTCTGTCATCCCACGGACAGGAGCAACTGAGGAGCTTCAATCAGCCGTGTCTGTCGGGCGAGCTGAGGTGGTGGAAGAGTGGGCATGCTTTAATGGGGCAGGTGTGTAGGGAAGGAATGCTGTTCTTTATTCAGAGACCAATTATTGCAGACATCAGCTGGCATTCATAGGACGTTTCCAGCCCCACGGTGAAAGCACAAATAGAAACACAACTATGGCTGGGACGGAGAAAATTAACCAGAGCACCCCAGTCCTGGTGCAAGCCAGAACTCCTTTGATACACAAGTGCAAAAACTACTACTCCTTTCAAAAATAAAAAGAGAAGTTTTGGTGCTCAGTCAGATCTAAATCAAGGCACAAATGATGGGATTATCCTGAAACTTCCTGGTAAATGTCTAAAGCACGGGTGGAGTTAAAAATGTACTCAGTGTTTCAAGGGGTCCCAGGCTTCCTGTGGGACAGTCTGTGCTGCCAGAAGTCCATCACTTAACTGTTCAGCTCTTCCAAACTGGGCAGGAACAGGATCAAAGCCGGACCATACAGTTCTGGGAATAGCTGTGACATGTGCAGAACACCAACAACTGCCACAGCACACACAGTTTCTCTGGCTAGCAGTAGTGGCACAAAGATTTTGGTAAACTCCAGAGGCATATTTTCAACTGTGAGTTAAGACCACCAAGAAGAGGTTGTAAGAGAGTTTTCTTTTGACTGCTAAAAACAAAGAAAATAAAATCAAAAGCTCTCAAAGCAAATGGCCAGTAGTGTGTAACATCTAGAACAAAGCACCAGCATTATCCATTCTAAAAGAGGTCTAAACCTTAACCACAGGGGAAAAAAACCCCAAACCCAACAAACCCACAAAAAAACTCCCAAAGCAAGTCAAGCTAGGTAGAATATACCTGGAGGCAGATGCTCATTAATATAGTCTGTAGTAGCTTTACTGACTTTGCTGTTAAAATGGATGTGACATAAGAACTCCTCTACATTGCAGCACTTACTTAAGATACTTGACAGCTTTCATGAACTTTAGATCTGCTTTTACTGGATGCATTTTTAGAAGTCAAAAAAATTCAGATTTTGTAGGAAAAAAAAATGTTTTCATAGCTGTGATTTTAATTTCACTGTTATAAAACATTAAGTGTTGGAAGATGTCTTTTTTGTAGTTTTCCTAAGATTGCAAATATTCAGTACACTATATTGAATTTTAGCAGATATTAAATATATTATAAAAAATATTCTTTCTCCTACACATCCCTGACAATTTCTGCTGGCTATAATCTGCATTAGATTTTCTAGATGGTCTTTTACTTTGGTCTAATACATTAGTCCTAAATATCATAAAACAAAGTGGATAATCCAAATCTCCTACAAAGGAAATGAAAATATTAACGGGGAAAAAAACCTCACTGCTTAATTTTTTATGGAATAGCTCTTCTCCACAAAGGTGGTGCTAAAACCAATTCTTTTTTAAATTCAATTTATTTGGTGTTTTTATCTAGTCAGTCACATTGACTGATGCTAAGGGTAGAAATTGAGACAAGGAGGGAAGATGTTTTGATTTCTGTTAGACCAAAAGATCAAGGTAATTGTGATGGGAAACTGGAAAATGAGCTGGAATCCCTTCTGTCTGGCATGTTAATGGCAGGTTTGTTAACAAAATGACAAGCACAAGGCTATCAGCTCAACACAGCTCTCTCAGTTCTGCTCTCAGCCACATATGTGCAACTCCAGGCTCCAGTGATTCACATGGAACTGGAAACAGAGCTTGGCTTCAGGAGCCTGAGCTGCTGCTGACAATGTAAGACAGAAACTGTGCAACTGGACTTTAAGATCCCAAGTCAGCCTGCACAGCTAGAAACACTAAATCCAGCTATAATGTTTCTGAACAACATGGGGTCTTTTCCAAGTCTCTAGAGCAGAGAGTGTATTTTCTCTGCGCTGTTTACAAAGCATGTAGCACAAAATGGGATATCAATCCCTGAACAAAGCCTCTAAAAACTCACAGCTGAATAATTATTAACAGAATTGAAAAGTAGTTTTCATGAGGTTATATCTAATGTAGTTCATGGATGCAGCCACACTCAAACCTGTTACAGTATAGCTGGTTTTTTCCCCTTTTCTAATAGGAAAATTCAATTGACATAGAGCAAATGATGGATTAACAATACTGTTACAGCCATTGACAGTGTACTATGTCCAGGTGTTTCCTAAAATCTGTGGAATTAGAAGTAACACTACAGCACCCCAGACAACTTCAGAAGGTACAGCAAATCCAACGTATTGATAAGAGGGAAAAAAAAGAATAATAAAAAAATCCAGTTTCTTTCAACAATTTTTTGGTCAATTTGATTACTCCTTACATAAAGACTCCACATTCTATGCCTAAAGGAAGTATCTAAGTTGAGATTTTTAAGTTTAATCCATACTTTGTCAAGTGACACAAGATAATGGTTGAGTAAACTACTTTAAAGTAGTATTGGTTTAAAAGCTACAAGGTTGTAAAAGGTACGTAAATTCATAAACTTAGATCTCATTTCATGTTATTTTCTAATGTAATTTAGCTGTCCAATGAAGCTGCTTTCATATTCAGCAGTATTAGAAAGATCTTAACAATTACTTCACAAAGATGTAGAAAATACCATCTGAGTATGAAGCTCAAAAAGAGCTTCAGCAGTATTCAAAAACTGCTTTAAAATAACTTGACATAATTGGACATACACTGAAATATTTAATAACCAAACAAGACTTTGAAGAGAATCACAAAGCAACACTATTCTATCACGGTGACCCCAATTATTGCTCAGGCTAGAAGAAAAGCTACAAATGAACAGTGAGATGAAGCACTCTACCACACACATTTTTGTCAATAACTTCTGAAGTTGTGAAGACTGGAAGCACGAGAAAATACCCATAAAAACATATTATTAGAGTTATAAGCATAAGCAGAGGTTCTGTTATAACTAGAGGCAGCTTTAATTGATGAAGCACCTTGAACACAAGCACGGTTATAGCACTGGACTTCTCAATTTTATGTAATGTAGGAATTCAGCCTAAAAAGACTTCTTCATCCCTCCTTCTAGATTTCTTAGAAGTACTTTATACATGTTGAGTATCATATCTAATCATTAGTTAGAGGTGAAAACCTGCATGTTCATACAGATAACATACATCTCTTAAAAGCTAAACAGGTAGTCAGAAGACTAGATTTTCACCGAAATACTGAGATCACCTAATGAGGTTTGGTGTTTTTCTTCTGGATGGGAAGGTCAGATATTGTAATTTTTCAACTTGTGGCATCATTATCTGGATGGCAACTAAATTCTCTTCCTGAGGTAGTTTTTTTCAAAGACCATGTAAATGTATGTCACAAATAGATTCACACCGATGAACAAACTTAGAGAAAACATTTGGAAATAATTTGAATTCTGCTCCCAGGTGAAAAAAAATATACAAGCAGCTGCCAAAATCAGGATGGCTTTCAACCTTATCATGACTTCAGCTCTGGATAAAAGAATATGCATACCAAACTAAAAGTTTACTTATTTAGTAAACTGACAGCTTTATATCACATCCATCATTGCCATGTCTGTGTACTCCTACCCTGCCTGTGACCACAAAAACCAATTCATCTCCCACGTAGAAAAACCTAACAATGTATGTCCAGTTCATTTCAGTCACCAACACAAACTCTCTCTCTGAATCTAGCCCTGTATTCCTCCTCTGAGTTCTCCTTCATGTAATCCCAGGTAACAGACCCTCAAGCCTGCACATGCCTTTTGAGTACTAAATATCTGATCTCTGCTCTGTGCAACTTGCACTTAACAGTGGTTTGTACCATGAAATCCGAAGCATGATAACCACAGTCACGTCAGAAATTGCTGCAAGACAGGTTTCTTCAGACATAATTGCAATTCTGCTCAACTCCAGCTTAGTGGTCTTTTTTGAGTCTTAGTGACAGATCACTGTCCAGCTCACTTTGTACCCAAAGAACACTAATATGTGTTCTCAGCAGACTGCAGCTCCTGGAGGGGTATCTGCTTTGTAGACCATAGTGAAGACCCTAACAAAGATACAGCACAGTCTTGCTACCAGCTGGTAAAGGTCTTGGTCCATCATGCTGCCTTATTTAAAACCTCTCAATCATCCAGTCCCCATGTTCTGGCAATTTCTGAGGCCATACCTGAATTTACAAATAGCCACTCTGAAAGAAACAAACGTCTGCAGCAATGCACATCCTCCAGAAGTCAAAACCTTTGTAAAGCTGCATAGATTTAAGAGCAGAAGGATGAAGATGGTAAATACTGTAAAAGAGGTCAAAAGATCACAGCAAATGAAACCAGGATATCAGCCCTGAAGACACAGATGCAGAAACATGGATTTTTTTGGTTCAATTCTGACTGCTAATTGAACGAAGGCCAAAATCAGAAAACATGATCTATTAGCAAGATGACTGTATTTCCTTAACTAAACTCAGGTACCAGGGGTCCCTTATGAAGTCGTCCAACCAACTAGGATATTATGGCACTGCATTATACAACTAAATGGAAAATTCATTCCAAGACAATGATGTGTTTACCTTCACGTGGAGATTAGTTATAGGAGCACTGTCAGCACTTAAGGCAAACCATTCACAGTACATTAAGGAGGCAATTAGAGCAAAAACCATCTTCAGCATTATTGTTCTTACTAATTAGTAGTAGTCTACAGACACCAGAACATCAATAATAATATGAAGAGTCAATTTGTACCCTCAATTTTCAGGAGAAAGAAAACAACTAAAATACATGTTTTTGTCAAGAATTGAAACATGTATATTTAACAAGGTATCATCTACATTAACAGCCCCTTGGGCTTTCTACAAAACTGTTCAAATAATTAAGCTTTCACTTGCTATTTTTTTTAACTCTTTACAGAAAATCCTCTAAAGGCACAGAAGGAATAGACCTGAATTTTAAAAGCACATTCCGCATGTCCAGCCTGACACGATTTTCAACAGCATTCTTTTTAAAAAAATGCAACCCTCTGTCAAGAATTAGTTAAATAGGTTTTATTCAGCTCAGAGCCCCAGATTATCAGTGACTGACTATTGGGGGAGGGACCATTTTCTTCAAGGACTGATGTGGTGATTTGGGGAAGACACAAAGACAGCATGTGCATATAGAGAGGTTTAGGGTCCTTGCCAAAGGGTGGGGACTCACCTTCCCACTGGCCAGTCAGCACCAGACTCCTGCTAATGACAATGTCAATCTCTCTGGCACCATATTCCACAGCCAGCTTTATTTCAGCCAGTTTGGTTTCTAGAGGAGTTTGTCCAGATGGAAACCCAGCAGCCACTAGCGTGAAAGAGGATGCAGGCAGAGGGAAGAAATGTTTTAGAAATGCTCTAAAGTTTTATAAATTAACCATAAGATTGCATATACCTCTAATACACCAAAAAGTTTGAAAGTTATTCTTTTTTTTATCCCTACCATGATTCAAAAAAATCATTCTACCCTCTCTTCACCCACAAGAAGCATTAGCTCTACCCTCAAAATCCAGTGTCCAGCAAGACACTAAGTGCATCTTGTGAAAAGATCTTTCACGTCTTAAAATTTTTCCAGAGCAGCCTACATAAAAAGCAAAATATTTATTGCCTCCAGCAGAACTAAGCAAACAAGAAGTGAACTCAGATATGAAGCAATACATACATTTTTAATTCTCTCCCAATTCTTTTAGGTAGTATCTCAAGTTAAATCATAGTAATATCGTTTAACAGCTAAACCACGATACAGTAAAAATTGCTTTCAATGAGATCTACTTAGGATTATGTTTATGATGTTTAAGTACAAAACCCAAAGGTAATTTTGGAAATGGAAAAAACAATGGCTTTTTCAGAGATTGTCTTTCTCTGACATATAAATGCATTTAGTATGTATTTTTCCCACACACAATGAAACAACAAAAAAAATTCTCCAGAAAACATGGGTCTTAGCATTAAACACCCAATCTAACTTCAAAGTTAGCCCCTGCTTTGAGCAAGAGGCTGGAACAGGTGGCATCCAGAGCTCCCTTCCAACCTGCATAATTCTTTGATTCTACTTCTGGCTTATTGTGGATTCAGGATTGTCTCTCCTGTGTGGTGACTGGAGAAGAGCTGGCACTGTGAGAGAGTTGTATGTAAAGGCTCTGAACCTGTAGGCTGCCCAGCAGTCAACAGCCCTCAGCCCTGCACAGATTTAGGATGAGCTGGTTTGGGCTGGGATAGAGTTATCCTCACGGGAGCTGGTACAGGGTTGTGTTTTGGATTTGTTCTGGAAACAGTGTTGGTAATACAAGGATGTTTTGGCTGCTGCTGGGGAAGGGCTTGCACAGAGTCAAGGTCTTTTCTGCCTCTCACCCCACCCCACCAGCGAGTGGGCTGGGGGTGCACAAAAAAACTGGGAGAAGACACAGGCAGGACAGCAGACCCCAGCTGCCCAAAGGGATATGCATTCCACATGGCATCATATCCAGCATATAAATCAGGGTTAAATTTGGTTGGGGGCTACTGCTCGTGGTGAGCAACTGTTTTACATTTGTGTCACTTGTCTCACTTGTGTTTTCTTGCCCTTTTTTTTTGTTATTATTTTCCTTTTCATTGCATTTATTACCATTAGTATTATTAATTATATTTTATTTGAATTATGAAACTGTTCTTATCTGAACCCAGAGATTTTCTCACTTTTACCCTTCCAATTCTTCTTCCATTCCCATCCTGGGAGGGGGTGTGTGAGCAAGCAGCTCTGTTGCTCAGTTGCTGGCTACGGTTAAACTTGAGATAGGATTACACTTAAAAGCCAAACAACTGATAGAGAAAATAAACTTTATATTAGAACTTCTATTATTATCATCTTCATCTACTTAGTGTACACTGATACTTGTCCAGCATACTATCTCAATTTCTTCTATTCAGGCGAGGAAAACACTTGATATATTTTAAAGACCTTTTTGAAGAGCTTCCAGCAAAACAGACCTGGCATTCCTGATAAGCTTGAAGTTGAAAGAAAACAAAAGATTAGACCAGAAGAAAATCCTCCCCTCCATTCCCATCCTTCCACCTGTTACCTTTTCACCTTACTCCCTGACACAGAAGCAAGCCCAAACTTCTGGATTTTTCCACATATTTTATGACATCAAAATATTTAACTGTATATTTTTGAATAAAGCTTACCTGAAGCTACTGGTATGTTACAACCAGCAGCCTTTAGGGCCTTAACAGCATCGGTGACTCTTGCAGGATATACACAAACTGCTCCAACAGTAATTCCTGCAAAAGCCACAGTTCACTTTTTCAGACACAGAATTCTGCCTTCTCCAGTGCACTCCACATTATGAGCACATGTGCATTGTTCTCATCTCCCACTTCTGCATTCTCACAAGGGTCCTAAGCACCTGCACCAGGGATGTCTGTTCTATTGCTCAAATGGTTCAGGTAATTCTCCCTATTGTTTCCTCCCTCGTGTTCCTTCACCTGACCCTCGGAGCGAGTCTACATCAGCAGGAGTTAGAACTCCATGATATTTATCGACAGATTCACAGTTTAATGCCAACAGGTACAGTTAAGACATGCTTAATCAGCAAATTACTGCAAGACAAACTGTTCTTACTTGTTGAGCCAGACTGAGGCCAGCAGCAACTGAGCAGTCTTTATGTTAATGCAGTCCCACTGCATTTCTAGTTAAAATGCTATCCTCTAAAAGTCCTAGATAATTGACCTCATATTTAATACTTCCACTGTGTGAAGAGACCATAAATCCAAATTTAAAAAAGAGAACAATCTTTGATACTTTATGTATATGGCTTAAACCAGAGGCCTGGTTCCCCTTTGGTTCTACACCATACGACTTTAATCAGTGGACCAAAGCCATCTCTGAAAACTGAAAAATAATGAGGAAATGCAGACATTTTCTCGACAAAATACACACAACAAAAGCTCCCATACCCTTATCGTGCATGTCCAAGGCTTTGAGCAGATCCTCTCTGATAGGATGCTTTGCTTTAAAACACAGTCTTTGAACATTTGAA
Source organism: Manacus vitellinus (assembly GCF_001715985.3). Classification (NCBI taxonomy): domain Eukaryota; kingdom Metazoa; phylum Chordata; class Aves; order Passeriformes; family Pipridae; genus Manacus; species Manacus vitellinus. Next base: position 1,018,779 of record NW_021940682.1, on the reverse strand, counting down.
GGAGTGTCATCGCCTGAAAGAGTGGTGAGGTCTATGCAGGTGACAGCTTTCAGCAGCCAAGCAGCCTACAAAGGGAGCAAAACAAGGAATACAGTATTTCCACTTAAACTTCCAAAGCCAAACTGACTCAGAAGATGCAGGAATTGGAAGCCTAGTGCTCACTCTGACAATGAGGAAACGCAGAGGACAAGATAGAGGATATACAAATAATGGCTTCTGATAGACAGGGTTGGCAGATATTTATTCACGTCTTTAGCAGTATCTAATGATACAGAGAAGATTTGGAATCAAAAGCCCACTCTCAGAACCAAAGGATCAGATTCCAATTTTTGGTGCAAAAGCGAACTACCAAATGGGGTTCTGTAAGAATCAGACATTTTTATCTGGAAAAAAAAAAAAGCATCTTGTTTCTGTAAGACAAAGATAAAAACCACCTATGTGAGATACCTCACTGCCATAATATGCCTTGTGCTACATGGTATGTCTGTATCTTTTAAGGGTTGTATGTACAAGAAATTATACACATGCTTCAAGAGAAGCACAGGTTTGCAATCGACGGCACACAGAGGAGTTTACACATCAGCAATTTGCACACTTGCATGCTTATACTGCTGTGAGAGTGAAATGTGGAATTGGGGGGGTTAAGAACCCCACCTTCTTCAAACTTAGGGTCTAGACTCCAGGTGTTTCCACTTTCTTTTGTGTGAATCAGGAATAAAAACAATTCTGTAATTATTTGGTGCAAAGTTAAAAATCAAAAGCAAGAGCTAAGTGACAAGGCTAAAGCACTCTTTATATGAAAATGCTACAGAATTTTAAAATACTTATTAATCAAAGAATGGAACAGAAGCACAATTAAAAATTTTATGAGCTTTTTTGCTGAACAAAAGTTGAGTTTAACAGATTATTTTGAAATATCCATTGAAGGTCTTCCAGCAAATGCTCATTTACAGTGATGGCTTCACTAAAAGCTGACATCTCTTTCTGGGCACTTGTACAAGGGGAGAGTTTGCAACAGCAAAGTCCATAAAGCCCCTCTTTGATTGCTCTGCTCTGTGACACGATTTGTCAGTGCAGGCAGCTAAGCTTGTTTCTGCATGAAGGTATTACTCTGCAAATCTTCCACGGCTGGCCTGCCTACAAAACTTTCACACTTTGCTGATGGGAGTCTCCTTTTGGCACCTGCAGCAAATGTGACACTGAAACCTGCTTTGGGGTGACTCAACAGAGTAATGAACCATCACTGGCCTCTGTCAGTCTAAGCTTGACTGCTTTCTAACTGATTTCTCCTTTCACCCTCTAATACTTCAAAGGGGTTTTTCACTTTAAATGGTTTTGTGTTTCTTCTACTTGGATTTTTTTATCCTTTGTTCCAGGGAATTTTTGTCTCATCTCTTATGACATCAATCATAAACTGATCAAGACAGATGTAGTCAGAGAGTTCCAATAACTTTGGGGTTTTTTTAAAGGGTTTTCCAAATGTGTATTTTGGGAAATGGGCTGCAGAATTCGAATCAGTGATGCTCCTTACATTCAAACACACAATGGTTCAAAATCATCTCTGAAATAAATAGCACATGACTATCCTGCAATGACAGTGTTCAAATACAGGAGAGATGCTTCTGACATTCTTCAAAGTAAAACCTTGCTGAAGTACCAATGTTTCTACACAGGAGGGTGGAGAAGTGTTAGTAACAAACATTTGTCCTCCAGCTGTGTTGTGGGAGTGACACTAAATCCCTTTCTTCCAAATGATTCTTTGTAATGAAAGCCTGTGGCTCTCTCTGTAACTTATACAGTAAGTGTGGTCAAATCAGACTTTCTTTTTACATGACTTCACCTGCAGTATCTAAGGATAGCCAAGATTATGATTTTCTCGATTTTCTCCCTGACACTATTTTCCAACCCAGAACCACTGGACTTGGTTACTTTTTGGTAACTTTTTATGCACAAGAAACTTTTAAGAAATGCTGAGCTGGTGTCTAACTTTCCTCAGTTTATGTCCATTTTTTTTTTATTTAATCATAACACACAAAGCACAAACTTTCAGGACGGAAAAACAGGCAGGAAGATTTTTTTCTATCACCTCCCAGTAGGATCTTACAGCTACATCAAATTATCCCCAAAGTGTCATCCCCAAGATCTGTGCTCGTTGTGAACACAGCTCCAGCCACTCCAGAACGGCTGCACAACACGCTTGGGCTCAGGATGTCGACTATTTTGAGCAATTTTTTTCAAGAATTAAATGTAATTAAATGATTCTTGCTTTGTTCTATTATGTCCCCCTGTTAAGACTGATCCTTCGCTGACTCCTTCCTCCTGCTTCCAGGTTTTCAGTTACTGCTGCACACAAACCACTTGTTCAGTGAGCAGTGGGGAGGAATCCCATGAATCTTCTAGCACAACAGCTGTTTGGTGAATGAAGAATCAGTCTGTCTTTTGGACACCAGCTACAACCCAGTGGCTGGGAGCTCACTGGGAGCTCCAGCTCTGCTGCACAGCATTTCTCAGACCTCGCCCTGCCAAACCACTCAGAGCATCATCCTGCAGCCAGTTCTGCTTGCCATTCCCCTCTCAGCACTTCCCATCCTGCCACTGAGGGGGCAGAAGCCAGCACGTGGCTGTGCCTCCCCTGTCCTGCACTGCAGAACACATCAGCTTACACTGGTGACTGAGTGCCTCTGTGTAATGTATAAACTGGAGAAACCAAAATGCACACCAGGCCAGTATCTGTCAATTCTGCCAGGAGGGCAGCAACCAGCAGAGGTTGAGGGTAACTGCCAAGACACTCTAAACGTGTGTTCAATGAATTCAAGTTCAATCAATTCAGCCCTTAAGAGAAGTTCATTTGCACCACTGGCTCTAGTGATGCTTTACACGAACTTATTTTATAGTAAGGTGGAAAATAACCCACCATTTACCTTATCTCAGCAGTTGAAAAGTCAGTCCCCCTAATATTAGTGGGCTCCCTCCCCCCTCCAAACGCCACAGCCATTCAGTATTTTTTTTTTAATTTTAGGTAAAAACTAGTTAAGCAATGAAATCACACACGTTGGGAATGTTTAAGTAAAGAAAAATCATCCAGGTAGGTCAAACTTGACAGGGACCACGATCGTATCTTACAGTTTTAAAATTAAAAAAAATAAGATGGTAGCATGCAGAGAAGTCTGTCTGGGAAACAGAATAAATGTGGTAGGATAGTAATATACAATTTAATCCACTCATGAATAAAGATGACTTAAATCCATTTGCGGTTTTGCCACTCATGAGTTATAAGGTTTTTAACTTGTTTGGATAAATGCGTCACCTTATTCCATCCCATCATCATCAAATACAAATTATTAAAATAAGACATGGACAAGCACATCTTTTAAGTTTACATGTATCTTGAAAAAAATTCAATATTACAGCCTGGAGAGGGAGAGCGACTGCTTTAAAAATACAGGAACAGAATGCATAAGAAGAGCACTTACTTGCCAATTACCTTTCAAAGTTTTCCATTTTTTAATTTGTTCTGCATGCCTCACAACTGCAGGTCGATTCACATACACTTTTGAGATCCAGCCAAGTTCTGGGAGGAAAAACAAACAAACAAAAAAGTCTTATCTATTTCTGTGTTCTTATAATGTATGGTGTGGTACTTTAGAGGAAAGTTGTAGCTTGGTTTGGAACCTCTGAAGAGCATGTTGTGCTTTCATGTCCTTTTAGGGACTTGTGTACTTATCTCCAGTCCAAAATAGCATTAACTTCTGTTAGAGTATGATCTGAGAACTGGATGTTTCACACAGCATGTTTTGTTTGCCATTACAACTGAATTAACTCAGCGCTGATGAGAGACATCCTGTTGCCAGTCCTGGACTAAGCACATGTAGCATGAAAAAAACCCCACCCACAAAACAGCCTTCTGCCTTTGCTTGCTGATTTACTTCTTAATTCTGAATAAACAGTAACACTTATTCAGCCCTTTGCTCGTCTGCTGGGTCCCAGGACACAACAGCATTTTTTGTGTGCGTGAACCTTTGTTTACAGAAGCTGGACCCCACACGCTCAAAAAAAAACCCTGAACAAACTCAGGCATAACAAAGCATTTAGGTTGTTACTGTCTGGAGCTAATGCTACTGAATTTGCTACTAGGGCCTGATTAACTGCAGGTTTCCAAAAGTACTGAATTCTGGGCAACACACCCTTCTGGAAGCAGCCCTAGAAGTGCTCACCTTGCCAAGCACCTGGGAGGACTCAGGGCAACATCTTCAACGTGTGAATTCCTTCAGGTGCCCACTGAAGGGAGACAACTCACAACATCAATGAGGTTCAGTATCCATGAACAATAACCCAAAGAGAAGCAGATGCTCAACATACTGTCTAAAACTGAAGAACCACGTGCTGGACTCTGCTTAATGAAGGCTAACAAAGGGTAACTGACTGAAAAAGGAGAACTGAGGGTTTCAGGCTCTTGAATCTTTAAATTTTTGCTTAGTGTGATAAACCAAAAGTGTAAATTTTTAATATTAATATACACAAACTGCTCATGGGAGTACACGGGAAAAAGAAATCAGAAGATCTTTAAAATCTCTCATATCCCAAAACACAAATATTTTTTCTAAATACTAATCATAGAAGCATTCCATCAAAATACTCTGAAAACAACATCAACAATCATTAACCACCAATCATCAGCAAATCACCCCCATCAATCATCAAATATCATCATCAGTTGAGGTCAGAATAGGGACATGGACATAGATACCAGGAGATAATAATTCTGGGTGACTGACTTTATTAAGGGCATGTTATCTCTATGAATCTTCTTTACCACTGCATTAAATTTGCATTTCCCTCGAGCATATTGATTTAAAAAAAAGGTTTAAAATTTTAAAAAAAAAAAAGCTGATAGCCAAAATCACTAATTTGGTACAGAAATCTTACCCTTGATAGCTTTAATAGCAAAAAAAAAAAGTAGAAAACTAATATAACTAGCCAAAGTATGTGTAAATAAAAGCTCATTTTCCTAGACTTACAAAAACCGCAGAGAAACCAATTTAGGGTAAAGATGACTCACTGGAAATGCAGAATAAGAGCATTAATAGCTAAATAAAATCTTGTTCTGAGCACAGTGAGCTACTGTGCTACCACTTTCCTATTAGTACATGCAAGATATTAATGAGTGGTGTCTACAAGGTCAAAATGTTGGCTAAAAGCAGAAAAAGTAAATCAATGACGGAATTTCAAAGGAATCCTAAAGAATTTATGGATTTCTTTAGAATTTAGCATCAGACCCACTGCATAGCAACAAGGAAAAGGAGTGGTTTGCAGCTTTGCAAACCAGGTGAACAACAAACTCTTTGTTGCCTCCCTGTGTTTTCAAAGCTACAGGCTGATCCATTCTGCCCCAAAAGCAGGAAGCTCAGCTGACATGTGCAAAACAGGTGAGAAAAGCTATTGCTACAAAAGCTATGGCTGGAATTTTCCTCCTTTTTGCCTATCAATAAATGCAAACTATACAGGCAGCTGAAACACAGACTAGCAAAACCTCTGCATCCCCTGCAGTTGCCTTAAGCTTGAAGTTCCTGCAGTGCCTATACACCACTTCCCATGGGGCCACTACAGGGAATACTGACAAAGTCCATGAGGGAGGAAAACACAACTAACCAACCAACAAAATAAATAAATAAATGCATACATACATACATAAATAAATGAATACATACATAAAAGTAGGAAACACAAACTCTGTGTTATGATTCTCCTACTATGTGCCAAGTACTTGGGTAGTATCATTTAATCATAATACCATTTATTGTTATAGCTTTGGAGCCCTGCTTGGGTGCACAGTAACCTTTTGGCCTCTTGGGGAAATGTGATAAAATCAAAGAAAAAAGTTTAGATGAAGAAAATCAGCTTCTCATTCTCTAATAAGGATCCTTTCAGTTAGCCTATTCTTTCTACATTACTAAAGACAACCAATAAATACAACTAACAATTAATTTATAAAAAAATCCAGCCTTCTGTAGAAGAGTTTGGGAGAATTTGAAGACAGTGCCCAGTCTGCTGCATAGGGAAAATTCAAGTTTGAGATGAAAATTTAAATGAAAGAACATAAATCTCCCCCATGAGGTTAACTCTGCATTAGTCATTATTTGCAGAGGATTCAGGACTCATCACGTGCTGGATTGGGTAGAAACACACATAGAGGTGTTGTATCTACCCCACCTGACTTCTGAGCTACTCAGAAGGTCTGAGGAATCTTTTCAGGACACAGAGCACTGCACACTAGATTACCTTAAAGAAAAAAGTATTATGACATTTGGAGAAAGGGAAAAAAGAAAGAAAAAAAAAAGAAAAAGGTAAACTCATAACTAGTGGAAGAAAAGATGTGGAAGAAGAGTGGAAGTGAAATAAGTTACTACTTTTGCTTTGACCAGAGTCACCTGTGAAAATTACCAAATATCAGCTGATCAGCAATAGCTGACCAAATGTTCTTTGCAAATATGATGAAGTTCATTGGCTTAAGCCCCTTTCACTGTGTAACACATTTTACCTTCTGTGTTCAGTAAGTCAAGGCTAGCCACGAAGGTAACTCACACGTGGCAACTCAGTAACGTCTAATATCTAATTTTGGTGCCTGAGACACAGGTTTCCTTGAAAGATCATAGAATTTGGACCTCCAAGTATTTTTCTGTGTGTGGGATCTCTAACCACTGTGCACAGCAAAAGCAGAAAAGTTAAAAAAAAAATTAAATTTTACAAAATCAGAACTCCATCCTTTTTGTACAGCCTAACGTGAGACAGTATGTGGCCTACTACAGGAAATAAAATGTTGTCATAAAAATTGCACAGCACAAGGAAGGACAAAGGTTCTGGTAATATGCAGCAGCAGATGGAGACTTCCATCTAACACAGACCTTTTATTCAAGCCCATTTCTACATTAATTAAAGCAATGGGCAAGTGAAAACAAATATGTCTCAGTGTAATCGTCTCAAAATAGACTTTCAAAGTTTGCCATGTGAGGTCTCATCAAATCCTTAGATGTAAGTATCTCTATTCAGCAAAACCAATCACAATTCCAGCAATTTTTTTTCCCATTAAAAATCAGAATAAAACCATTATTTGAAATAGAACTGACTGCCTTTGGATTCTTGCCCTCCCTCACTCCCCCAAGCTTTATGATTTAGTATCTGGCTAAGGAAAACTATATTTAATTAGGCTCATTAACCTTGCAGTGTGAACACGTCTTTTTTTTTTTTTTTAAATAAGTCATCTGCTAGTCATCTGCACAGTCATGTGGCTTCAGGGATAAAAGTAATTAAAGCAGTTACACTACAGCTAATTAGCCAATATTCTGTAATCACTCTTCAAGTTTACTTTTTTCTCTGAAGACATTTGAAGAAATCATATTCAATTTCTTAGCAGGAAATTCATCTCCTCTCTTTGAAGAACACGAACCCAAAAATACCAAGCATTTCCTCAGAAAACAATAAACAAAACCACTTCATTAGGATAATTACATAAATATCTAAGGTACCTAACACATTCTTCATAAAACCAACCAAGCTTTCCAAAAGCTTTAAAAAAAATGTGTCGATGGCATCCCTTCAGATGGTGAAACAGAAAGCTCAAAAATGCCTGAGGCAGTAGTTTCACAAGCATTTTAAGGCAGCACTGTCCCCAAAAGAAGCTGCATCCCAACTGATTATTTCCTTCTCTGTGCCAGAAACAGCATGTGTGCTCCTGCTTTTACCATGAAGACACGATAAAACGAGTAAGGGAAGTGATGAAAGCTGTTATTTCTGGAGAAGTGAGTGAAACTGCGTCCTGAGCCTGCAGTGGGAAACGAGGTAATTCAGCTGGACACAGGCTGACCCCAGCTGGCCATGCAGAGCTGAGCAAAGCCACTGAAGAGAGAGAAAAGGCTTCAGGATCAGGTCTTGTTACACTTGTCTTACCATGTAAGCTTTTTAGAGGTTTGGGGGTTATTCAGTTTCGTGGAGGCAGAAGCTTTAATTATTTTTCCATAGTGACACTTGCTGTGGACCAACAGGTCCCTATTTTTGGATGTTTTTTTCTTTATATGAAAGAAGTTCAGCCTCAAAGTCACCTGCATTCAGATACTCGATGCAGGACATGAAAGCACAAGCCCTGAGCTAGAAATCAGCTCTACTATCTTGTGACATTAGTGAAATCACACAGTGGATCCTGGTATCCTCCAAAGCACTTTGAAAAACACTGACAAGTCTTTCCTCAGAAAGAAAGCTGCAGATATAGGGGCCTGGTCTCCTGCAGATCCAAGTCCCCTGTTGTTCCTTCTCTTCTTCCCTGGCTTGAGACCTCTCCTCACTCCAATAACTCAGCTGTCCTGACATAGTCCCTACAACCATGGACTAAAGCAGGATGTTGTTACTTGCATAAAGCCCAAACAAACAACTTGCAATGAAAATTCATGTGAATGCTGATCTGTGCCTGCCTTTCTCTCAACAGAGGGACTAATTTGGTCACTCCACCCAGTGCCTTACTTATTTCAGAGACATCTACCTGTCCTTCAAATTTGACTAAAATTATCCAGCAGATTCAAAAGGTGTTAGAAAGGAACAGTGAAGAACCAGAGCCACAGTACAGGCTAAAACCAGCTATTAATATATTAGAACAGAATTATGTTGTCTTGAAAGGGATGCAACACTTCATTATCTAAATGCCAGTTACCAACAGGCTAGCTCTCACATGTAAATGGCTCAGAAATACCAACTATAATTAAAAATATCAATTGAAACATAATGAATGTATTTCTGGCCCTTCAATTAGAGGGTCTGAGCAACACAGATAGATTTTGGGTTTTTTTTAGATCCAAGAACATTGCAAAACAACAGTCACTCATTGCTCAGAATACACAGACATACATGTATATACACATATACACAGACATACATACACACATAGAGGTAAAAAAACATATACAATAATTTGAGCTGGAAGGTTTCTGAAGGTCACTTGTCCAAACTCCTGTGCAATGCAGCATCAGCACTGAGCTCAGGCTGCTGAGGGCTTTGCTCAATGAGGTTTTGAGAGTCCCCAAAGATGCAGCCTGCACAGCCTCTCTGGGCAACCTGTGCCACCATTGGACTCTTCTGTATGAAAAAGTTTTTCCTTATATCCAGTATGAACTTCTCTGGCTGCTGTCTTACTTCATCTCATCAAGCAATGCTGTGGAAGAGCACAGCTCTGCCTTCTAGTACACTCCCTGCAGGGATGAGCTGGCAGCTGTCAGGACCCCCAAAAGCCATTGCTTCCCCAGGCTGAACCCACCCAGCTCCATCAGCATTTCCTCACAGGGCAACTGCTCCAGCCCTGGACCCACTGTGGCATCCCTTTGCTGAAGTTGTGACAGGTCATCAATCTCCTTTTCCTATTATGAAGCAAGAAAACTGGACACAGTCTTCCAGGGATGCTCTAACAAGTGCTGGGCAGAAGGGACAGTCCCTCTCTCCCCATGAACTACTGTCCATGTCCCCACTGGAACATCCCAGGAGGCCCCATGTGGCTGCTGGGACTTGTCCTTCCAGGGGCAGGGCTCTGTCTCTGGGCCTGCTGGACATCTGTTGACCCATTTTCCCAGCCAGTTTGGGTCCCTCTAAACAATCTGGCTAATTCAGTCTCATTTGCAAACTTTATGCTAACTTTTTGCAAACAAGCCACTGCCCCTTCAAAGTCACTGAAAAGAATGTTAAACAGGCCAAGTCCCAGGCTAGATGCCTGTAATGCCCTGCTTGGTACCAGCCCCAAAGCAGAGTATTGACCATCATCTTCTCAGCCCAACCATCAGACCAGGTTTTCAACTATTTCAGTATCTGTTCATCCAAATGTCTCAACTTGGATACAAAATACTGCAAGACAGTGTAAAAAGCCTTGCTGAAGTAGAATTAAATGACATCCACTGCTCTCCCCTTGTCAACATATCCAGTCATTTTACTATGGAAGGCAATTAGGTTGGTCGGGCCATTTACCCTTTTACCAGAATAACAAATGATAAATACAGTAGATAACACTGCCTGGTTTTAAACTTTCTATTTTGCCATTTTCTGCCTCTAATCAAGGTTACTAAAGGTCTTTCTCCACGACTTCTGAAGTCGTTCCATCAAAATTGCACCTGCAGGGAACAGAAAACCCATATGTCTGCATCCCCAAACCAAAGAAGTATGGTACTAGCTTACACATATAAATCAGATACTCGTTGACATCTTTCACTATTTTGTTGTGAAGTGGCATTAAAAAGTGGCATCTGATACCTTTCTGAAATATGGCAAAACATGAGACGTCTGGTCTATTATAACCGAGCAACCTTGTGAGCAGAGCAGGAAAGGCCTTTCAGGCCCTGCAGGCATCGTGGTGAACCCAAGTACACAAGAATGACTCCATAAACAGTCCCTGTGGAATGAAAAACTTGTAAAATTCTTTATCTGGCTTCTTTTCATGACTTTGTGATGGCAAATGTATCAGTGTATTAGGCTAGTGACCCTCTGACTGTGCACATCAGTGTCTTCATCTGTGGAACACATACCTGTTCTTTATCCCAAGCAAACACCTTCTTCTACAAATGCACAGTGATGGGAAGGAGGGAAGGATTTAAGGGCTTTTACAAAAATATATTTATTTTACAAAAACAAAAAAACAACAAACACATGGAAAAGCACTGCATTTCATGATTTCTGAAGAGCTTGGTTTGTTGATAAACAAATAGATGCTTTCTGACAGCAGGATCAGAAATTTACTGCTTAAGTAATGACATGTAGCAAGCACAGAAATAGACACAGAAAAGGACTCAAATAATATATGTTTAAGTAAAATATATTTTACCACTAGATGTCCCTGTTAGAAAACTATAATCCTACAAAATGCTGTGTGAGACACAGGGCAAATCACTTGAATTACTGTTAAAGCTGCTGCCACAAGTTTGAAAAACCTTCAAAAACTGAAGTGCCTAAATCACAGAAGCAGTTATTTATTAGTTATTTATTAGCAGTGGGTATTGTTAGCAACCACGAAAGATAAAGGTAAGGGTTTAACACACTCTTTTTGAATACTGCTACCAGCTAGGGTACAGCATTAAGTAGGATATGTTAAGTGCTGTATTAAGAATATTGCTGTATTTCAGATGTGTATTTAGCAGGAGAGTAAATGGCAGGGAGATTCAGTTCTACCTTTAAAGCAGCTGCTAGAAGCTGCCACTTAAATGTGGTCACCACACCATTCCCCTACTAACACCTGTCCCAAGCATCCAACTCAGCTCATTTTGACCACAACTGGTTTAAATAAAGATCACTGGGAAGGGATGGCAACAAGTATCTGCTGATAATCTGAGGGCAGTGGCCTTTCCAGGTAAATCAGCTGCAGCTGGAAGAGGCCACATAGTGCAGCCCTGAAGACATCCCTTGCTCTGTGCTCTCTGTTGATAATCTTGGGCATTACTTGACTCTGACTCTTAGGCAGGGAAGGGCTACTTAACAGGAGAAGACAGTGTTATAGAAAGTATTTGGAATATACTCAAAGATTATTTTACTGGGTGCAAAAAAACAGTGATTATGTTGTGCTGGTCAGCTGCACATTGAACACTTTTCCCTTGACTGTGGCTGCACAGCAAGATCCAGCCAACTGTTAGTGAGGTTGCCCATCTATTCCAATAATTTCCCACTGGACAGTAGGATCTTCCTTGAGTGTATGCCTCTTGGAGGATGACTGCTTGATAAGAATGAACTGGCTTCACATTCAAGTTTCTGAACTCCCCACACATACCAACAATTAATTGTAAGACTGAGTTCACAGTAAGAAAAAGCATGCCACACACCTAGTTTAAAATAACTGGAGTGTATTTGCAAACTTTGTGCTAGCTTGTTTTTCTAACAGACACAGAAGTTTTGTCACTATGTCATTAACATGTTTGTTTCAGCAAACAGATGCTGTTCAGGTGGCTACGGATGAAACTCACCCCCCCCTACAAAGAGCCCACAAACAAGCACATCAGAGAGCAATTAGACAGCTCACTTCTAGGAGTTGCAACACGTCCATGATTTCAGTGAATGAAAAAGCAGTCAACTCTCATTTGTCCACAAGTTAATAATTTAAACTGCATGTTAATTCTGTAAAAATGCCTGTGCTTGTTCTGGTGATAGGAGTGCAGCCACATGACACCCCGTGCAGCACGGCCTCCTGAACTCTGCTCGCACTCACAGATATCCCTGTCCCACACCAGCTTTGCTTCCCATCTGCCGTGATGCCACCCCTGTATCTCCTCCACTTAATTGTCCACTTACTCACGCTGACCGAATTATCACACCTTAAAGGCAGACTGTAGGAAGGCTCATCCCTTCAGTTCATTCCACTGCTGCAGCTGGGTTTTGCTGGGTGGAGAAGTGAGAAAGCTGAAGCTCTTTTCCCGGCAACGAGCAGAAGAGAAATTCTCCTAATTGCTCCAGAGAAACCCTTTTTTGGCTGCTCTCTGCTACACCCGAGGCAGAGCCAACTTTCGGGCTTGGAGACCACCCGGAAAATCCCTATCACTCCTCAGAGAGCAAGCAACAAGGAGAATGATAAGAAGAGGTGAAGTCTCAGATTTGCAAATATGAATCCAACTAATTAAGTGTTTTGAATCCCTTGGGAAGAAGGAGAGTAGGGAGGATTGCTCCGTGAGAACCAGCAAGGTGTGTGAGAGAGGAGCAAGTCCAGCTTTGTGACAGGACTGGGGGCTGTGGAGCCCCTACAACCTGTCACCTGCTCGGAACCCTTCCAGCCAAAGTCCCGTGTGACACAGGGAAACCTCCACTTGTGTTCAACCTCCAGTAACAAAGGGAAAACCAGCCTCCTGCCGGCCTCCCGGTTACGTGCCACCGGAATACCTTAGAAGACCTACAGGACTCGTAGGTCTGTTTTGTTTTTTTCAGACAGACAAGGCTGTGCAGCAGCCCGGCTCCTACACTCCGAGGTGGGCCGGCGCCTCCAGGCTCCCCCTCGCCCGCCCGCCCGTGGCTGCCGCCGGAAGCCCACAGCTCCCCCCGGCAGCCCTTACCCAGCTCGGTGCCCGGGTTCCGCCCCGCCATGGTTCTCCGCCGCCGCCCGGGCGGGGCGGGCAGAGCTCGGCCCCGCCCCGCGGGCAGGAAGCGGCGGCGGGTCCGGCCCGGCCTTGGGTGTTCTCCGCCACCGCCACGTGGGCGCCGAGCCCGGAGCGCTGCGCTCACCCAGCGAGCAGCCTCCCCAGGGCGACAGCACGGTCCTTCGGCAGCGGGAGCTCCGGGGACATGCCTTTATGGATACATGGATATGCCATTCCCTTAGCGATACATAACGCCGAACATCCACTGGTCAGATTATGTGACCAATACATCTGTTCTAGAACAAGCAGCAGTCACAAGTATTGAGGCCATGGTGATGAGAACACAGCTGTGCTGGGCAGGGCACGTCTCCAGGATGAAGGACCAACCACTGCCTCCCTAAGATCCTGCTTCATGGTGAACTTGCCACCGGCTGCCGCAAGAGAGGAGCCCCAAAGAGAAGATACAAGGACTCTCTGAAACAACATCTCAGCCTTGGCCACATTGATCAACATAACCTATCTACTCTGGCCTCCAATCTGGAGGTCTGGAGACACACAATCCATAACGCTGCTGTCTCCTTTGAGAACACACACAGGATCACTCTCGAGGAGAAAAGACAACGCAGAAAGAATCATGTCTTGTGGAATGTACCATCTAAGGAGTCTTTCTGCTGTGCCTTTTGCAGTCGGATATGTCTATCTCGTATTGGCCTCATTAGCCACCAGCATGCTTGTAATAAATGTGGATAGAGCCTTCCTTAATCTTCGTTAGCGAAGCCCAGCCATGACATGACATGACGCCGAACCTGCCCGTTTCGGTGGCCACAAGTCAAGCCACTTTCCAGTTCCTTCATGTGGAATCTTCAGGGAAGAGCTAGTGCCACACATACGCGTGGGCTCTATGAACTTGACCTGTAAAACTCAGGTACTGTCACTACTCACCTGTAGTGACACCTGCAAAAATGGAAGTCCGATAACAAAGCCACCGACAACTTCTTGGCTTTAATTTTTTTTTTTCCCCAGAGCTATAAGGACACAAACTAGCACAAAAAAAAGAAGTATTAAACATTGTTAATCATAGAATCATAGAAGCAGCCAGGTTGGAAAGGACCTCCGAGATCATCAAGTCCAACCCTTGATCCACTACCACCGTGGTTACCATGGCACTAAGTGGCACATCCAGGCTGATCTTAAAAACCTCCAGGGACAAAGAATCCACCCCTTCCCTGGGCAGCCCGTTCCAGTGCCTGATTACCCTCTCTGTAAAGAATTTCTTCCTAATATCCAACCTCCCCTGGCAGAGCTTAAGACCATGCCCTAATACTCTCATTTACGTGAAACTTCTTTCAGCTTCAGCCCTACTTGCTCGGTGCTAACAAAGAAACCACAAACAACAGGATCAGCTAAAGCAGCAGAGGGTCACAGCTCTGAAAACCGAGGACACTTTTTCTGCGTTTCCCCTACCAAAACTACACGTGTGCTTTGAGAAGCAACTCTTCAAAGACAGTAGTCACTCTACAAGGAATATATACCATTTGCACTGTGTACTTTAGAATACATTAAAACAGTGCAGAAGTTACAAGCTTTCACATACTTTGGTTGCTTTGGGGTTCTTTTAATTTCTTGCAGTGTTTTGGTGGCAATTATTAGATATTAGGTCTGTCTCAGTATAGCTCTGTTTCATTTTGATTTCTTGTTTTAAACACATCCTTCAACTTGTAGAAGGAAGTTTCTAGCATGAAGTACTAGACTGCGAGCCCTCAAAAGCCTTAGTGGAATTAATAAGGCAGAGACAATTAGCTGTAAATCAGAGGATTGGAAGTTGCTAGTTTTTAAAATAAAATTCAGATAATTACAAAACTAATTTTGGAACAGAGTCTGTGAAATAATGCACCCTTAACACCTCTGATGCACTAAGAAACCATAATTTACAGTATCACTTTGTGCTTTGTTCTTATTTCCTCCCCACCCAACAGGTGAAGCTGGAAGGGACCTCTGTCAACCACCCCTCTCCAAGCAGGTCCAGGTACAGGAGGCTCCCTAGGGCCATGTCCAGTTGTGTTTTCAATATCTTCAGGAATGGAGACTTCACAGCCTCTGCCAGTGTTTGACTGGCCCTCACAAGTATTTTCTTATGTTCAGGTAGAACTGCCCATGTTTCAATTTATGTTCAAAGGTTAAGCTTCAGTTTTCTAAGATGACAGCACTACTGTACTCTTGGGAAAAAAATCCAAAAGGACAGTAAGGACAAGTATGAATATTAAAATGTAAAAAGGTGTGTGAATAAATATACCTCTGTATAATTTTCTCTTTTTCCATACAGAGTGCATTATGTAAAACTTTCAGCATAACATTAAAGGAAATGACAAGTGGAAGAACAGCAATTATTTTCTTTAATGAAGAAAATATGATTTGTAACCTTGAAAGAGTAACTTTTTTATCCAGTCTGGATGACTAAACCCAAGCTTTATACAGATTCGCAGCCAACTTCTGAGATTTTCATGTACAACCAAATATTTCAGGCAGCACATTTAATTTAGGAGTTTTTGCTGTTTTTCATTTTAGAGACTCACGTTTACATTCAAACTTTAAAGAATAAAAAAAAGACACAAAGCTTACAGATCAAAGAACTTGCCACCCTCTGTACCAACACTAAAACATTCTTTTGCTTTCCCTCTGTATAGTACAAAACCAAGATGCTAGAAAGGATTACGTGATTAATTTGGTTGCTTTTCCATTTCACGAACCCAATGCTCAACAGTGACGTACGAGTTTTGAGAGGCATTTTATTTAGACAACTGAAAACAGTTAAACATTCAGAAGCAGCATACAATGAAACAAAACCCGAACCAAATACTTTTAAGTACATAATCCCTTCTTTTCAACTACAGCCAATTCTTCCAACTTTCAAGGAAATTAAAAAAAAAAAAAAGGGGGGTAAAAGCCATTGTATCTCTTCTCCATAATAAAGAAAGCACACTACAATGAGTCTAATTGAAATTGGAGAGATTGGATCTTGGCTTGCACACTTCTTTGAAAAGACAGTAGGCAGTCATGCCAAAAAGACAGCAAAACTCTACTACTTGTCTTTTGGGTTTTTATTTGGATACTCAGTTCTCTTACAGACAACACCTAGCCAGTTCCACCGCATTCTCATCAATTACTGCCCATCTTTGCCTTACGTAGAGAGCTCACTCTGGAAGGCTGCTGTTTGTCACTGCTCACTTGATTTAGTCTTGTAGGTCCATGTGTCATGTAACAGTTGCAGTAATCAGGCCTTAACTTCAGGAGTTGAGCTGTACACTGTATCTGAGTTTTCAGAGGCAATCTCTTCTGCAACTAAATAAAAAGAATTTTATTTAACTTCACCTTAGATATATAAACCAAAGAAATGTTGCATGGGTGGCTTAAAGACCAGTTCAGTTTGTTCTCCCATTCAGCCTGATCCAGCTATTCAACCCCATCTGTTCAGCCTGCACAGCTCCAGGCACCAGTCTGACACTTACCACATGGTGATTTTCAGGAAAATGCATTCAAACACCTTTTGGAAAGAGTGAAAAATGCCAGAAGATACTTGAGGGAAACTACCTCTTCCACACCAAAGTATGCTATCATCCTGACTGATCTTTTAACACTTAGCTGAGTGGAAGCTGACAGTTCAGTGCATTACCTATTTCCTCCTCTGCAGTTCCTGGAAGGGTAGCCCTTGCTTTTGCTGCTTCTGCGTTCTCCTCTTCTGTAGAGGAGAAGAAAAAAAATAGTCAGTACCTTCAGTTGCACCCATTCACCTTAATAATAATAAAAAAGTAATTTCCACTTAATTTAGTGCTGAGAAGAAACATCCATTAATGAAGCAATTCCATTAATGAAACTCACTTGCAGTTATTGCTTCCCTCCCCCCAAGATGAGAGAACCAAAGTACTATATAAAACTACCACCCATACTTCTTTCTAGAGATTATCCCTTTCAGAATTATGAAGGTGGTATTGCATGTTTCTTGCTCATTCACATAAAAATACATCAGACTATTTGCTTAAATATCCACACAAAGTGTCTCTATACAAAAAGCTTACAGGATTAATTGCTTACATTATAGCTACAAAGGTACATCCTTAAATCTATCAGATATGAGTGAGTACAGAAACCCTCAGAAGACAGCAGTTGCTGCAAGAATTGTTTACCATTAATAATAGATATTATTTAAAAAGCACCCATGGAGCAGCCAAGTTTCACCAGGAACAAGCAGACACTTACCAGGAACTACACATTTCCAAAGACCATAGGTTTTTCCTACTGTTGTCTGCCACAGCCTTAGTGTACCATCCTCAGAGCCACTTGCATATAACTCTCCATCAGGGCTAAATCTCACACAGTGAATTGGACCAAAGTGCCCTTTGTAAGATTCTATAACACAACATACCAAGACCATAAATTTCAGATTTCAGCCAACAACTGAAATTATTAAGTACAAACCGATCAGAAGAGGAGGAAAAAAACCACTGATGAGAGGGCACTTTCTCAGTAACTAGCTTCTGATACAAAACAAAGCTTCCATGAATTGGTATCTCAGCAATGTCTAATTTAGGTAAAATATTAATGTTTCATTAACTGCAAGAAAAAAGGTGCTTGTTTATTCTAGACAATACTACAAAGCAAGCCAGCAGCACAAAATACACATGCTCTGTTCCTTCAACCACTCACTCCACACACATACAATTTTAAACAAGGACAGGATCAATGAAAAAACTTGGAAACATGCTTTTTGTTTCAAATAAATTTGGCCAGCATGTACCACATTTTTCATAAAGGCAGCTGACATATCTAATGAATGCTATAGTATGATGCTCAAGTTAACACACAGAAGCAATACTGAACATGATTTTTTTTTTAAATAGGTGCAAAGAGCTTCTGAATGTAGGTTTTAATTAGTTCTAGAAGAATAATGTTGGGTATACTGAGATAGGAAAAAATGCTTAAACTGGTAATATACCTTTTCACCCTCTTGCACAGCATGCTATGCTAACACCTTATTTGTGCACAGCAGCTTCATTTACTAGTCATTATTTAATGGATACCCATTTCATAACTCCTTTTTGATTGTAGGAAACAAACATACCTAATTCTTCTCCTGTATTATAGTCATATTTATAGAGTTTAAAATCTTCGCCGCCTGCAACCAAACATTCTTTTGCAGGATGAAGTGATGCAGAATTGATTGTAGCAGGTGCTTCAAATGATTTAATCTGCTCTAGACTGAGGGAGAAAAGTTTGTTAATAAAGTTAATTTAACAAGAAATCCTGAGAGCAAAGAAACTGTGATTTTACTAATCTCAGTTGCTTTTCAGAAAAATAAATACAACCCCCCAGAGTTTCTGAAGCAAGTTTTAATACTCAAAAACCATGCTCATCCAGGTAGAATAAACAAAACAAAAGCTCACACATTCAGAACTACTTTCTGGAATATGTTTAAGCATATAACTTCTTTCTTAAGATATCATAAAGATGTATAAATAAGTTCTCTGAAAAGCAATGCGTTGAAATCTGGCTTAAATGTATTTAACCAAAATTACAGCTAGTGTGAAACAAAAAATGGCACCAAACCCTTACAGCCTAGCACCTTACAGACAGTTAGGTTTCACTATTTTAAGGCAGAAGCATTCAAGAAAAGATGTCCACTGATGCCAGTTCTGACAGCTTGGTGATTTTAGCCTTGTACTGTCAGTTTTCATCCCCATTACACAACCTGTGAAAAGTCTGTGTTGTGCACTCACGTTTCTGCACTATGAAAAGCAATAGTCTTCCCATAGGTTATCACAAGTATCTGTCCTTCTGGAACATACTCCATGCTGCTCACTGACATGGCAACATTTAGTGACTTCACTTCAGTCATGGTACTCCGGTCCCAAAGGCTTAAAGGGAAACAAAAAGGAAAAAGAAGACTCTCAGATTACTTCAGCAAGTCAAGCAATTTTCATCTCCCATCCATGGCAAGACCTGGATCAAAAAAGGCATCTGAAGAACGGGATTTGATTCCACAGGTACTTTCAGATTTTCAGGGGCATTATCTGCATTGTCACCTAGGCCAAGCTTAAGACAAACCTCCTTTACAAAA
The DNA here is from genome assembly GCF_001715985.3 of Manacus vitellinus. Classification (NCBI taxonomy): domain Eukaryota; kingdom Metazoa; phylum Chordata; class Aves; order Passeriformes; family Pipridae; genus Manacus; species Manacus vitellinus. Next base: position 999,591 of record NW_021940682.1, on the reverse strand, counting down.
TAATTTTACATTTGCAGTTTAAAGCAACGACATTAAATGGTACACACACCAGTTAACTACTCAAGGATTCTCTTGGAGATTAAAAATCTTGGTTTAAATCTCCTAAGCAACAGATCTTTCTAGAAGCAAAGCTTGAAAATTCCACTCTGCCTTTTTACCTCACGAGACCAAGAGGTACTAATGCCAATCTGTATAGGGATTCATTTAAGATAATACAGTTTTCTATCTAGTGGTCCAAGAGCTATCTAAACAGAAATTAAATTGTTCTACTGTAAGTAAAAATCTTTGTTCGTTAGCTGGCTCTGCTAGGCATGAGATGACACTGGTCATATCAGCCAGAAAGCTGAGGAAGCCATTAGGCACATCTTCCATCCTTTCTGGAGAGCACAGTCTGAGGAAGGGTCTTTGTCAATTCATCTCCCCAGCAGCCCAGGTTTATCTGGTTTCAACACATCTCCTACCAACGGGAGACAGAGTAAACTTAACCATCACTGGATGAGACACCTTATAAAAACACTAAGGCCTACTCAATTTACCAGCATGGCAAAGAAAGAGGGCTTTTTCTATCAGCTGTGCACTGTTTCCAGTTACTCTTCCAAGGCTTTTATCCCATTGCATGCAACTATAATAATCTGGGATTATCCTTAAAGCAACAACAAAAAAAAGTAACTATATTCTGACATAGGTTATGACAATAAATAAAACTGAGCTTCTTAGCAAACTGAAAGTTAACTTCTTCTTACCGGACAGTTTTATCATCAGCTGAAAGAATCTGTTTGTCATCACTGCTCCATAAAGCCTTTTTAATGCCAGAAGTATGTCCACTGACAACCTCAGGTTCTTAAAATAAAGCCAAATATTTGAATAAATATAAGAAGATGAAATAATGTCATGCAGCAGTTTGGGAGCTTTCTTAAAACTATATGGATTTCCATTTACTAGAAACTGTAGAATTATTTCAAACACTTGTGACCTTATCTGTAGATCTTAGTCCAGAAACAGGATAAACTGTAAACTGGATATCTGATTGCCTAATTTTAAAAAACTTCACTAGGTTAACATTAAGGTTCTCTAGCTTCATATTAACCACAAGTAGTTCAGTATCAACACAAATTTAAACAAATATGTGGAGTCTTTTTTTTCTTTCAGATGACTGAAACTTAATTATTTAGACTTATTTTTAATTAGTCTGCATTGAATTGAAACATGCTATGCTTGAAGTCCATTATAGATAAACTTTAAGTTATGGATGACCCATCCCTGGAAGTGTTCAAGGCCAGGCTGGATGGGGCTTTAAGCCACCTAGTCTAGGGGGGCTGGAGACAAGATGATCTTAAGGTCTTAAGGACCCTTCCAACCCAAACCATTCTATAATTCTATGACCTTACTGTAGCAAAAGGTACAGATACTACATTTGTAAAACAATCCTCAACTTTGTCTTTTGTGACTCATAACAGAAAATAACTCTTTAATTTCAGAGCTTGTATTCAACTCCAAAGAAACAAGAGTCAGTTCTAAAAGCAGACTCACCTGCTTCTGGCTTGCTCAGGTCATAGATACGCAAGAGCTTATCTTGTCCACCTGTTAACAGATAATTGCTATCCTGAAACAGAAGTTACAGAGAGTCAACTCTATTTTGATTCAAAATACCAGCCTTCATCTGTGAGTTAAAATAACAGTTCTTTCTCTCAGACAGCTTCTAATACCCTTACTGCATTTAATCTACAATCTTAAAAACGAGCAGTGGTATGTTAATTATTTGCCTGTTGAGATACACATGTAAAAAGCAGAAAAGTAACTTCACAGCAGAACATACTCAAAGGTTTACTTTCCTGGTGTATAAGGTATAAAGGTTTCTCATACCTGTGTAAAATCCACACTTTTGACAATGTGTTTGTGAGCCAATGTGATGAGTTCATCGCCTGACACAGCATCCCACACTTTGCTAAACAGCAAGAGGAAACATTCATATTTTAGAAGCACCAGGACAAATGAACTTGGACAGTCACATGAGTTTGTAAGCAATATTTCCTGATGCCATTATAACATTTTATCTTATAAGTTATAACTCAGTTATTCCCCAAGAATACGTTATATGTTTTTACTAAAGCTTTTTTTGGACTAACCCATAACCTTCCTTTATCCTCTTTTTCAGGACCATGTAGACTAATGAGCATTTTAGTTTTAAGAGCAGTTCTTCTCTGCAACTTTATTAATAGAGATTGCCTTTTACTAACAAGATCCATCTTGCCAATTTTAATTTATACTGCAAACAGCACAAACACCACTATAAACATCAAAGAAATTATTCACTAGAATTTTCTTATAATAAAAAGAGGCTAACTGCTAGAAACAAAGTAAAATCACTCTTTCAAGTCTACTCTAACTACAGTGCCAGAAATTAGAGCTGCATAGAAAAGTTATTCTAGCAAAGCAGTACAGTAATTAAGCATATCAAGAAGCAATCACAGTTGTTCATCATGTTGGAATTAACTGTAGCTGCTTTCAAGATGCTAAAAGTCTAGGTTTTAATTTGGCTAGCCAAAAATAAGCTAATAATTACTAAAGAAAAAAAAAATGAACCAGTAATTAGGTACAGCTACATCATGTCACCAAAGAGCACTACAGACTAAAATCAAAATACAGACCACAAAGACAGTTAATCACTCACGCTGTAAAATCAGCTGCTGCTGTTGCTGCTTTAGTGGCGTCTGTGTTCAAAGTGGCACCCCAAACAGCACCTTTATGGCCTAGAAACGTGCCAATCCAGTCCCCTGTGTCTCCCTGACGCAGCATAGGCTTGCCATCTTCACAGAAACAAAACCAACATTCAGGTAACATGGTAAAAGAAGAAAACTGGGGTGGTTTTGTTTGTTTGTTTGTTTTTTTTAATATTCCCTTGCACCAGCACGTGGAAATACCTCATTATTTTATGAAGCCATTCTTTGTAAAAGAGCTTAGCTAAATAGCTTAGCTGTGCAGCTGTACTTGCTGCATACATCTGAACAGTATACACATTCAAATACTTATGCAAACGAAATAAAAGTTTTCTGACTAAAGTTTTCTTTGGGTTTGTGTTAAGATAGAAGGGAATATTCGAGTTTTATTTTTACTAAAGTTTTCTTCAGGCAGGACAGATTTGTTTTTTTTAGTTTGGAACAATATTATCAGGCTGCCTGTATGCAGGCACAGCCTCATGTTTGCAATGAGATATGTTTAAACAGAGAGAGATAAAAATGAAGTACTAATACAAAGCCTTTCCTATATTTTTTTTTTTCTGGGGGCTACCAAAGAGTGCAGAGCTCATCTGGAAGCACTTCAAGGCAGAAAGGAACGTCCTTTAAAATGTGTGCATACATAAGATTAATATATACATGTACGAAGAGGCAGTGCTATTCACACACTGAGAGAGTCCTCATCACTCCGAGTGCAGCAAGGCAGCTGCCCTGCCCACACGGGAGCTCACTCTGGACCCACAGCCCGTGGGCACAGACGGTAGAAACGGGAAGTTTAACCAATAACCCCCTGTGGACGCTTCCCACCCCCTCAGCAGCTCGGATCCCGGCCGGGCGCTCGCGGGGCTCCGACACCCCCCGGGATAACCCGGCCATGGAAGCAGCACGAACACCCGCCGCGCGCTCCCGCCGTCATTCCACAGCTCCCGAGCCGTGTCACGGACAGGGCCCCCCAGGCACAGCCCCCCGGGCCGGCGAGGCGCGGCCCTGCGAGCAGCGGGGCTCCCCGAAGCCACCCCGGTCTCCCCACGAACCCACCCCGGGCTCGCCCCGAACCCACCCCGGGGCTCCCCCGCAACCCACCCCGGGGCTCCCCGACCCACCCGGTCTCCCCGAAGCCACCCCGGGCTCTCCCGCCTCTCGCCGGGCCCCGCCGGACAAAGCGGCCCGGTCCGCCTCAACCTTTGCAGGCGCTGATCAGGAAATATCCGTAGGGGGACGCGCCTAGGCCAGGTCCACCACGGGCCGGTTGTGCCCGGAGCAGGTGAGCGGGGTCTGCCTCATGGCCATGGCGGGCGGGGGTGCGGGCTGGGCAGGGACACGGGTCGGTCCGGCCCGGCGGGAGCGGCGGCGGCGGCGCGGGAAGTGACGGGCAGGAAAGCGCTGCCGGGCGGACGCGCGTCACGGGCGGGGCGCGGCCTGGCCGAGAGGAGGGGAAATCCCGCCTGTGGGCGAGCCGTGATTTCCGTCCCGTCATCCCGCTTCCTGCGGAAAACGGCGTGTTTGCCGTCCCGTTTCATTGGCAGCCCACCCTAGGGCTGAGTCCGGGGCGTCTCAGTGCTCCTCTTGAAGCCTCGCACTGGCTTTTCAGTCGTTGATGTTACGCATAAATCGGTTCCAGTTCCCGCCTTGCCCTGCCCACCTCCCCTGCCCACCTGCCCGTGTCCAGCTCTGTCCCAATGAGTTCTTTGTGCCCCCGTGGTGCTCCTCCGCTCGCTTCCCAAACGGGCAGCAAATGATCATCATGGCTGGGCTTTGCGAGCGAAGATTAAGGAAGGCTCTATCCACACTTATTACAAGCACACTGGTGGCTTATGAGGCCAATATGAGATAGACAGGTCCGATTGCAAAAGGCACAGCAAAAAGACTCCTTAGATGGTATATTCCGCAAGACATGATTCTTTCTGCATTATCTTTTCTCCTCGAGAGTGACCCTGCGGGCGTTCTCAAAGGAGACAGCAGCGTTATAGATGGTGTGTCTCCAGGCCTCCCGACTGGAGGCCAGAGTAGACCAGTTATGATGACCAATGTGGCCAAGGCTGAGATGTTGTTTCAGGGAGTCCTTGTATCTTCTCTTCGGGGCTCGTCTCTTGTGGCAGCCGGTGGCAAGTTCACCATAAAGCAGGATCTTAGGGAGGTGGTGGTTGGTCCTTCATCCTGGAGACGTGCCCTGCCCAGCACAGCTGTGTTCTCAGCAACACGGCCTCAATACTTGTGACTGCTGCGCAGCCCGGCTCTTTCTGTAGGGCGGGCTCCTCTCCCGGCTCACTGCGGGGTCCGATAGGCCTTTTCAGCCGGGAAGGTGATGGGAAAACGCTGAAGGGATGTAAGGATTTTGGGGACATATTGCAGCACCCAGCTGGGTTGGCATAAAAGAGAAGGGAGGCAAGCTGATGGTGGTGTCTGAACTTGCCCTCAGAAGCATCTGAAGGATGGCATTTGAAGATGTGTCACCAGCCATAAAGACTAGGCAGTGGTGTTTCTATTAAAACAGGCTAAAACCAGAATTTTACTGACAGTTACTGATCTCCTTTTAAGTGTTACAATTAGGAAAAGCATTTAAATCATTAACGGATAATTGAAGTTTAGGATAACTTCACAGTTATCTTTCACAGCTTCTCTATTTAAATAGGCACCACTTTTCACTTTCTTCTAGTATTTCATTTACCACCCAAGAGTTCTCAAAAGTAACTCCTCATGATTTTGTAATTTCATGTACTAACACTGTAACTGACATTTCCAGTTTTTCCACACAGAGCCAGATTACCACATAGACCTTTACAGTGTCTTTAAGATTTTCTGAATTTTTTCCTAACAGTGATACCAGTCTCTTACTGTACTTTGACACTGGCCAGTAGCTGAATCTCTTAAGTCTCAGACCACAGATTAAAATCATGGGAAATTCAGATGCATCTCCAAAAGCTTTTAACATTAAAAGTTATGTTTAAATAGAATTCCCGAAATGTGTGTTTCTCGTGTTTCTCTGTGACTGAGGAATTTTTTTATTGTATTTTATCCCACCCTTGTGAATACTTTGAGAGCTTAATGTATAAAATATTTTTCTTCAGTACATTTTTTGTACTTTATATTATAGCAGCGTTTCTAAAATGTCATGGTATATTAGTCTTAGTGTACTAAACCTTACCTGTATGTTCTCTGTTTGTTCTAGTCTCCATTATTTTTCCTTTGTTCCTACCTGTACATCTGTTTTGATTGTGAGTAGAGTCATTGCACAGCAAAAAGTACATTTATAGGAATGGGGCAGCAACTAGGGATAAAAATAAGTAGAGATCTAAATTGTATTTGAAAGGACTAAACCAAGATTTATTACTTTTGCATTTACATTTTTCAAAACCTTATCTAAACATGGGGTTATGTCTCCTTGTTAGAAATGCTGTTTGGGTTTACACTTTAAAAAAACTCCTCTGGTAAATGATCTTATTAACTTTTTGAGTGAGAAAAAAGAGATCCTGTGGTCAGGACAGATAAAAACAGTCAATTTAAATTACCTGCTTAAAATTCAAGGTTGAGGAATGGAAAGAAGAGGAATATTGTGTTTAGGGATGTTTATTTGTAATGATTTCATAGCTTTGATTGATTTTGTCCTCTATTAAATGGAGCATGATTTTTCACCTGCACAAAGCAACAACATGACATCCACTTAGGAAGACACAAAATCTATAACAGGCAGAGAAAGGCAAAAATATTTCCAATTTGACAGTAAACTGAAAATCAGAAAAGGAGAAAAATCGTGGAGATATGAAACCTATAAAATATAGACATAGACATTAGAAATCCCACTAGGCCAAGCAGAACTATTGGGTACTATTATGTATTAAGTTTTTCATATGTTGCAGGAACATGAAAATTCTAGTAAGGAACATGACAGGTGTCACTAAAGACAGATCCTTAAAATGGGCTTTTGATATCTACTGTGGGACCAAGGCAGACCTTGGGCATCATCCTGCTGAGGACAATAATTGTACTGGGTAGAAACCTGTGTATTGATTGTTATCAGCCACTGCCCAGTTTTATAAAAGTTATAGTTCTGCTGGTAGATGGGCTCAGTGCAAGCACGTAGATGATTGTGTGAGCACCAATCCCACACAGTGACCGTATCTGCTTCCAGCAGTAGGTACTTGGTTGATTCCCAGTTAAATCCTGATACTTGCCCACCAGCCCCAGCCACACAGCCTCTCAGGCCTCATTTCCCATCCACCAGCTCCCCTGCAGCAGCTTCCAGAAACTGATTTTTGCATTCTGAACTTGTCCTAGTTAGAACAGCTGGGACCAGTTCATCACTGGATGGGTGTAACCCAAAACTCTGTATTCTATAGCCTTCCATGCCATTTCCCAGAAACTGTTATCAATAGACCATTTACACCATCTGCCCAGAGCACACCTGACTCCTCAGGCTATAAACTGGGTGTTAAGAGGCCTGCAAGATAGGAGGATGTTCCTGTCCTCATACCCATTGTGGAACTCTTCGCCCTGAGGGAGGTACTGGGCATTCCTGCCTGAACCAGAGAATATATAATCTTGGAGTCTTGGAACTTTTTTAGCCACTCGTGGGATCCACCACTCTCAAACAGATTGCAACCACCGCTTTTTTAACCAGACTGCAACCACAACTCTCGACCAGACTGCAACACCACTCTCACCAATAGGTTTTTTCCTTCTCCTTTTATTTTGGATTCAGGGGACCCAACAAACACCACTCTGTTCATGCCCCAGGGTGCTGGGTTATACATTTGGGTTTTGTGGGTTAAAACCAATTGTTTGTCTGTATAATTGTATTTATTGTACTATTTTATTAAATTGTTATTCTGACTTATAATCTCTCTTTGGAGTTGGGTTCATTTCCCCTGCCGGTTTACCTTTAAACCAGCACAGCACTGAAGGTGTTTCCATTCCTACGTGGACGTGGCTGGTCCAGAAGAGTGGGCATCAGGCACTTAAGAGTCTGAACTTAACAATGAGTGATACAGAGGATACAACTTCTTAAACTGAAATTCTGCAAAGCAGAGAAGACCTTTATTATTCTTTGGGGAATATAACTAAGGGCATACAGATATAATACTAAAAATAAACCTGTCTGTGTTTTTTCTTGCATCTTTAATACAGAGACAGAACATAGCAATTCCACTGCAAGTGGAATGAGAAGTGTGTGCAGGAGGAAGTGTTCCAAAGAGAAGCAACAGCAGGGGTGAGAAGGGAAGAGGCCAAATACACAGAGAGCAGGAGTAAAAGATGATGCTGAACAGATCCAGCATTGTCAGCGAGCTCTTGCTGAGGAGAAACACCCTGATGTGGTGTTTCTATCAGAAGTGCTTCCTCTTCGTGTTCAGAGCTGATGTTTTCCTCTGTTGGAGCCTTTAACTGTAGCTAAACTGGAATTTCCTCCACTAATGCCCTCCTTATGTCCCTGGTAGCACCTCCATTTAAATAGTTTATTCCCCACAGTCTGAGCATGTTTATTTTAGAAATACACTAATCCTGTGCCCTCAGGCTGGACTGCTTTTAGTACAGAGATTGTTAGAGAAGATAGGAACTATGCAACCAACCTCAGTTTCTCAAGCAAATCCAGAGACAGCACAAGAAAAAGAAGGAAAGATGCAAATTAAAGTCTAGCAAGTTTAAAATAAAAACGTTGTGGCAATACTGAGTTTTATAGTTTTAAACAAGGTGATTATGTATCATTAAACAAGGTGATTGTGTATCAGATTCCAATAATATTACAAATAAAAGAAATGTCATTAATATCTTTTTATTCTAAGGTTCACATTTGTCTGTTAATTGTCTAAATATCTGTCTTGTAATGCTAAATATCCATCAACTTGTTAGGATGTAATCAGGGTCTTGTAATCGTATAGAGTAATTTACCCCATTACTGCACGGAATAACAAGTATGCCAACTGTAGATTATACAGCTTCTGGGCTGCTTGATTAACTAACATCTTTCCAAAACCAGTGATTGAATTCTCTCAGAAATGTTGATGACAATGAATTAAGCTACCCTAGTGAAAGGTCATGATTCTAATGCTTTGATTAAAATAAGTAATACAGCGACTCAGTTAAGTTGAAGGTGTTTGTTATACATATTTACATTTCCAAAGACTCCTTTCTTTTCATGTTATGTTGGATATCACAGTTGGAAATGCATTCTCCTGCCACTGAGTGGAGCTCCTTACATACTTATTAGTACATTAATGATCTAGCTGTGAGATGATTTAGTGATGGTTATTTCAGCTTGTACCTGGCAGCTGTGTGGACACAGCCCTTGAGAAGTTACTAGATGCTTAATTCTCTAAAATACATTGCTAAATAGGTAAATGGAAATCTCCATGTGCCACAAGAGACAGCAGCAGGGCAGCCCCTCTGTTAGCAGACCTGAAATATGAGTAATTTTAATGAATGGTGAAACATTCGTTGTACTCTGTAGGCACAGTGATGTGCTCTGTTAAATTTTAGTTTGGAGGAATGTCCTCTACTAATTTGTACCGCTAATTTAGGAAAAAAAAAGAAATAAAAAAGGAAAGAAAAAGAAAAGGAATAGCTGTTTGCTGAAGGATGGTGTGTTACTGGTGCTGCATGCAGATATGTGAGAGCAAATGCAGAGTGCAGTGCTGTGTTTTCACCAGGGGAATAATTAAAAATGAGTGCCAGCCTTGAGCAGTCAATTATCACCGAATAACAAGATGGAAGATAAAAGGCAGATGTAATCATATTTCAGAAGTAATAGATTAGTGTGCTCCTAATCAAGGAGTCCTTTCTAGACCAGCCTTTCACAGTGATTGACCATATTTCTTGTTTCCTGCAACTCCTTGTAAGGTGGGTCTAGGGAATGTGGGTGCTGAACCATAGACTCTGTTCTGTTGGGCATGCATGGCACTACAGTTTGTGTGTGTGAACAGAGGCCAGGGGCATTAGACAGGGAAATGGGATGCAGAGGAATAGGGAAGAATGTAAAGAGGAGATTGAGACAGCAGCAAGGAAGAGAAGATTAGTGGTTTAGCAGGAGAAATATAACCCATGGAAGTTGGGTAGGAGGGGAAATAGAAGGCTTACCTCAAAGTCCAACTATGTACCTCAGAGTTCCACTTGTACCTTTTTTCCTGTCTCTTCAGGTGGGGTCAGATGTAAAATCACTTCTTTAATCACCATGTTAGTGCTGGGTTCTCAAAAGGATTTATTGTTCTGAGAAGAATATCGTTCCTAATGTTGTCAGGAGCCTTTCCATCTGTCTGGAGGGCAGAGATCTGGCACATTCAGAGCATGCACCAACCATAGAAACCAACCACAAAATGATAAAACCAATAAGGAATATTTAAAATTGTTTTATCTCTGCTGTAATAGCTTCTGTGTCCCTCATCTTCAGGTCCCTTTCTGTCTTTTAAAAGGAAAAAGTTGATAGTGCTGGCCAGATAGGAGAGTGATAAGAAAGGACAAACTTTAAGTAGTCAGTGTTTTCACTGAAAAGCTGGGTCACTGCAAAACCAAAGGGACAACAGTTGAAGAAATTATTAGAAACAAATCCAAGAAAATGAAATTATTCCCCAGTTTCTACCCAAATGTCTTCAGAATATACTGTTGCTAAAGTTAACCCTCAGAAAATAAAGGAATGTAAAGTAAATATACTTACATTCAGGGCTTAGGCTGAAAAGTGTAAAAACATAGTTGAGAAAGCCCAGGCTGGACCAATACAGGGAAGTCACACAGAGAGAAAATACGGTGTCCATGTGTTCCAAAATCCAGTACTAGGAATGTTCTTAATCAATCCATTTAACAGTACAGAATATTGCAGGAAGCCAGTGCACAGGAGAGTCACTTAGAGAAGGAACAAAGGTCCATAAACAGCATTACAGCAGCTCACACAAGGCTTGGTAGGATAGGCAGTCTTGAAATGATAATGGGGGAGATGGGAACGGGAAATGGAGAAAAAGAGAGGTACATATAAGTCTGTTCCCATGCTTAGAGTTTTTGTAGCATAGACAAAGAGAAAACAGCTATGTTATGGATATTTTGGATACTAAATGTTAGCTGAAGTAAGCCATTTCTTTATTTTCTTTCTTTCTAGACCATTCAAAGCATGATTGCACAGCAAAGAAGGAGATATAGGAGTAGCATAATATTATTTTCCTACCTCTTTTCTAGCTTCATATTGGAACTACTTGATTATTCAGGCTACCTAAATAAATTTTACCTTTGCAAAAATAATTTCAATCCATAGTAAAACCAAATCCAATTGTAAAAGCTTTGGTAAATGAGAATTAAAATTGTCTGTCAGTTTACTTGCTTTCCAGGAAACAGTTTAGCAAAATTTGTATTCTCTAAGGATCATCACATCTGTAATACCTCTCTCTGAGCTTACTGTACTGTGAAGAAACAGTAATACAAATTTCCAGGGAAGGGCTTTAGCTGAATTAATTCATAATTGTAGGCTGCTTTGATGTTTTTACTTGAAAGATGTTTTTCACAATGCAAGACATTTATACCTACTGTTCTGAAAGATTAAAGCAGTTCAAACATCAGCCTCCAAAAATCAACCATAGCAGACAGTCTCAGTCCTGCTATCCTAGGAATACTTGGACTGCTCAGACATAGTTCATGGGACCAGACAGAACTCTGCCAAGGCAGCAAGTCAGTGCTGTTGTGTGGCTGCTGTGTAACACCTCTAGAAGTCAGGGCATTGAAGGAGGTTCTTCATAACTGGAGAAAGGTAAACACACCCATCTTTGAGAAGGACAAGAGAAGGATCCAGGGAACTGCAGGCCACTCAGTCTCATCGTGTTCCTATGAAAGTTGTGGTGCCATTTCCAGACCACTGACAAATTACACCTGACCAAACATGTTGCCTTCTACAAGAAGATAACTGGTTGTGTGGATCGGAGGAGAGCAATGGACACAAATTGAAATATGAGAAATTCCAAGCAAATGTTAGCAAAGAAAAAATATATTCACCACAACAATGATCAAATGCTGGAAGACATGCCCAGAGAGCTGGTGAAATGTCCTGTCTTGAAGATACTCAAAACTTGACTGTAAAAGTCCCTGAGAAACCTGGTTTACGTTGTCCCTCCTTTGAATAGAAGGTTGGATGAGGTTAATTCTGGAGTTTCCTTTCAGCCTCTGTGATTTTATTTCCATTCCTGTTTCCTTTGAATGATGATGATTTCTTATGCCTTCACCACACAAACTGCCCTTAACCTCTGAAGATGAGTGAGAATGGCTTCCAAAATTGTCATTTTGTTTAGAGCAAAACATTATCTCGTAAAGGACTGGTGGGAGTCACCTGTATTTGCTTTATATTCAAACATTGACCTGATTCCTCAGAAGCACATCTTGCTCCACTGCTTAATTTTACAAATCCTTCACCTCCATGGTCTGGATGTCATCTCACATATGCTTCTATGTATTATTGAGTCTGTATATCAGAGGTGATGCTGACTGATGCAGGATTGCTGTAACTCAGTATCAAATTGGATCTTTCAAAAGGCTGATATATCTGCTTCCTTTAGTCACTCAACCAGATGTGGCAGCGAGGTCAGTGATACACCTTCAGTGACTTCCTTGCATTGCAATAATGCCAAGCAAATGCTTCCAGCAATGAAAAGAGCTAGACCAAATGCAAAGAACACAGTGAAAATTGTTTATATAATCCATGGCAGGTATCAAGACCTCTGAAGGGCAGCAGATACGGAATTCATTTTACATCGACATGTATCGTGGGGTTTTTTCCTTGTTTTCGAAGATATAAGCTCTGCAGAATTCATGAGTTTTAAGACAATGACCAGGTAGTGTCAGTCAGGCTTGTTGATAAGCCTTTTCTAATCCCTTTTTGAACAATCATGCATATTTTTTCAGATTCTGTTTTTTAGAAGTCCCTTTTAAGTGCAGTTCTTTTACCATTAGTATTAGTAGTTGAGCATCACAGAGAAGCAGAACACAGCAAAGTGTTTATGCTACTACTTGTACAGTAAATTAGATTTGCAAAAGTAGAACTTCCTTTTTTTTTTTTTTTTTAATGGAAAGTACTTTATAGTAGAGTGTATTTCCCTTTCATGGCACACCAGAACAATAGGTGAGCTTAAAAAGAGAGGATAGCAAGGAAAAGATAAGAGAGACTGCTCATATGTGACATACATTTGTGTTATTTAGAAAAATTACTAGGTTCTATACAATTCCTTTGCATAGACAGCAATTCATACTATTATCTCCTCCCTAAGACCATAAACCCCTCAACTTTTAAACAAATATCATTGCTCTTCAGAGACTTGAGAATGTGTTCCATTTCAAAACAACTTCAAGCTGCATTTGTCTCTGGACTGAATCCACCAATGTCATCAGTATTAGATCATGGATTAATTTGGCTCATGGTATTATGCTTGGAGTAACTACAGTTGTGGGGTTTTGGTCTTTTGCCATGATCAAACCTGGAAAGAAAGTAATAGCACTGACGGTAGGAGACGATGACCGTGCTTTTATAAGTAGGGGGCAGAACAGAGAGACTTGCAAAGGTTTCCCTTTTTTACTGAGGTTTTGTGGAGCAAAGATTATTGTCCCAAGATGCATAACAATTATGTAACATCAAGGAACTGAAAGTACTTAACGGTGGAGTGAGTCGAAAAGACAGGAAGTACCCTCATTGCTCTTGAGTACAACTTTGCTCACCAGGCTTATACAAATATTTGGAAATTCATTAGTGCAATGAAGGTGCTTGCCAATTGAGTTTCTGTGACACTTGCACATCACGTAATTATGCCATGCAAAATAAAGAATAGGATTCCCAAATGTGTGTTTCTTGTTTCTTTTTCTTTCTTGATGATGGCACTGGAACAGCTTGACAAGCTCGAGGGAGGCTTTAGTTCATCTCAGTCATGCCCCTCATCTCACACTCATGTCCTTCATCTCACACTCATGTCCAAGTCAGTCTGTACTAGTAATGAGTCATCTGCCATCACTACAGGATGCTAAAAACAAAAATCTTATTTGCACATAAATGTCGGTGTGACCCATGTTTTATACAGCGTTTGACATAAATGTATGAACAGCTTTATATGACAGAGAAGTTTAGATTTAGTCTAGAAGTGGCTGGTTGTCAGACTGGATGAAAATAGAAGAAGAAATTATCTTTGGACATCCATACTGCTTGATTCCAGGTGAAACCATCATCTTTGTTTATGCATGTTCATCAGCTGACTGAGCATGAAGCAGGAAGAAATCTCAAGTTCCCAAGACAGCCTCACACCCATCAAGAGCCTTGGAAGTTTAACAGCAAAGCTTAACTCTAAGGGCATAAGTACAGAACCACGTAAGGAAAAGTCATTAAGCAGTTATCTTAGGCCTTATCTCAAACTACTGCATTTCTATGGAAACTGAGGAGTTGGCTCTGAACACTGGAGCATGTCACAGGAATTCATTGTAAGAGTATTGGAGCAGAGGTACCCAGTTATGTGTCAGCTAGGATAACATTCTCTGGTTTTTCTGCTAGTCATCTCTTCCATCTCCCTGATTTTATACCTAATCCTTTACCTCGATTTTTGTCCTTGTGTTTTACAGACTTGAGTTGCCCCATCTTTGGGGGGGGGCAGTAAATCCAAAGGAAGCAGTGTATTCAGGCACCTCAGACACATTCCCAGAGACAGTTGGGGCACTCTTGGTTTACTAAAGTACAGAAGACCAGTGTAAAAATTATATCAAGTGCAGGCTTTTGGGTTTTCTTGCAAAGAAAAAAGTCATTTTACGGAGCCAGGAATACCCTACAGCTCCTGCAAATCCCTTGAATGTTTTGACCACTTAAGAGTTGACAGCTGCAAACAGATTACAGGCAAAACCCCAGATCACACTGGCATATCTGGGACCTTCAACAGTGTTTTTACATTAATAATAACACTAAAAATAATTAATGTTAATACAGTACTATAATCAATAATAGGCTTCTGGTATCTCACTTATTCAAGGCACAGAACAAATAACGATGTGTGAAGTAAGAAATGGGAGCAGAATTTGGAAACTAATAGCTGGTAACCCATAGAAATTACATGAGTAATTTAAGTGATCATGTGACATTATGCTGTATCAGCCAAAAAAAAAAAAATCCATTAAAAATCTGCCCAGCACCTGAGAATGGGCTGTTACCACAGTTGGCAAGAGCTACAAAGATTTCCAGCTGTGAATCATTAATCAAATCTGTGCCAACTTGAAAGACCAAAACCTGCTCTCAGTTAGTCATCTTAAAAAAAACAGAAATCAAAAGTATCAGAAAGCCCTCTTGTTGATAGCATCAGTTGAGAGTTTAATCCTATCATCTGAACAACCTTCCTTCTTCTTCTGAGAGTTAAAATACATTGATTATAAAAAAAATTATAAAGTTTATAATGCATTCATTGGCTTCTACTGAAAAAATTGATTTATTCTACATATTCCATTAAACAAGTGTTAATCTTATCTATCAGATCACCAGCACTTATAGGCACTGCTTGACTGTAGCTGAGTGTGAATTGGTTACTGGAAGTGAAATATTTTGTTCACTGTGATAACTGAAGTACTCCAAGGGAAGTGAGTTTGAGGGGAAACACAGTTACTGGATGTTTGTTCAGAGCTATAAAGAGACTGAGTAGATAAAAAAACCACCATAATGTTTTCATATGCTCTTGGTCTGATTGCAAGTAACGTGGAAAACACTGATAGGAAGCACAAAGGTTTCAGGATGAAACCTGTATTATTTCCTTTGCTGAGATTCTGTGTATTTCTACCAAAAACCAATGCTCTGCTTTTATCTTAATACATGTTACTGCAAGTAGCTCAGATTCTACATGACCTGGCATTAAGAATGTAGCTGCAAAATTTTTTACAAGTAGATCCCTACTTGTATAATGCATTGAGTCAAAAGTCAAACTCCCAGCTCTTCAAGTCTATATGTGGATTATTTTCACAAAACAAGTTAAATGAGTCTAAAATTACTTCTAAAATATTTTCCAGAGAACTAAATTTAGCTTTTAAAGCCCATCTTCACTAGAAGATTAAGGTTAAATAATTTTGCTGCGATATGGGGGTTCATTGAACTCTCCCAAGTCCTAACACATGCACAAGCCAAAAAAGCCCATGGAACAACAGTTCACACAAACCCTCGGGAACCAAATCAGCTGACTCTGGCAGAGAGCAAATGTTTTTAAACTCATTTCAGCTTCTTTTATGAAGATAATCCAAACAGTACCAACCTGCTCATTCCACAGGCATCTTTTCTGCTTCTCCCAGGACAGAATGATAACATAGGAGTCAAAGACTTGCAGTGTCACAAAGTCACAGCCTAGATTATTTTGTACTATAGCAACAGATCTTCAGGAGAGCAAATATTTGGTTTATAATATAGAAAACAGTGTTAGAAAATAACAGAAACTGTCATATTTTTTTAACTGGCCACAGTATTTTAGAGAAGGCTGGAATGCCCTGTCTCTGATGTAAATGTACAGTACTCCATTTAACATACTTCTTTTATTTATTCTGTTTTAGTAATCAACTGCTGCCTTTCAGAGGATAATAAAATTAGTTTTTATTCCCACACACAAACACACACATACAATGTAATATATTGTGACCAATTTACTCTTTTTAGAGAAGCTAAAAAAGGAGAAATACACAAGAGCACCTTTGTTTGAATAAATACTGGGCTGTCTGTATGGAATAACAATTATATGCTGAAGCTAGAGCAGATGTATGGGTGTGAATCACATAAGGGTAGGTTGGGGAATTATAATCAGCCAAACAGACCCAGGAATCAATCAGCAGATTTTTCTAACTGTTATGGGGCAAGATGGGGAAAGTGATTTTTCAGACCATGTTTTGCAAGTCTAGTGTGAAAGTTCTCAAAGTGTAGGACATATATTTGTGGCTCAGAAACGCAAGATTAAATGAGATCTGGCACTGCCATTGGCAGCCACTGCTCAGACTGATGAAGAAAAGTTTGCAGACTCCTTATTTAGTACTCTGCAAGAAGAACAACTCTGTAGTTAAGACTAGAGATGTGAATGCTCTTTTTTCCTGGTTTTGCCATACACTCTGACCAAAGTCGGATTTGGACTGATTTGTACCACCACCAGCTGTTAGTCTAGTCAGTACAAGGAGTCAATAAAAGTCATTTTCTTTGAAAGATGAGGTCAGATTCTGTGTTACAAATGATGCAATATAATGATACATCTTTGTGGACATTTGTGATGTTCCTTTGGTACTTCCATATCCAGGGTGGTCTCTGTATATGAGTAAGCAAATGTAATTTACCTACTTTTCTTCATCATTTCTGCATTATCACACAAAAAATTTCATTCAATGAAGTCATTCAATGGCTTTCCCAGGACTGTGTTTGTGTCCCACTTACTCTCCTACTTATAAAACAGCTTTACCTGAACCATCAACCATCTACCATCAACACTCCCAGAGAGCTTTGACTAGGAGCTCATGCTGCAAATTTTGCTTTCTAATAGAATCATAGAATCAGCTGGGTTGGAAGGGACCTCCAAGATCATCAAGTCCAACCCTTGATCCAACACCGCCGTGGTTACCAGACCATGGCACTGATGCCGCATCCAGTCTCATCTTAAAAACCTCCAGGGACGGAGAATCCACCACTTCCCTGGGCAGACCATTCCAATGTCTGATTACCCTCTGTAAAGAAATTCTTCCTAATATCCAACCTAAACCTCCCCTGGCACAACTTGAGACCATGCCCTCTTGTCTTGCTGAGAGTTGCTTGGGAAAAGAAACCAACCCCCACCTGGCTACAACCTCCTGTCAGGGAGTTGTAGAGAGTGATGAGGTCTCCCCTGAGCCTCCTCTTCTCCAGGCTGAACAGCCCCAGCTCCCTCAGCCTCTCCTCATAGGACTTGTGCTTGAGTCCCTTCACCAGCCTAGTTGCTCTTCTCTGGACCTGCTCCAGGACCTCAATATCCTTCCTTCTGTCAGGTCCTTTCTCCTCTCCTATTGGTTTTGCATTTCACATGGTACCATGTATCGTACATTAGACTGTTGGAAATGAACAAAGGCATCTGTAAGCTGGGTGTTCTGAAGAATACCCCAAAAGCCTGCCAGAAACATCTTCCATCAACATCTCCCCTCAGCTTCAAATATTAAGCAAATGGACTGAGAAGAACAGGCCATTAGCAGTGGTTACACGACAGGACCACTTGAGGATTGGGTGGCAAGCATTTAGTGAGTCAGCAAGGGCTTTTTGTTCATCTCCCTCAGATGTCCGCCAATTAGAAAAAGTAATTTTATCTAGGTGCTTTGTGGGCAGTCTCAGCTGAGCTAAGACATAAAGGCAAAGGAACAGAACCAAAGTCATTGCTGGGGCACTGTGGGGAATGTGGGGTCTTGCAGTCCTGCTCTTGCTGCTCCTAAACCTGCTGCTTACTGTCACCTGGAGAGATGACAGTAATATTTGTAATTTCATCACAAATGCATTAGTCTACTAAAAGGCTTTTAATATATTATACTCAGTTCAGGACTGAAGGAAGGTTCTATACTACCATCCTCTACAGAAATCCGTGTGCATTAGCTGCTTCCCAAAAGACATGTATCTGGCCCTGGCAGTTAAGTGATTTCTAGCCCCTGAATTAAAATAATTCAAATAATTTGGAAAATGTATGACATTCCAGATTTGTAAACAACTTGAAAAGAAATATGAGTATTTTCCAATAAGCTTGAATATTAATATGGAGCAGTGACTGAAAAAAATCAAGCCTATTTCTTGTGATAACTGAAATGTGTCCAGACTTCTTTGCAGTTAATCCACTGGGTGTTTGTAAAATGATATTTTAATGACAGTAGATTGAACAGTTAATTCTAGTTCCATGATCTTTATTAGGTAGACTTAAACATTATGTAAAACTTGGTTAATTGAAGAAAAGATAGTGCATTTAAAGCAGAAAACAAACTTCCTGATTTGTCATTTTGCATAAAGATGTAATAATTTTGCCTGCCCTATAGAGGGGATGGTAAATATTGTGATGGGGGTTTCTTGCCATTGCAAAAAAACCCCAAATCCAAAATCAAACTTCAGGCATATTTAGATGGGCAAAATTCTTACATCTTTAAGCAAAACAGTAGTTGAATTGATAGTTGGTACAAAAAGCATTGAGACAAGAAGAGTTGGGGACAGACCTTTCAGCAGGGCCTGTTACAATTAGGACAAGGGGCAATGGTTTTAAACTAAAAGAAGGTCAATTTATGTTGGATATAAGAAAGAAGTTTTTTACACTGACGTGGGCTGCCCAGAGAGGTGGTGGATGTGCCATCCCCAGAAAAATTCCAGGATAGATTGGACAGGGCTCAGAGCATCCTGATCTGGTTGAAGACGTCCCTGCCCATTGCAGGGGAATTGGACTTTTAATGACCTTTAAATGTCCCTTCCAACCCAAACTATTCTATGACTATATGGTTCTATGGTAAGAAGTTACAGTGGGTTTATGCCACCATGAAGTGCATTTTCCATTTGTGTCCAGTGTTTCTTCTTGCAGAAGACACACAGCAATGTTATTGCAAACAGTAACATTGTTTGCAAAGCTTAAATAAAAGTGCCACTTTTTATTTAAGCAGATACTGTAGTTTATTGTCCTCTTGTACTAACAGTGTAATCCAACCACAGTGATATCTGGGATGACTATCCCAGACAATTCTACAGACAGTATCAGCCAAGTAGGAATGGCACTTGCAGGGGACAGAGGATTCCCACCTCTCTGAATTACTTTTACACATACCTATCACATTTATGCTCCAAAACATGACAATCTGCAAAACTAGCCTGGCCTGTCTTCTGACTGCCAAGAAAGCATATATTTATGGCAGGAAATTAGAAGTTTCCTTCAGAGAAATAAGTCCACCATGAATTTCATGGAAGCAATAGGAGCCTCAAGATAGCAATGGATACTGAAAGCCTCCCCAGTAATTGCACTATTTGACCCTCGTGTTTTTAGACAAAAATCATTCTCAGGAAGTAGTAAGGTCTGCAAATGTTTCTGCTCTTGGATTTTAACTGGATATTAATAAGATAGAGAGAGGCTAGCAATGATGGACAGAAAGGAGAAAGAGAGAAAAAAAAAATCCCAGCTCGGTTTTTTTAGAACAAGTAAACCTATGACAAAACTGCATGTGGATATTTAATATTTTGATGACATTTTGGTAGCATTTCTGACCATAGATGCAGAAAACCCATTTAAATCACCAAGTGGAACAGAATAATATACAGTTTGGCCACTCAGTACTACACAGGAGTCAGTCATTCCCTGTGTTGTGGTTTAAACCCAGAACAAAACCAGTGGTTCATCCTCCCTGATGGTGGGATGAGGAAGAGAATCAAGAGAGTAAAAGTGAGAAAACCTGTGGAGTGAGATAAAGACAATTTAATAGGTAAAGCAAAAGAAGGAACTTGTTTTGTTCACCCCTTCCCGTGGGCAGGCAGGTGTTCAGCCATACCCAGGAGAGCAGGGCTCTATCACGTGTAACAGTGACTTGGGAAGACAAACACCATCACTCTGAATGTCCCTCACTTTCTCCTTCTTTACCCAACTTTACCTGCTGAGCATGATCCATGTGGTAAAGAATATCCCTTTGGTCACTTGGGGTCAGTGATCCCATCTCTCCCCTCACAAATTTTTGTACACCTCCAGCCTTCTCACTGGCAGAGCGATATGAGAACAGGCTTGATGCTGTGCAAGCCCTGCTCAGCAATAACAAAAACACCTCTATATTATCAACACCGTTTCCAGCACAAATCTAAAACACAGCCCCATACCAGCTTCATTTAATCTCTTCATTTAATATTTCACAAAATTGCATAATTTGTGATGTTTACAACTAGCAATTTTGCCAAAGATTCTGTTCTAGGTATCAAATTAACTCTACCACAGCTAAAACTAGGATACCCTACCATAAACACTGTGAGATCAGTAAGGAGCAAGAAGTCCTTTTTCACCAAGCTGTCCTGGACAGAAATCCTGCTTCAGTAGTTACATGATGCCACTTGGGGAAAATTGAGTGGTATCAGCTGTAAATCAGGTACAATTGTTTGGATATATAGTTTTCCACAGAAGGATTCAGCATCAAAAATTCCACCGTATTTAATGCTTGAATGAAGAACCAGTTATTTGGATTAATGCCAAAATAACAGAAGCTGCCTGCCAGAGCTGATCTGTGTAGTTAAGATATATTTTCTTCCTTCCATCCAGATGTTACTGTGATCAGAAATATGAGCCAATTTATTAGCTCAGAGGCAGCATGGCAAAAGCTCATCCTTAAATTCGATCCCATTTTCCTGTACCTTGCCAGTAAAGATCCTGACTGCAGTAGCCCATCAGTTACAAAGGTTGTCCAAAGGTAAAGACAACACCCAGATTTACTGCTGAAGAATGCAATGTCTCATTTTCAGGGGGATTAAGAGCTGCAGCTATTCTATGTCATTTCTCTGCACTGATCTCTTTAGCTTCAAGTCTGCTCCAGCTGCCTAATCTTCAAAGCCATCACCAAGTTTTAATCTATTTGTATTGGCAGGGCATCACTGTCTGCATGACAGCTACAGAGCTGCATCCTCTCAGAAAAGCAGCTCAGAGTGTCCAGGACAAAGAAGACTAAGGCTGAAGACAGATGGTTTTGGCAGAGGGTGTTCACTACTGTCTCCTCAAGGAGGTCACACACTCAGCAATCCTGAACCATAAAACCACTCCTCATATCCTTTCCAAAGTTACCTGTTTTCCCTGTGTAATATTCCCCTCGTCTTTATGGTACAAAATCATATTTTTATGTGAGAAACTTAGAACTGTGAGCTAAGATTACTCAGATTTATTTACAACCTAGAATAAGCAAACCTGCAATAATTGAAAAGTACTTGTGCAATAATTAAAAAGAAAACTGCTGCTCATTTTGGGATGCTTTTGATAGACATTCTGGAGTTTGCCATTTGGAAATAGATGCTGTTATTTCACAGATTTAAATGAATTTTGATACATCTGCAGACCTTTCCCGTGAAAGACTTTTTTCCAGTAGAATTAAGTTGATCTGAATTACAAAGTAAATCTTTCCTAGAGGAGAAAGATTTATGTTACATATTCAACTCCCTTCAGAAATGGTCTCTTCTGCCTTTCCACATATCCTGATGGAGATAATCCCCTGCAGCTGATGATTCATGCTGAGATTGCTCAAGCAATGGTTTGATGCAAGATTTACATTTGCAGTAGAATGGCTACATTGTGCGAAGGGACTCTTGCAGAAAAATAGATTTATCTTTCCTTTATAAGCAATCAGTGGTGTTCCAAGAGGCAGTGCTAGGAGTCAGGTACCAGCTTGAAGATCACCTGATCCATACAGCTGCCCACAGTTTGCTCCATTTTTTTCATGAAGAGGAGGAAAAAAAAGGGGAAGTGTTAAGCAAAAATAACCAGTTACCGACCCCACAACTCTTGTGGCATTTATTTTGCAGTTATTTTTCTGCCTTGTAGTAGGCCAACGGTAGAACTCTGCCTGTTGATATTTGAATGAAAGTTTAAGAGAGAAAGCAAAGACTGTCTTTTTTCCCAAAGCTGCATGCTTTCATACTCACCTTCATCGTTGGACAGAAGTGAAATAACACTACAGATTGTTGCAGCTTCATTTTCAAACTTTCAGGATTTCATGTTTTAACTTGATACTTCAGACTCTGAAGAATTACAAACTTCACTTTTATAAGTTCATTAGGTTTCACAGAGGAAAAATTCCCCCATGAATCCAAGTGCATCTTAAGGGCTCAAAGTTAACAGAGAAACTAAAAATATCTTCATTTAATATTTCACAGATAAATTGCATAATTTGCGATGTTTACAACTAGCAATTTTGCCAAAGATTCTGTTCTAGATATCAAATTTTTCTGAGGCAACATTTGATAATTTAAATATGAAATTATCTCCCCTCAAAGACATTTCAAAGATTCCAGTTTCGTGATTCACTTGTAAAGGGAGTTATTTTCAATCTTTCCCATGATCTCAGTGTCATGGGATTTTTATTCTCTGGGAGCCATGATGACACTAATAACATTAACAATAACAAATGGTTTACCCATTTTGAATTAATGATTTCTGATAATGTCTTAGTGGGCAGCAGCTTTTGTTAGCTGCTATCAGTAAAAACCTGGCTGTCATCAGTTGGGAAAGGCTGCATAGACTCAACTAGGTGTCAGAAGAACTGCCATTTATTTTCACCTTTTTCTTGTGTTTTCTGTGTAATTTGTCAAATCACATACTCTGCCTCATATAGCATCTGTAAAATGAGATCCTTTAGATTTCCTTTTATTTTACAATAAACAGATTGTTACAGTGGGACAGATTCTGTCATCTTTGCTCTTTCTTCACAAAGGAAAATAATAGGAGTGAGAATGTATTTCAAGTGTATATCAGGATGAGACCTAGACTTCAAAGCCTGTAGATGTATTTATCTTCATGTAGTGAATGAAATTATTAATAAAATGATAAAACTTTCAGTGGTGTGGTGGGTTATCCAGTGTGCAGGACAGTTTAATTAGCCCACTAGCTGGTGGTTTCTCAACAATTCAATGCATATAGAAAGAGAAATCTCTACCCCTTCAACACATTTTCCTCACTTCAGGCAGACTCTGTGTCCATTCTGTTTCTGTTTTGTGGTTAAATTAAGGACATCGGTTTCTTGGAACGTCTCATACTAAACTGACACAGAAAAATAAGTAACATTTGAAAATAACAACAAAGGCAACAGCAGTGTGCCTGCAGTTGTCCTCCTGTACCTGCTCCTCCCTGGGCTCCCTGTGCTTGGTCCGGCTGCTGGAAGATGTTCTGGCAGAGCTGCTGCCTGTGCCACAACATCACAGAGGGCTGCAAGGTCACTCTGAACCTCCAGCTTCTTGTTCTGCAACTAAAAATACTGCTCTTGTGTTCAGGCTTCTGTGTCAATGTTATCTCCCTGGGATTTGGTATCAACTGCCTCTGCCTGTCCCAGATAGATCATATACTGTGCTTGGGAACTACCAGCTTGTGCTACATTGAGATAAGTTCTCACCCTGTCTCATGAATGGCTTGCTTGTGTGGAACGATTAAGGAGGAAAATGTGGCAATATATATTGATATTCATACTGTGTTTTGGCAAAGGATGTTAGAAATTAATAGAAGAATTTGACCCCAAAATTTGACATAGCCAGTACCTGAAATATAGACACCAGACCAGATAGGAATTTTGCATATGGTCTTTTCATTTATTTTTATAGCAGGAATAAGTATGTAAGGGAAGTATGTTATTTGTCTTTCTATTTCTTACAATGGAGTGGCACAGATAATCGCTGTCTCTTTCATTCAGTTTTGAATATAGTTAAATGATATTTGTATGAGACTGCAAGGTATATTATATGAGAACAAAATAGGATTGGTCTAATTTTTTAATCTACATTTGTTGCAAATCCATTTGATTTCTGTCTAATCGAGAGAACACAACTATACCTTACCTATATAAGCTAATTCTGTATTTTTTGTTTTGAAACATTTTTTCTTGTTTCGAAATGTGCCCAAATGAAGTTTAGCATTCCTGATTGGATCCTTATTTTTCCAGAAATTTTTTAGACAGAACAATTTAAATAATATGGTCTAAAGTATCTCTAGATTAGATTTCCGATTTATTTTAGAGACTGTTCTGATTCACACTCAACACACTCCAGGATAATAAATCCTGTTGCAAAAATATGTGAAGTTCTTAATATTAGAACAAATATATTTTGGAGATTTGTTTCAAGAGAGATCTGTTTCAAATCCTTGCAAATGAAGACAAGAAGGACAGCTTTCTTCTAACATCGTTTTGCTTTTGTTTTCAGTCTCACAGAAATTGGATGCAGAATTGGTATCGTCTCTCAGGCATCTGTTGCTTTGCTGCCAAGGTCAGCTCTGCAAGTGACTTCATATTTTTCACATGGCTGTTCTGTGCTTCAGCTATTTCTCTGGTGTATTAAAAACAAATAGGCTCTTATCCAACATCAAATGTTCATGTCTTTGGTTTATTTTTCTGCCTCTTGTTTAACCCTTACAGGTGTTTAAACCGTAAGGAAGATGCCCCCATGCTCTTACCCCATCCCATCCTCTCTCCAGCTGCCTGACTGCTGCACTCAGCAGGAGCTGAAGGGCTGTCTGGGACTCAGACAGTAAGAATTGGGCTGTACAAAGTTGAAAAGGAGGAACTACTAGGGATCCCAAAGTGGCAGTGACTAAGGTCAAGGATGCATAATGATTTGTTCCTCTGAACAGCTGTGTGTGATTCCAGAATTGGGTAGAAGACAGTGGTAGGAGAGCAATGGCACTTAACAGTGGATTGTCTGTCCTTTTGCAACCACGGTATTTTTGGTGTAGGACCCAAATATTGACTAGACATTAGGAGGTTTTTAAAATGAACTAGGAAATTGCAGTGTACCATTCAATTGCAAAAGGCTGACCATCTAAACTCACTATTTAAGTCTTTATATTTTGACTACTTCATCCTGAGTGCTGTGGGAGTTAAAGTCTGGGCTTTGGTCTTGAGTGATCTTGGGTTTAAGCGTTCATAGCTTTGAGAACCTGATCTGGTGAGCAGTATCTATACACCTACACCCACTGGTAGCTGATATGCATGTCCCTCTTATGCATATGAAGTTCCATAAAGAACCAACTGGAAAAAGCACAGACTGAAATATGCACATCATTTTTAAAATGGAAAAATAAACCTTGACTTGTGAGTGCATACTACTAGTGTCTGTGTTTCTTGCTTCTGTGTCGTATTCTCATGGCTCCCTGCTGCACAGGGTAGTGTGAAAGGAGTCAGGAAAACTTCCTGAAGGGAAGTCCTGAAAGGACTCTGCTGCAGAGGTGCTGCTCTCACTCTGATCCCCTTGTTTAAAGATGCTCAAAAAGAACTTAAAGAAGTTGGAAGAGAAATCTCCCTGTCCAGGAGCTGCAATGCTGATGTAGATAGATATGGTAGGCAGCCTCACAATCCTCAGTATTGTGACCATGAAAGCAAATATACATTATCTGTGTAGTATTGGAAATGAAAAAGGTAACTTTGAAAAATAAAAAACAGCTGAGCTTCTGTATATGAGAGCATCCTCTGGACTGTTCAGTGTCCAAATTCCTCTACACTGCACTACTCTGTGCTTTTAGTGTCCTAAAAGTACAGATCATACTTCAGTTTGGAAGCCTGATACTTTTCTGGCTTTATGACTCTATAAGCTAAATAAATCCTTTTCTGTTTTATATCTCTAACTTAATGACAAACTTCCTTTTGTAGTAAGTGCAGCTGTGACAACACAGGCCTGGAATCCACAGGATGCAAGAGCAACCCTTGAGCTAACAAAATGTTGGCTATTGGTAGAAAAAAGCTCTTCATATGAGTCCAAAAGATAACTCAGTGGTAGAAAAGGCAATTCTAAATTACCCCCTGTTTTGACCTTCAAAAACATATTTGACAGTCAACTTTTTCTAATTCCATATATCAATACAGGGCTGCAAACAAAATAAACCCAAACCAAAACCATGAATGAGCCCCAGTAAGGTGAAATAAAGTATACTAAAATTTATGCAACTTAGTGAAAAATCAAATGCAATTTCTTTGGCATATTCCCACAGTTTAAGTTAATGCAAACAGCAATAGTTTTAGTAGTTGGCTGTTAGAGTTTATTGCTCTCCTCCTGGGACCCAGGAGGAGACCTGTATTTCATTTTTATTCCTATATGGTCAAAACTGCCTATAAGGGAGAAATAATTAAAAATGTGGGTCATTAAAAATCCCATTTCTCTAGTATAAAATAATAAATCCTCTGAAGAGAAAGGTCTACTGCAATAACTTTTAAGATTTACTGTCCTTAAATATCCTAAGGATAGAAATTGATGACTAGAACAAGGATAAGGTCAATATAACATTGTAAACTCAATGAAATACATCAATAAGGATGAAAAACGTAGCAAATCACTCGCTGACAAATGATGATGGGGGACTGTGAGCTATTTAATTCCAATATTGTGAAATCCACAGTCAAAACTTCAATCTTGCCATCAGTTAATCAAGTTCTGTCTCACTTTTCTCCAACCCTTAGTCCATAAAGACTTGTTTAATAGCAGCAATGAAATCTTCCTAATACGAAAATAAAGCTTTAGGAAAAGATATTGATAAGAGAAAAGCCTTCCTGTTGAAGAACAGGTCTCCTGCTAAAGAGACCTTCATTCTGTTATAGCTGTTATTCAGAAATATGGGTATTTTTTTTACTAGGATAAACATCCTTTGAACAAGCAAAAGAATTTTATTCATACCCAGAGAATCATACTAAACTATGCAAATAATCCTTCATATTCCATAAAAAGACAGTGAAATACCCACAGATAGAAGAGCTGGAATGGTTACAGTTAAATGGATGCAATTTTCAGTGAAACCCAAGTCCAAAACAGCTTACCTTGATAAGAATCCTTTCAGTTCCTGAAGATTTCTATGAACTGCTTTCTCACACTGCTGGGTTCTTTATTAGGATTACAGGGTTACTATAATAATAACAGACTCCATAACAAATAATTGTGCTGTTAAGATGTATTATTATAACATATTATTAAGAAGACCATGTCATGTTTTGTCTTTTTCTCATTATTTTTCATTTACACACGCTCATTTTTTTGCAGACATTACCATATTATTACTGCTTTATTATTGTGGAACAGAAATGCTGGAAAGCACTCAAACCACAGTTATGCATCAGCTGGACATGTGGCAAGGGACACACACTGACCCCAATCCAGGTTCCTTAAAATCAAATGCAAAACACAAAACAACCACTAAATTTAATGTACAAGTGCTTGAAAAATACAACCAGTAGCTCTAGGGTTACAGAGTGGGGACAAAGCTGGGGACTGACTGGGCCATGAAGGACTTGGGGGTCCTGGTAGAAAGGTAGGTTTTTACCATCTCCATCTCCAGAGGAGATGGAGGCTGAGCACATACTGGGCAGCAATAACCAGAAAGTACCTGCAGATGACAAGAAGTGATTCTACTTCTCTGGTAGTGCTTGTGAAGCCATGTCCTAGAGCAGGGTGTCTGAATACAAGAGCAGTGTGGACAAACTGAAATGAATCTAGTCAATGGGCACTGAGATGATTGGTTTGGATGCTATGATGAACAAAGAGAAGTCTGAGAAAGCTGGGTTTCTTCAGCCTTAAGAAGGGAAAGTCTAGAGGAGACATCACTGGAGACATTATTGCTGTCTAACAAAAGCGTGGGGAGGAGACAGTCAGACATGGCTCAGGGGTGCACAAAGCAAGAATGAGAAGTGGTGGGCACACAGGTTGGAACATGGGAAATTCCAAGTGATGAAAGGGGAAAAAAAAATAAATCACCATGTTGTTGGTCAAAACGGAAACACAGACACAAGTGGGTTATGGAATTTTCATTTCTTGGAGATACTGAAAATTCAGCTGTACCTGAACAACCTGAGCTAACTTAGATGTAAGCTGTGCTTTGAGCAGCAGATTGTACTAGATGACCTCTAGAGGTCCCTTCCAAACTGAATTATTATCTGAATCCATAATTTTGCTATTTCTCATTTATGTTAAAATCTCTTTACCCCAATTCTTGCAGTTGTTAAGGGCTTTCAGGTAAGTGCAAATAAATAAACAAAATATTCATATAAATAAGTGCAATGGGTAAACTACACTGCTATAGAAGGGTAAAAAGGAATCAGGTGCACCAAATCTCAGATTTGGCCATGAGTGGCCATCAGCTGGAGTCACTGCTCTGGGCAAGCTGATGAATGGAAAAAAAGCTCCCAGTCTGAACTGGAGTTGTTCATATTGCTTAAAACAGGAAAACTCGCTCAGCTCACATGCTGGAGTGTGTGCCAGTGCTTGTCACATCAGTGTCCAATGGGAGTTAGCCCCATACAGAGAAGATTCACTCATAGCCACAACATTTCTTTAAAACTTTCCACTTTCTTGGCAAATAGCTCCTCAAGGGAGCTGCACATGGAGTTGCATGAAAATTTCTGTGTCCCCGTTAAGACAACCTGATCTATTGTGTGTGTTCAATTGAGAGTAAATGGAGACAGACACTTCTGTCTGTCTCTCCCCTAAAGAAATAAGCTATCAAACTGTCTCTCCCCGTGCTTCCTGGGAGAAGCACATTGAATGAAGCACACAAGAGAATTTTTCATTTACCACTAAGCTTTTGGACTCCTTCAAATCTGCTCTAGCATCTTCCTCGTAAATGAGGAAAATTAATTGAAAATTGCTCTCAGCACAGAGAGCCCGACACTGGGGGAGTATTGTCTGTCCATGCTGTAGTGATTTGATTGGGGCTGCTGTCAGATGTTATATATGTTATGTTCAACTCAGCACTGAAAAACAGGCTTTGCCATTTTGCCCTGTTCTCACAGACAGGGAAGCTCAAACCATTGTTCCTGATTTGTTTTCACTTGTTGCAATCTTCATGCTGGTAATTTAACAACCTATAACTTAGACGAGGGTAACAAGAATATCTCTTTGAAATAATTCAGTGCAAAGGCGCATGAAAGGATAATTAATTCCAGTTTCATAGCACTGTGTGCATCCTGATTTATCTGCTGCCACAGTCATTTACTCTGTAAAGTTCAGTAGTAATTTTGCAGTATATATGGGCCTGCTCCATTGTCCCATAAATTGAAGATATCCTTTTGGATTCGGAGGACTTTGGATTCAGTTTTGTCACAATTCTCATCTCAGGATCTCAGACTGCTTTGTAATTACACCTAAATAAATCTTCACCATGTCTCACTCTCCTTTGTGTAACAACTCACTTTTTGCAGAGGGCAGGGTGGAATTTGGAGGCAGAGGATAAGAGGGGAATGCAAAGCCGGTCATAGGGCCTGGCTGGGGAGAGCTGCTCTCCAGAGGGTGCATGTGTGAAAACAGAGACTGCCTGCTCACACTCCCTGGTGACAGACCTGCACTTTCTTTTAGGACTACAAAAAAAATGAAAAGAAATCTGAGATATGCTTATTTTTACCTTCATTTCATTTGGCTATGACATACATATAATACACCTTAGAAGGAGTTCTTCTTTCTAATGCAGATACAGCACTGTTTAAAGTGTCATGGAGCCTCTATT
This sequence comes from Manacus vitellinus, assembly GCF_001715985.3. Classification (NCBI taxonomy): domain Eukaryota; kingdom Metazoa; phylum Chordata; class Aves; order Passeriformes; family Pipridae; genus Manacus; species Manacus vitellinus. The sequence goes on along the minus strand of NW_021940682.1, from coordinate 969,731 downwards.
TTGAGGGAAAATTAGGAGCAGTGTTTCAACAAAATTATTGGCATTTCCTGCAGCTTGCACAATGTGTGAATATGCTTAAAAAGAAGGGAAGAAAGTAATTTGTACAACTGCTACCAAATTAGGAATAAGTTTCACTTTACAATAAAGACACAGAGAAAAGAACCAGAAGTTTAAAGAAATAAGAGCAGTTAAACGTTTTGGTTTTTAAAAGAGATTTGGGGTCTTAGGGTGGAAATCCCGTTGACTATCTCATTTGTGTTGGCTTTGTTTTTGTTTTCAGACTGAGAAGGAGGAATGTTCCAGACATCTGAGGTTTCCTCACCTCCATCAAAACAAAAAAAAATACACACCCCAAGTTTTAAATGCAAGGAAACAACAGTTATAAGCCTACGATGTTTTCTTCAGATCCCACAAATTCACAAATACTGTGGATTTACAAATCCTTGGGACAGGTTTCTGTTAGACCAGGTAAGCTAGCAATGCCTGTGTACATATCTGGCAGGTATTGCTGTCGTACAGTTGTGAATCTGAACGCTCTTATGGTCCCTCCAGGGAGTTTCCCAGATTATCTATTCTGTTATTTCCAGTAACTGTTTGTTTGTTTATTATACTTGGGGATTAATTCAATCCCTTTTCTTCCTGTTTTTCTTATAGTCCAGAAATATCTGCATCATGAACGTGTTCCTAATCCACAGTTTGTTCATTCTAGGGGTTAAATCATCTGTGTCATGCTGTAAGACTTTCAGTCCTTCTCAGTTTTTCCTTTTGTCTCCATACAGCTGCACCAGCCACAAGCATTGCCTGATCCAGACCATTCAACCCCCCTTTTTTAAATTCAACAGCAGTCCGGGTGCCCTTTGGAGTGGTGAATTCTGCTGGCTGACACCACTCCAGAGGAAGAAGAAATTCTTCTCTTGGCCAAGTACTTGCTTATTCTTTTAACATAGGCTCATATAAAGAGGAAGGGCTGACATTATTTTTGTTACTGTTTTGCCTGATCTGGTGGGATACAGAGACTTTTCTCAGCACAGAGCCCTGGCCGTGCTAGGCACTGGATACATGTGTATGTGAGGACAAGTCCCAGACTTGAAAATCTCCCCCTTTTTAAAACTGAAACCGCAAAACACGTGGGAAAATGTTTCTGTAAACAAATAGGATGATTATTATTGTGTGTAAGCTCAGTTTCTTTCTTCAGCTCATTGAAAAGCATCCCTGTGAAGGGTCAGGAGGAGAGGGCAGCTCAGGTTTCTCCCACTTTCCATGGAGGCAGGAATGGAGTATGAAGCTAAGCTTCTGCATGAGACCCTTTCTGCTGATGTGCCTGTCACTTACAACGTGGCATGATGATCTTCCCCATCCTGTACCCCTTCCCCTCATCACCCCCTTGTGTCTAGGGTCATGGAGGGAGGGAGAAGTCCTTGTGCTCCTCGGATTCCCATTCATGGTGTGCCAATGAAGGGCATATCGAGGTCAGGGGCTGTCGGTCTTCAAGAGCACACCTCTTGTTTTTAGACCTCTGGCACAGAGGGGTCAAATACCTGGCCTCTTACTTCCCCTAGGAAGGACAGAAATGCTTTGGGCCCATCACTGTGTCATTGACTGCACTCACTTATAAAGCAGGGGGTGGAAGTGATGAGGCATCACAATAAAAATGAAAGGGAGAACGGGGAGGACTGATGGAGAGGGTTTTATGTGTAAAATCTTGTTATTGATGAAGGAGGAACATACAAGCCAAGAATCTTTTAGCCTAATTAAAATCTTAACATGCTAACTAATACACAACACACAGTTAATTAGCAGTAGTATAGTTACAATACACAAATATTCACAGTCCAAATTATCTAATTAATGTAAAATAAGTCCTATTAATTAAATGTTTAAAAAGTGTTGTACAAGTAAACTGACCTCACAAATCTACCCCTCATTCTCTGGTGTTATGCTTCTTTCCACTGCCTCACTGTGTCCCAGGGCAATGGCACAAGTCTTCCTCAGAAACAAAAGCAAGTAATGGATTTGCAGCAAGGCATCAGAGTCCCATGTGTCATGTCCCTGGGAACACCACCAGACCTCACTGTTCCTGCCCAACCCATAGCCCAGGACCTCATTTCAGCCCCTCAGGGCCAGAGGTCCCCCCAGGGGCGCTGCAGCAGGACTGGTCTCGAGCTCCCCCACAGCCCTGCCCTGACCAGCCACGGGGCCCTGGAGCCAGGCTCAAACATGGTCCTAGATCCTGACCCATCCCTAACCCCACAGTTCTTCCTGGGGCCATGTCTGACCCTGGCCCATTCACCAGGGGTGAATGTTTTATCACTCTGAAATCTTTAGTATCATCCTGTGCCTGTACTTCACTGGGCTGTATCCCCTGTCCCCACTTTGGAGGCTTCTGCTATCCTCCTGCTTCATTATACCAGGGTTATAAATATGTCATAACACACAGACTATCAGCTCATTACTATTATCTGTGTAAAAATTAATATGCCATATGGTTACACCATATGATCCTGCCATATGATTTTACTCAGCTCTGGAACTAAGTGAAAGTTAAATTCAGTTGAAAAAAGCTGATGGTAGGATGGCCCTTAGGTGATGGTACTCTCAAAGACCCCTGCACTATTCAGGTCTGCTGAAAGGCAGTGGCCTCCATCCAGGAGTTTTCCTGAGTACTTTTCCCATGCCCCAGCCATTTCTGTTCAATGCTTCCCAAGACATGTGCCACACCACTCGTGGTGCTCCTGCCATTGCTGCATCAGTGAGAGAGGGTGCCAAACACTATGAATTTTCATGAGCCCTTGGGTTAAAACCCACATGTTTGCAAGGTTTCTCTCTGGAATAATATGCATACAGTCCTCTAATATGCATAGATGTCCTCTAAAATCTCTCACCCCCTCTTTCCTAGGCAGGATAATTTTGGAGTACAAAAGGTTGTTCAGACCTCTGGAAGAACATTTCTCAGTATTGTCTGAAAACCGCATACTAAGGCTTTGCTTATTTCTTTAGTAAAAGGGGAAACTTTTTGTTTCTGAATGCACATACCTGCCATGAACTTTCAAGGTAAGAGATTATTATAAGCTAAGATTATGATGCTACAACATAGCATTTGAAAGAATAATTTTAACTTAAAAACTCCTGATGTGGTGGAGGAAGGAGAATGGCACACAAGAATAGTGATATGCTGTAAACTGTACAAGATGCTTCCCATGTTGTAGATATACACACAATATGTCCCATAGACTTTGGGATACTTTAGTGAGTTAGAGTGTGGAGTCATTGTCCTCAACTCCTTCATTTACTTGAAGCTGTCTGAGGAGAAACATAGGTTTCTGAACAAGAGGTTCATAGGTCTTTGAGGCAATCTCCTAGACAAACGTGATGAAACCAGGAGTAAGCCATGAGATAAATATGTGAGACAATTAAAATAGAATATTATCCCAGGCATCCAGAGTAAAGGTTCAAAAATTACTTTAAAATCGTGTATTGACTGGCACATCTTTTATATTCTGTTCTTTCCATGCCTCATCCATTGCTCTGCAGTGACTTCTGTAGTCACCGAGAGACAACAGAGACTGTGCAAAATTCAGCACAAATAATTGAACCCTGCTTTTCTAAGGCATGAGTTTGTATGGTTGTATTTATGTTCTCATGTTGTCTTACAGTAATGTGTATTGTGCTAGTGAGCGGTTAAGAAGTCATTGCAGTTCACATGATGAGCTTTGTGGGGTTAATTTCTTCTTCCAGGCAGATTTTTATTCAGTATCTGACAGTAGCCTTTAGACTGCTTGCTCAGGGTCAGGCTGCCTCTGGGGCCTTCAGCCACACTTTGTGGGCTCCAGGAGGGCTGCAGAACATCTGCTGTGGTAGGTGGGTTCTCCTTGCCCCAGCATATCCAAGCAAACAGATGTGACTACCTCAAGTATGAAAACCATCACTGGCTGACTAACGATCACATAACGGTAAGATTTAGTCTCCCTTTTAATTATTATTAGCCTTCCCTTACTTGTAACAAGCTCAGGGAAGGTCCTCTTTGATTTGGTGGTATGTGTGTTTCACATGCTGATATTACCACGGGGTTTGGGGTGCCTTAAGGCAAAATCATGGCTTCAAGTAATGCAGCTGCAGACCTGCCACATCTGTCATAGACTTAAGCAATTATGAACTTGGACATTACATATGTTTATCTGAAAACTGTATGGAAATTATCTCATGGACACTTTTCACAGGAAAGAAAAAGCTTGTAGAGTCTGGTTGAGTCTGTGACTGTATCTGCAGCCTCAAATGTGCCAAAACCTTCTCAGTCATAACTCCCAGGACCAGGCCTGTGACTGACTGTGTCAAATCAAATTCAGAGACGTTGCCCCATTTTTGTACAAGGCACTGTAATGGCCAGAGCACCATGCTGGGAGCTTGGGTTCCTGGGTCTCACTACAGCTCTACTTCCATGGGCACTGGATGCAGCATCCCAGCGTGATGGAGCCTCTTCAGCTCTGCCAGTGTGGTATGACCATAAATAATGAGTCATGCTCAAAACTCATGAGATTCATATATTAATTAAAACTCATGAGATTCAATGTGTTTAAAACTATACACACACACACAGTTATTTTATTTGCATTTATTGTTCTGTTTATTTCTGGTCTCCTAGGGTTATATGGTACCATCTTTCAAATTCTATAATTTTCATCTTTAATAAAAACACAACATAATCCAAGTTTCAGAACATAACTGTGAGGTTCTTCAGTATTAGATGAGCTTTGTCCATTCCTCCTGTACAGTGAAGCTTGTCTCTCCAAATTCATTGAAGCTGGTAAACAATTTTGAGGTCTGTGGCAAGAACTATGTAACCAAAAAATTGTCATTAGCATTATTAATTACTTCCCTCAGTTAATGAAATAATTATGCAATCAGAACAAAGCAAGTATATGAAAAAGCAGAATTTTAGGTGATCTACACAGTCTCTAAACAGGTCATACAGTTGAACCAGGCCCTTCTCTCCCTAAAAACAGAGGGACTATCATTTTCAAAATTAAAGTTCATCACAATTAACAATAAAAATACAGTTTAGAAAGTAATTTTGACCAATCTAATGATTTTAGTATTGTGGTAATGATATTTGATATGTTTTTCAGAAGCTTAAATTAGCCTTGTGAATGCCCCAAATCCTTTTAATTTGTTAGAAGAAAAAAGCCTCCCTCTCTGACATTTCTTTAGGAAACATGAAATCTATGAACCCCAAATCCACATAAAAATGTCAGCCTCTTTTTTTATCAACAACTCATGATCACTAAAGAAATGTATTGATTTTAGATGCTTGACTCAAGAACTCCGAAGGCTTTGGGATGAGCCATATGGTTAAGATTGTTCCCCCTCCTCCACCAGAGAAGAATAGTTCAAAACCCCAGAAGAGGAAAAAAAGCCCAGAAACTTAATATTCTGGCAAAACAAACAAAATTGTTTCTAGTAGTTACTTATTTTTCTTTGTGTCTGCCCTCTTTCTTCTCTTTTGAATTTGAGATATAAGAAAAACGAAATATCTGAGTTTTAATGCTCTATACAATAAACATACAAATGTAATAAAACACATCTGTCATGCTTCCCTATAAAGAGCAGAGTGTAGATACAAAACGACTGATTGTCTGTGTCTTATTTCATTTTTGCCTCTGTAAGATAGGAACATGGAAGCATCAAAATGCATAACAACATTTGAGTTTGCTTTGTAACCTGCAGTTTATTTGCTTAAATTCAATTAGAGTCTCATTCATCAAACACAGTGCAGCTCTTGAGAAGGGACAGATCAAACTCTAGTAACTATGAACGTGCTGAGCTTTGCCCAGATGATGTCAGTGGTTCAGATATGGCTTTTCTTACACCTCAGGTTTCTTTCTGGACGGGGGCCTTGACTTCCAAATCCAAGTGTCAGCTATCCAGCATTCAGTGCAGGGATTAAGTAATGCACAATTTAAGGATTTGGGTCTGATTCTATTCCTGCCAAAATAAATGGCAACACTCCCTGTGGCTCCAGTGGGAGAAAGGCCCTCTACATTACTTCACTGGCTGATTCCAATCCACATAGGATTGTGCAGAAAGAGCTGCCAGATAATTCATAACGTCACAGAGCCTTGTCTTACTGGAAGGCTTTTTATCATCACGCATTTAGCTTCAATCCTACCCATAAATTTATGTGGTTCGTAGTTGATGCATTAGTAGTTGGAAGGGCTGGATGGCAAGTTTTTAATTCATCAGTGGTGGCAGCTACAGGATGAAGAGTTTTGTGCTCAGGATGAAGTTCATTTACCCTAGTCAACCCAGTCAAATAATCTCCCTCATGGCTGTAACAATAATTAGGAACAAGGAATAAAAATCTGATAACCCCTGGCAGCTAGACTAAGGGAAAAATAGGGAAAGTCCGTGCTCTCTGACTTGGAAAGCAGGCACCACAAGGATCATGAGCAAATGGCTGATTTTTTTTCTCTTTCTTTTAAAACACCTAGATTTTCTGCAGCACAGAGTGGTCCCTCATATAACTTGGGCACAGGGATTCTCGACAGCTCTTTGAGGCAGTCTTATCTCTCACAGTCACTGGGAGCCTCTGTGGAGTTCCACACCGTGACTGCACTCTGACAGGCAGCTTGTTCTCACCAGATATATCTTCTGCCATATCCTCAAGCTCTTCCAGAGAATCATTTCTTGGGCGGAAATGAGACTTCTGGGAATTCTTTGTGCTGCTTTGGCTCCGTACCTGGGACGCAGTGCATGAGTCAGTCAGGAGTTTTCCCTGTGGTTCAGAACTGAGTCTGAAGTTCATTTTCTGTGAGGAGAGGGCTACAGACATGCTGGGTTCCTCCTTCCTTTGCACATTTAGATTGTGGGTAGCTCTCTGGTCTGCTTTACTCTGTGTACCTGAGTCAACTTTCCCCAGAAAGGTTATTAAAAAAAATGCAAGTAGCTCATGTAATTTCATATAAATCAACTAAGCACAAACTCTCCAATAAAAGAATTGACTAATGGGAAGAGAGGAGATCTTTTAATAATCTTTAATCCTTTTTTTTTCCTTTTGGGAGTGGTGGTGGGGGAATCAAACCCAAACATATCAGAGGGTTTGCCCAAAGCTAACTTTTGGGTAGCAAACCCCAGCTTCCTGATTGAGGTAGAAGTTTATAGAATGTCCTGAACATGTTTAGACCTCACTAGTTTTGTGGTCATTATGTTATTCACAGATTTGCTACTCAAATAGTAAATTTGAACTCAGAACATTTAATTACATTCACTTAGTGTCTTCTAAGAATGGTCTAACTATATATATATATTTATAGCAAAAAGGATGACATATTTAAGCAGAGTATTTTAAAACCAGACACAGCCAAAAGAAGCTCCCAATCAAACTGCAAATGACTTTGGGACTAGAAGAATCTCTATGTTTATTCTTCAAATCCTCTTACCTGCATAGTTTTCTAGATAGTACCGTGTTTAGCCTTGAGGAAAATGTTTTCTATAATTTTACAAAGGCAGCAAAAAAATACTTTCTGTATTTGCAATTTTTTTTTCTTTTCCACAGCATAAAGAATGGAGGAGCATGGACCAACAGCCAGTCTCTTTTGTTTCTCTCATTTGCTCTGGATTCCTCTGGGTTTACCTTGCATTTTTATGACCTAAATCAGGAACAATTCTGCTGTTTCTCACTGCGCTGCACAAGCCTTAAAATCAATGAAAGAATCAGGCTTGCTGTGTGTATTTTTCTTCTGAAAACTCTATGGATACGGCGGTGTCTGTTTTCAATGAGAGTGGAAATTCCGGTATCAAGCGGTTAATCTTAAATCCCCGGGCTCGCTGCAGCCAAATTGAACCCCTGCCCATCTATTTTCAGTGGAGCCTGAGCAGTGGTGCTCCCCTCGGGCCTGCAGGTTCGTTCCCCTCGCTGTGCCTTCCGTCGCGTGTGCACCTGCGAAGGAGATTGCGCCTGGCCGGGGCCGCGGCGCTTGGCCAAATTCCAGGCAGGAAGGGGGTTGGTGTCAGCAAACAGGCTCTGCTGGGCCTGCCAGACCCTTGTGTAAGTCATTCTGCAGGTTCCCAGCACGGAAAGTATCTTTAGGCTGTTCTACAACAGAAGGAAATGCTTTGGAATATTTTTTTCCCCAAACAAACATCGGTGAAATATCTTCTTCATCCCCTTGTGTTACAATGTTCTGGCTTTCTATCTGGGGTGATATTAACTTCTTAATCATATAAAATAATTTTATAAATGTCCATACCTACTGTACACAGTCCCTAAAGAGCAGAAGTAGAATTTATTCTTCCCCAAATCTTTCTCTCTCCCATTTATCCTTCTGGTTTCCCTTTTCTCATTCTCACATCCCACTTTTTTTTCTTTCCACGTTTCTCTTTATTGTCTCTGTTCCTTTAAAATATTTTCTTCCCAAGTAAAACCAAACAAAAATATCAGCCCACAGTGGTCTTCTGCATTTGTGTTCTGTCCTTTGTTAAAGGGAATTGGAGCAGGGGGTGGGCTTGGGCTGGTGTCCAGGAAAGAAGGGGGAAGAGAGGCACTGTTTATCCCTGCCAAGAGCTGAAGCAGTCCCCAGCCTTTTCTTTAAGAGCATCTCTTGTATTCCTTCCACCTCTCATGGGGTAAGCATTTTCATGTAAAAATTACTGTTATTATTTACCTAGGGAGAGTGTGTATGGAGTCTGGCATGGATAGTTTGGAAATGTCAGTTTAGATATCAGTGTTCCTCTAAGCTTCATTCACACAAAGTACCTTGGTGGCCTCTCCATAATCCGATTCTTTAAGACTTGAAGGTTTGTTGGAAATGAACTAGGTAAGTGTATGGTATCTGCACCTTTCAGTGCCTGTTTAGGTACAGAGAAGTGGACTTATTTCACAAGGTTTTTTGTGCCTTCCTGTTTTGTGGAGGGCTTTCTGGACCAGAAAAAATAGCAGAGACAGAACCATTAGAAGAAGATGGAGCATGATGAGGGACTCTATCAGCTCTGAGCCAGGAGGGGGAAGTTGCCTGAACTGTTTTTCTTTTTGTTTTTGTTTTTTTTTTTGAAGCAGGGTTAAGGTGAACTCCTAAGCAATTGTGGAGTGAGGCCCCACCTCTTCCAGCCTGACCTGAAGCTCGGGTTACTCTCTCCTGTCTGGTTCACAGGATCCCTCAGTGAGCCTCATGCTTGCCTGCTGCCCACTGCCTTCAGCCCTGACCCTGCCAAGGAGCCTGGCACAATAACAGTTTGTAGAGTTCAAACCTTATTTCAAGAAGATTTGCTGGCAAACACCAGGTTAAGGATGGACTAGACCACTTGAGAAGAGATTCAACAGCCAAACCACTGCAAACAGAAGCTGAGCAACATGGTCCTTTCCTCTTTTTAAAAAAGTGGTAAAATCCACGTCCTTCCTGAAGAAGCTGTCGGTGGCACGACTCTGGCAGTGATGGCTCTGACTTCACCTGCCTCTGCAAATGAGTCACAGAGTGTTATAAAAAGCGAGGACCTGCCAAGCCTCACTTCTTGGAACTGAGTGGAAATTTCAGCAAGCAGCTGCTCTTTCATTAGTTTATACTTTTCCTCTGCAGGTTCCTTGAAGAGGGCCTGGAATCACAGAAACTTTGCAAAGCTGTCCATACTTGGATAGCAGTGGCTCAATGGAAATGGCTGTTTGGTCTAGACAAGATTCTGATCTTCGTGAGGAATCTTGGTGAAGCCTGGAAGGAGCCTCGGGAACACAATTAAACAGGTGTGTAAGTCTTTCAGGATTGACAATTGAATCCTATCAAAAATCAGGAACAGAACCTTGAAAATCAGATTAGCTCTCCTATGCACTACCTGAATGGAGGCTATTTTCCTATTTCTGATGCTGTCAAAAGATTTATGTTTTCCAGCTTTTCTCTGGAGTCACAAAAGGCAAAAGCTTATTTGAAAGTGAAATCATTGAAAACCGAGGTTCTCGTGGAGCAACTCGATTTTAGGAGGGGAGTGGCTCGTTATGGAAATCACGGCTGTAGCGTGAGGACTTTGGCTACCTGTAAACGTGCCAATAGTATCTGGACACGGGACTATTCCCCTGTGCTGAGTGAAAGACACGTGTAAATGGTCAGAGTCGGAAGGAATGTGGTGCCAGATGGAAACAACATAAACAGCTGGGAGACTTCATCCGGGATTTCAAGCGAGGATGGGAGACTTACATTCTCGCCGTCCACTAGTTCCAAAGGTGGTTTAGATACACCTACTTCTCCGGGGAAGGATTTTGCTTTGGAGCGTCGGTAGGCTTTATCGCGTGGCTTTTTATTTAATATATATATATATATATTTTGGCGAAGGCTTGCGATGACTTTAAACAACTCCCGTATTTCAGCGCCGCTCCGGGGGGAGCTGCTGCTCAGCACCTTTGCGTTTGCGTGAGCTCCCGGTGAGGCGCGGCGGGAAGCGGCAGAGGGGCGAGGCGGCCCCGCACATCGCACAATTTCCCGCGGGCCGGGGCTGGAACGGGGCTTGAGGCTGGAACCGGGGCTGGAACGGGGCGAGGCTGGAACCGGGCTGGAACGGGGCTGAAGGCTGGAGCCGGGTGCTGGAACTCGGGTCCGGGGCGGGCGGCGGGCCGGCAGAGGGCAAGCTCCGGCTACCGCTCTCCGGCCGCTGCTCCCGGTGCCCGGCGCCTGCCCGGCCGCTTTCGGCACTTTGTTGGAGCGGAGGCCCTCCGCGCCCCCGGCCCCTGCCCGCATGCTCGCCGGCGGGCGATGCGGGGGAGCCCCGGGCCGTCGCGGCCCGGAGCCCCGCGGGGCGGCAGGAGGCCTCGGGGGCACAGGTAGGGGCTGGCGGGGCGGGAGAGGGATTTTCCCCCGGCGCCGAGCCCCCCCTTTTGTTCCGCCCCCAAGAGCCGGCGGGGCAGCGCACGGGGTGGGAACGGGGCGAGTTGCGGGGCCGTGACCCTCGCCGGTCCGCGGGGCCGCCGCTTCGGGCAGGGGGGGGCCGAGAACTCCTCCCGGGCTTTTGGGCACGAGCGCCTCGCTGCTGCCGCCGTTCCCCGCCGTGGCTTTATACCCGCGTCCCTCGCCGTGTGTGTAGGTGTGGGTGTGTGTGTGTGTAGGTGTGCGTGTATTTTCCCCCTCCCGCTGCGGTAACGCCGCCGCACCTTGCCCGCGGGGCTCCCACGGGGCTGAGGATCCGCCGGTGCCCTCCTCCTCCTGCCTCACCTTCGACCAGGTGACTTGCCTTTCAGTCCTTATTGTGGTATTTCTTCCCCGGTGTTTGAGCTGGCTTTTCCACCTGTGTTGCTGGTATCGCGCGAAGGGGCAGCTTTCGGGTGAGATATTCCTGTTGCATGCTTGCGTTTCTTCGGTGCTCTCCCCCGCTCTCTTTCGTCTCCCCCGCCGTTTAGCCCTTTCCCTCTATCTGATAACTTTCCCTGGCGTTTTTCCTCCTCCTGCCCCTCTCATCGCCATGACCCGCGCTCCCTGCCAGCGCGCAGGTGACCTGGACACACGATGGAAAACAGGTTCGTGGCATTTTGCGGCATGATCTAAGGTGTTCCTGTCCCCTTGTAACCTCAGTAGGGTTGCACTGTATCCATGAAAAGCTAGGCATCGCAGCTTCCACTAAACCGTAGTTTCAAGCCAGTGAGTAGCAGGCAATAGAAGAAAGGTTGGAACAAGTTTTTCTTAAGGATGTTGGTTGGGAACCGATCCTCCCACTCAGAAATTGCGCTTTGCCTTGGCTAATGGGTCTCGTACCCTCCAGAGCTACAGACGTGCAGTAGTGGTTTGACCTTTTGTGGAGTCTGCTTTGTTTACTTGAGGTGAAGTACTGAAGATAAAAGTCCTGCTGCTCTGCGTTGTGTCTGCTGAAATATTAACCAAATGATGGATCTCACGTGCCTTTGCAGCGTAGATTATATTAATAATTAATAATAATATTAATTATGCCTCTCCATCATCAAAAATAAGGTCCTCCTCCCTTCCTATTGACCATATTCCTTCTTGTTTGTGATTGTGCAATGACTATATGTCAGCTACAAAAGTTGCTTACATGGGAGAACATAAAAACGACCATTTTTGTTGTTAGCAACTGGAAATACTGAATCAGCATTGTGTGTCCCGCCTCCTTTCCATGGAAATGCTGCTACCCTTGCCCTTCGAGAAGAAGCCTCTCCTAGGCCAGGCTGGAAGTGAGTGTGTACCCTCTCAGCGAGCAGTGGGGATTGCAGAGAGCTTACAGGGTTTCCAAGGTGTAAGGGAGACGCAGCCCATCTCCTCTTGATTCACAGTTCACAGTGAGTGTAGCCTCATTAACATGCAGGTATCATCAGGTAATGAGATACTGTGCTCAAGGCTCCACACAAGCAGGTTTGCAGCTGCTGGTTGCTTTTACTGGGAGAGACTGTGGAAATACAAGTGGCTTCGGACTGTAATTGTCCAGCTGGCTTGTATTGTCAAACAACTCATAATGGCTGCAGTATTGAGTTGTGCCTTCTCATAGCTCAGAATGTATGTTTCTGACTGCCTGTAATTTTGGAAGCAGTCAAAGCATCCCATTAGATTTATTTGGAGGGAGGTAACACCCCACAGGCAACGACACCCAGTAGTGATTAGGTGCTGTGTTATTTATAGCAGTAATAGAGAGGGCAAGATTAGGCTAAAGTTACTTCTGCTGAGAAATGTGCGGATGGAAAAAAAAATACAGAATTTTTGCACTTGTTGACAACTAAATTCTGAAAATACGGTTTATTTTCTTTCTATCCATAGTCCAGCTGTAAATGGTAAATCAATCACATTAACTGTGGCATTTTTTTTGTCCTGTGGGTAAAAACTAACATCAAATCTAACATCTGAAGTTAAATAATTGGAGGATCGATGAGGATCAAAATAGTTTAAATATATAAGAACTTCTAAATTACTGTGGTGAGAGAAGACTTGAAGTCCACACGATGAAGGCTGCACTGATAAAGTGTTTGCTAACTTCGATTTCAGTGTCTACCACTTGTTGCCCTTATGCTCCTAGTTACAGTTCCTGCATGTCTTCTCATATGGTGAATGACTGGTCAGTGGTGCGAGGTTTTCTAGAGGACACAGCTTTTAGCTATGCCAGACAGAAAAAGGAAGCCCTTTGGTGTGTGACCCATCCTGAGTCTTCTCTCTCTGAAGTGGGGCTGGTGACCAGAAAGAAAAGACTTAACTCCTCTTAGCTGTGGTGCTTATGGTGCAGTGTGAGTGGCCCCAATTTGTATCTCCATCCAAAAGGAATCGGAAAGTTTCTTTGCTTGTGTGTTTTCTGCACGTGGATGGGTCTGCTTCCACATTTCGTTTGAAACCAGGGTTTCTTCCTGCTTTCTCACTTAACAGCATCTGGTTCTGTATCCCCTCTGTCCATGGGGATTCAGTTTTCATCATTCTAGTCCTGAGCTGGATTCCCAAGGAGGCTAATCAACAGCTCATGGTTAGAAGGCTTTTCACTGATTTTTGTGATGCCTGAAATACCCTTTTTCCTCATGGTAGGGCCATACTTACACAGAACCCATAAAATTAACAGTGAAGTTGGTATATTTTTCAAGGTGAAAATTCAATATATGAGACTCATAGCTTGTTCTCAGTACTAATTCTGTAGTTTTTTCAGTATTAAATCCTTTGCGTTACCAGAAACTAGAATTCCTAGAATACCAGAAACTAGAATTGGAGAGGGATTTATCTGATGCCATTTTATCTTAACTCCAGAGTTGGATTCTGATTTATCTATCGATTTATTCATCCAACATGCTAAATTTCTCGGTTTTGTACAGATCTTGATTTAACTCTGATACCTAGGAATTTCAGTTTTCCAGTCTGGATCCCAAGATTTTACATTTTGCTGGGAACTTCAGTCCTGAACAACTTCTGAGTTTCTCCCTGCGGTGCCCATGGAGGAACTTCGGTTTAAAGTTGTAGGAAGTTTTATCTAAGTCAGTGAGACCGTTTGGGGTGTGTGTAGAAAACATTTGCATAACTATTTATAAAACAGAGCTCTTCAGTCACTGAAATGGAATGTTAAGGTGTCTTTTATAGCTCTTGATACTCAGAGATCCTGCATAATTGCTTGTTCCCTGGTGAAGTTAGTCACAGCCTTCTTGGAAAGACCATGATGATGTGGGAAGAAGCAACCATCACATCTGTTTTGTGGGGAGGGACTTTTTTTTTTCATTTTTTTGTTTCCAATTGCGTGTCAGGGACACTGGGGGGGTAAAAAATGAATCACAAATGGAAATGTTATTAACATTAGCTCTTTAGGATCTGTTTTCATTTTGAGCTGTGACCATAAGCCCACAATCACTAACACATGCCTTTGATTGTAACGTCAGTTTTAGTGAAATTTTTAAATATTAGCCAACTCAGGGCCTTGAATTGCTACTAGTTAAACGCTTCCAGCCCTTTCTTCCCTTTCCTCTCTATGCCACTGTCTCGGTAATTAAAGTTAGGCATGCTGTGAATCTCCACAGGGTTGAGATCTAACGTGGAAATAGCAAATTACAAATTACTTTCTTCGCATTTATTATCTTTGTCTTTTTATGAATAGACTTCAGCAACCTTATGCATTCTGGATAGACAGAGTTAGCAGATGTGTCTAGCCTCAAAGGTTCAGAGTTTTAGTATTTTCCATGAAGTTATCCATTTCTGTGGGATTTTCTGTTGTGCAGTTTTCTGATGCGTGACAGGCATCTTCATTACTGTGGTGACAGGGGATCCTACTTGTCTTTGTTCTTAAAGCCTCACTCACGTTGTTGTTTTGACCAGCCATGGAAATTGTCATGTTCTGTGTAAAACTACAGCAGAAAGCAGGAAATCAAAACCAAACAGTGTGAAACTCTGAGCTGTACAATGGTGAACCCTTTGTAGTGTAATGCTGCAAAACCTTTGAGTATTTCAACAGAATATTTAGAAAAAAAGTCATAAACTTTAGGAATGGTATCTGTTGAGTGAGGGTAGGGATTATGAATGTTCAGTCCTACTAAAAATAGGTTTTGTACAGATAACGTGGTGTTTGGTTTTGGGGGGGATTTGATTTGTGTGTGTTTTGTTGTTTTTGTTTTCTTTTTAAGAATGCGTTGGGTTTAGATGAGATAGAGGATTTGTCTTTTAATAATCCAAAATGTTACAGCTTAAGCATTTTCTGGATTTCATAGATTAGCACTGCAGGTAAGGGAACATCCAATTTCTTTCAAGACTTCCATAAGCACAGAGGAATTGTGTTCAGCTGACTTAGTGGTGAAGCTGCCAGAGCTGGTTCTTGGGGTGGGGGGCTGGAGGGTGCTGTAGCTGCTGGATGCTACAGGCTAAATCTACTGCAAGAGTTTCACTGTAAGCCTTAATGTCTGTAGCCCAGGAATGTTTGTAACTGGAAGGTAAGGGGATGACTCCTGGGGATTTGTGTCTATTACTTTCATTTCTGCTCCTACATCTAAAAGCATTTTTAAAGATGGACCAAGTAGAAAAACAGGCACAGGGCTTGCTGCTTCTCCCATCAATACTCCCTTCTCCTCCCACTCACTTTCCGGCAATTGTCCCAACTGCAAATTGAAGCTGAAAGTGAGGTGTTTGCAGTACCTGTTTGTTGCTCATTAGATAGGCCCAGACCCATTAGGAAACGGTATTTAACGTGCCACACCTTCCCGAAACAGCTCCATAAATATTGATCTAAAAATCATGTGAAATACACGAGATCACAGAAGGCCATTTGCCCTTCAATACTTGCAGATACCTGGTGACATACAGGATTACCCCAATTTTATTGATGTTTTAACTTTAAGTAGACTTCGATGCTGCTGTGATTTGTTCCCTTAACGCTCCTAGTGAATTTTATTTCACCTGAAACGTGAACTTTGTTTAATGAGCACTTTCTTTCATTCTGGGGCATTTGAGAGGGCTTAAATCATCCCTCTGAATGCTCCTTTCATGAAGACTGAAGACTCTGCTCTTCATTCTCATGTACTCTTCCTTCTTTTGATACTTTAGCTCTTTTTGCTTGGTTTCAAAGTGTGTCTGAGGTGTTGTCTTCTCTATTTCCTGAGTCAAAGGTCTCTTTGTTTACAGTGTAAATTATAATTTGGAGTAAATAGCCTTGAGAAAGCCTTAATTTTCTAACCCATAAGGGAGTTAACACTTGGTGTTTTGGGGAGTTAAGTATCTGGTTAATGCAGAGATTCATCAGATTCAGCAGAATCCCAGTGTACATCATAGAAATATTTTTGAATGCCCAGTTCTGTTATTCAGAGCATGTGAATGTGAACCTTTGTACAAAGAGGGAGACATTCATCTTGTTTGTTGAGTTTTTCATGTAGCTGAGTGCATTTGACAGTGATCTAGCAAAGATAATGCAATGAAACTGAGTTACATCATGAGGAGTTTGTGATATCAAGTTGTAATAAAATTCAGCTTGATGATCTGCTGTGCAATTTTAAAAATTACATGAAAAAGTCAACCTTTTATAGTTGTACCTCTGAAGTAATTTTCAGCTTTGTACATATCTTGAGAAGCCAGTGAGTGTATTATACTGCCTTCAGTTGGAGATATAAATATACATCTATATTTCACATTCAGAATTGGGTAGCAGGCTCTGTATTTACATATATGTTTTCTTTTTCCATGTCATCTCAGACTCGCTTTTCCCAAAGTGGAATTACTTATTCTCTTCACTTCTAGGATTATTTATTGCTTGGTGATCTTCCTGTGCTCTCACAACCTCAGTGTAGTGTTGGTTTCATCTTTCTGTTTCTTTTTCTTCCTGTATTCAAGGATAAAGACTTGTCCAGGGGTGAGGGCAGAGGGGTGGGAGGGTGGGGTCTGTTTCTGTTTTAGCTGCAAACTTCGTTTCAGGTAATAAATCCCAACTAACTGGTCATTAGCCTCGTGGTGCTATCTCACACACAGGGGGCAGGACAGGGGAAGGAATCTGGACTTTGCACCTCAGTGTCCATTAGGTAAGTCAACCCTGTGTGACCTCTGCCAAGAAACAAACACAGCTTCTCCACTGCAGTCACAGTTTCCCTTCTCATGGTTGCTTTAGGGATAATGGACTGCTGGATTTTGAGCTTTACCTTCAGCTTGGTCTCACTTCCCCCTGCTCAGCCTGCCCCCTGGCTCAGCTATTACTGTTTTCCTTCCTCCTTCACTTGCCTGAGTCATGTTCCTCCACCATCTTCTGTATTCTGATCCATCCTACACTTGAGTTTTGATGTAGCTTTAGTCTCCTGTTGTTTGCTTTTTTAATTTTTTTATTTATTTATTTAACCCCTAAGTTTTCCCTACTCTTTTTGTTTTGCATCACTCTTTAATTGCACTTCATGCCACTCCTTGCAGTAAAGCTTTTCTCTTACTCACAAACCAACTCTTTTTCCCCTTTTGTGTCATTAGTCTTTATTCCAGTGTCTTTTGAAAAGTATTTCAGACCTATAGATCCCAGTGGGGAATATTGCATTTGAAATTACATGGGTAGTCAAGTCTTTGTGGGTTAGAGTTTTATAAGTAACGTCTTCTTTAAAGGTTGAACGCTGTGTATTTTGTCTAGGCAATAATTTTAAGCTCTCTTGAAGCAGTTCTAGAGCTCAAGACCTGAATGGGAGCTGTTAGAGTGTGTGTAGGCATTTGTTTTCCCTATGTGAGTGAGGTGTCTAATACACACAAAAAACTCTGTTCAATAAATGTCTTACTGAGTATGAATGTGAGATCTCAGAAGTGCCTTCAGTACGTGGTGGAATTTTTTGTTCTCTGCTTAGGTTTTAAAGTTTTTCTCACTTCTGTATGAAAGCTAAATGTCAACATGGAAGGAAACAGAAGGATTCATATCTGCCTTAAGTAGTGACAGAGCAACATATTGCCCTGGGGGAGAACCAGGTTGCCCTTGAGTCCCAGTCTTGGTGGCGACCACTTGAAATCATAATTTTGTGCAGCTTGTCAAGTGTTTGACTTCTGCAGAGGGACTTGTGGACTTCCAGGCTGGGGGTCTGGCAGGTGGAATGATCCCACTGGCCTGTGCAATCCAGCCTTTTGTGCTCCACAGTGGCTTAGGGCAGCTGGCAGCAGGGAGCTGTGTCTTCCCAGGGACAGGGTTTGCTGATTTTTTTTTTATTATTATTATTTTTTTTTTGAGGGGGTGGATGCTCAGAGCATGAGAGTTTATGTCCCACTGGATTCTTTGAGTATTTTAAGCTGTACTTTTATAACTCTGAAAGTTCTAACTGTCCCAACATCTCCATTTCCTTTTTTTAAATAATCTAAGAACCTAGATTTTGGAAACAGCTGTTTTGTCTCTTTGCCTCAGTTTTCCTGTTAATAAACAAAAAAAGTATCTGTCTCTTAGGAGTTCTGTGAGGCTTAATAAGCAAATGTTTATACAGCCTTTTGAAGATATAAAGCATCATATAAATGCTAAGTAGTATTATTATTGCCACCAGCTGCTTTGTTGTAATTGTAGTAATAAAAGCCTCAGTACTGGTGGTTCCATTGCTGCTGTTCTAGGTACAGGTTTTGTGAACACTGGAGACATTGAGGGTGGTGGTAAAGTGATGGTGTGGATCATACTGAGGTACAATGTGTGGGACAGCTATGAGATCTTTGTGGAGCTTTCTTGAAAAAGAATTAAAAACCTAATAACAAAAAAAGTAAAAGTCCATAACTGGGAAAGAATACACTTCTTCTGCAGTATTCCAGCATTTACAGGTCCCAGGACTAACTAGGGGGTGGTCTGTGCTGTGTAGTGTCTCACCTGATTAGGAATGAGCTGGCAGCAGTTGCATTCATAACATTGGCATATAAAAGAAGGCATCTTTTGGAGATGATTGATAATTGGTAGTATGGGAAAAGAGACAGTATAAATCACAATGAGCCTTTAGGATTTCTTTTTTTTTTTTTTTAGGTCTACTTTTGTAAAACATTCATGACTTAATGCTGAGCTATTTTTATGAATGTTCTTGTGCTTATCTCGCATAACCAGCTTGTTAAAAGCGGATATGAACACTTTTTAAGCCTCTGGCTTATAAATTGTGAGAAAGAGAAAAGAAGATTGATTCCAACAGGCTTGAAGGTGGATTCATTTCTCTTCTAGTTAGCAAAATAAGAGAGAGAGGGAAGAATTAAACTGTAGACTCAGTGAGCCAATCAGTTCCAGCCAGGTTGAAAATCATGAGATTTAGCTCTAATGTACAATGTAATTGTAAAAGTCTAACTTGAAATAAATGCAGGGGAATTCTGTTTTGGTAAATTGATGATAGTATCTCCAAGTTATTTCTGCCTGAAGTAATAAGAGTGTGAAAAAAATAAAGTAATAGCAAAGGAGCAGTGCGGGGGAACAATTATTTTGCTAACGTCTCCTGAGGATCAGAGGGGGTTACTTGGTCATATTATAAGAAGAATATTGTGGTGCTTGAAGATTGGAGAGGATTGATTATAATTGTGCTTTGAAGAAAACTTCTCTGTTCTTTTTACTGTAAACATCTGAGATAAGATGGAAAAGTTTGGATGAATGCAACATCTGCAAATTCTTTCAGCATTCTTAATTGCTTGTTAGAGATCTTGATTTTAATATTAGCAGATATTTCTGGTGGTTTTTAGGGGGTTCTAGTTTACTAAGTGGGGCAGTCTACTTGCTGTAGGCAGTTTATCTGGGTCTAATCGTATCTTAATATTTAGTAAAATGCTTATTTCCTAATAGTTCTAATTGTGAAGACCTGAGTTAACACATTAGAGAAATCACACAAATCTGGATTATGGATGTCATCATTTCAGTGTCTGTACTGCAAGGAGTTTTAAAACATAGATGATGCAAAGCAGGTAACTGATTCAGTCTTTTATGTGTAAGCAAATTTTCAGGCAACTTTGAACATTATTAAACAGCGAGAAGAAAAGGCACCAGACCTTTTTGATTTTTTTTTTTTTTTTAATGTTAGGGAAATCTTGCTTTAAAAACAGCCATAAAATGTACAACCACAAAGTTGTTCTGCATGGAAATAGAAGCAGTTGAAACACCTATAACCCTGAGGCCCATCTGGAGACATCCCAAATTCTGGATGGTAGGTTCAGAAAAGATTACTTTAACTGCTCAAAATATTTTCAGTAGCCAAGTGGAAGACAATTCGTAGCATTGTATTAAAGCTGTTCTCTCTTTATTGTGTGAGACTGGTGACACCTCATTTTGCATAAAAGTCTGGGTTTTCTTGACAGCTGTAGGAAACAGCAACTATTCTATGCTCCCTGTATACAGGAATTAGATAGGAATTTATTTTTCTGTTATCCTAGGCTGTAATATATAGTAGTATAATAGCTATCTTTTGAAGTACAAAAAATCTACCTCAGGGGCTATCATTTTAAAGCATACTACGAAGTGCTGTTTTAATAAGGTTTGCTCCTTGCACATTTAAAGTGCAAGGAAATGTGTGTTGAAACCTTGCTAATCCTTCATTTGCACAAAGTCTTTGGCTCATTCCCTAACTGTCAAGGAATTAATGGTGTGCTTCAATGACATCTTGCATTACTAGATTGTAATTATTTTTACAAGAGATTCTGCACTGCATTTGATGGTGCTTTATGAATTATCATAATAGATAAAATGAAATTGCTGTTGTCAAAACATACGAGCAAAGTGATCTGATTCCCGTTGCTCGTGTATTCACTGGCTCGTGGAATTAAGTGATATCCAGTGGACTTCCAAGCTGTTCACACAAGTTGGTGAGGTTTGCTGTGTTGTGCTGTTTTGCTTGTACTTGTGACAAGTTAAACAATGGTGTAGCTGACAAGGAACAGCTCCATTGAGGAGATGACAGCACATCTCTCCTGTGCTTCCTCCTTTGGCCCTGTACTTGAAAAGGGAGCAAAAAGGCAACATGCATATTGGTTCACTTAATGAATTCAGGTCCTCATCTGACCCCTGATGGCGTGACCTCTGGCAATTATTGTATGGAAACAGGCTTTGAATTAAATTATCACAGCCTACAGTAGAGGTGTCAGGACAGTGCAAACATATCACAGCTGATTTTAACTGTACTCTCCCAGTACCAGAAACAGGCTCCAATTGCATGGGGCACGGTGGTCTCCATGTCTCTTGGCTGAGGATGGAGATCCTTGCTGCTGTGGCTCACTGGGTCCAGTACCCAAACCTGGGAATGGTGTCTGTACTGTGGACACATCTTCTATCTGTGTGCTTTCATGGAGATCTGCACCTGGCTAAAGCAGGCCATACTGAAGATGTTTTAAGTGTACATCATTTGATGGAGTCAACAGCATTAAATTTTGGAATATCTTGGTTTATAACAAATATTTGTATGGTCAGACTTCCTCCAGATCTTAGCCAGTGACTGGAGGCTCGTTGTACTAGGCCCTCAATTTCAAGAGAATGTTATTATTTAAACATTGTGTCTATTTTTGAGTCAACTAATCTATAAAACCTGTTTAAAGCCACAAGAGATCATGGCAAATCTAGTTCGACCTCTGGAGAGTATGAAGGAGGAGAGTTTTGGCCTTCTTTTCGTGGTAGAAAAATATTAATGAAGTTTTCTTGTCCTTCCTCTCAGATGAAGATAGGCACAGTAATTTAAACTACCTGCCCCTGACAAACACTGGCATTTTCCACTAGGTACATTAGTGAATTTTCAGTCATTCTGTGTTTGAATCTTGTGAATACCAGTATGTGGTACAACCCTCTAAATGCTATTGTTTGTGTGTGTGTATATATATATATATGTGTATGTATGTATGTATGTATATTTTGTCAAACAGCAGATGGAGTCCAGATTTCCTCCTCTAGATACAGACCTTTTCCTCCAAAGCCTCATAAGCTAAAAGCAGCTGCTCCTGGAATCTCTACTTCTTCCTCTTCATGCTTCACTGTATAAATTGTGTAAACTCAAATCAGAAGGTTACCACTGTAACTTTCTATGCATAGTAATTTTTTGCTCTCATGGCAGACCGAGCCACTTCTTTGCAAAGCAGTTTGTAAGAGTTAAAGGCTATATTACCCTGTGGGGGAAATCCATGGAAGTGTTGGGGAGGTTCTTGTGTAGGTTCACTTTGACTTTTGAGAGATTTGGGGCCTTTCTACCTCCTAGACCATGGAACTTGAGCTGTTCAGGGACTGGGATGTCCAGATGCTGTGCTAGTACTTCCAGTAATGCCAGCAATAACACTTTTTCTCTATGGTCACATCTCCCTTATAGCTTCTACCAAACAAGGTTTGCAGATGTCACTTTAGGCAATCTAGTAAATTCAGTCCAAAAATTGGATTTGCGTGGGAACGTGTCACAAGTGATGCAAGTCCTTCTTGGTTTTATACCCTCCCTCACAGAGCTTTAGTGCAGTGACTTCTTTAGGATGTAAAGAAAAGTGCATGATAATTTTACAGATGACCTTGCTCTTTATGGGCTCCCTGCGTGGGACTCTAGCTTCCAGTAATGAGGAAATGTTCATGCCATGATGACATAAAACAACAGAGACTTCCAGTAATTCCCCTGTTCTTAGCCTGTGATAGACATGTGCCTTCAGGGATCAACTGACCTTAAAAATTATGCAGATCTGGAGCTTGGGGTCATTTTTGTTGTGCAGAATTTTTTTTTGTTTTCTTAATAGGCATTGGGGTGGTGATATTGCACTCACTGGTTAGAAACTGTATTTGATTAGCCTTCTCATCTAGGTGTGCACTCTCCACTCTAGGCAGATATTCCCCCTAGAGCTCCTAGAAATGCACTGAGTTGTTGCTCTGGAAGAAAAAAAAAAGGCAAGTATTTTGCCCTCTCTTATTTTTCCCTCATTTGTGCCTTTAAGACAGTATGTGTGCATACATTCTGCTGTCTTCTGCAGTCAGTGTATTCCAGACAGTGGTACAGTTCATGTGCTGTGAACCTGGTGGCACATAGGATCTGGTGTGCAGTAGTACTCAAATGTTTGTGGCTTAGCAAGAGGT
Organism: Manacus vitellinus; assembly: GCF_001715985.3. Classification (NCBI taxonomy): domain Eukaryota; kingdom Metazoa; phylum Chordata; class Aves; order Passeriformes; family Pipridae; genus Manacus; species Manacus vitellinus. The sequence goes on along the minus strand of NW_021940682.1, from coordinate 946,829 downwards.
CTTCTCCCCCTTTGCTGGATGAAGAGGAATCTTTAGTTTCAGAAATTACCAAGTATTGCCTAAGACTTCCCTTCACCTGTTTGAAGGTGTTTTTCAGCCCATCTGGAAAAGCTCAGGGATAAACCTTGGTAGTGATGTTTTTGAAGGAGTTGGTTCCGCTGTGGGTGAGAGGGTTGATGCTGGATCAGAACCTCGATCTCTAAATACCTTTTATGTTCCACTGATATTAATGGAACAAATTGTCTGTATGCCTGTTTAAATTAAGTCACTGTGAGATTGAGGCTCAAAAATCTCAAATTAAAAAACCGACATCCCACAACAAAACAACAAAGCAAACCCCAGGAAAATTTGTGTGCTTGTTTTATTAATGGAAACTTAGATCATTTGGAAACAATTTAAAAGAATTTGTCACCAGTTTTGGTTTCATTTTTTTTTCTCTCCTCATCCTACTGTGAGACACATCTTCTGTTTGAAGTGTGTACTATTTTAAATGAGCGTTATGTTTTCATGAAAACTCTGCTGGGCAATATCTATCTCCAGACACAAAAGCAAATAAACCAAGAGAAACCCTCTGTTTATCTGAGATGAGAGGACTGTTTTGAAAAAAAAGGAGAGAGAAAGAGCATATAAAACAACCTAATGGTCTCCTTTGTCTCTCTTTAATGTTCCTTAATGTTCTTCTGCAGTCCTCAGGAATTCCACTATCTCACTGGTGTGTCATTGGAGTACATACTACAAAGAAATCTTAGAATGCTGTTTTTTAGACTGTATAGTGAAGAAAAGCAGGGAGTGCTGCAATACATTGTTTGATATATGTTGATTCTGATTTTACTCTGTTTAGCTGTAGGTTTCAGATGAGAGGTGGAAATTCAGAGTTGATGTAAGTGCTTAATGATGGATGGTGTCTTTTGGATGCTTCCTGCGCCTTACTGAAGTAAACTCGAGGACTAACATCTTTTTTTTTTTTGTGGCTGTTAATTTTATATGTAGCTGAGATCCCTACATGGTTGGCTATTTGGGATTTCTAATGGATTAAACTTGGCAGCTTATCCTCAACTTTACTTGCTATTGTCTCAAACAAAGCTAAGAAGCTTACTGTAAACTTGTCTAAGCTCTTCTCAATTGAAATCCATCACAGTTTCCAGCCACTTGCTAGGTTGAAGAATCATCTGTCATATTTGAGTATTGGCATTGTAGAGGTGGGTGTGTTAACAGTGGTGAGTGATGTGGAGATGAAGTGGGGGAATAAGCAGAATGGTAATGTTGAGGGCTCGCTTCGTCTTCCCTGAAAACTTCAGGATTTGACTGTGGAGAGCTAGGAGAGCTTCCAGGGTGCCCAACCATGAGGCACTTCAATTTGTTTTCACTCAAGTCTTTAGCTAGAGTTACCCCTGTAAAGGCTGACAGTTAAATGGAAAATTAAATTAACATTGTTGATTTTCTTGCCTATGAGCCTTGTGTTTTTCATAGCACTCACTGCATGGATGAAGCATATGGATGTAGGGTTTGTTTCCATGTATTTTTACAGTCTCCAGATCTTTTGCACTGGCTTCAGATCTCTGTTGCCAGCTACTAGACAGTGAAAGCCAAAATGACTGCCTCAATGATCCCTGAAAATTAAATCTCACGTGATGATAACAAGTGAGCCTCTGACAGTGATAGCAAACAGTGGTCTGGAGTGGGGATGTCAGTGCTGCTGCTTGCCCAAACCAGAGCTTGTAGCTTTTATCCCTCTTTTGCAAAGCCCTTGGGATTCTTCTCTTATCTTAGTTCAGTCTGCTAAGTCTTGTGAAAACAATAAACTGGCTCACCTCCAGCAGTACTGTGATTTTATCTTGAATTAATAATAAGTTGTCTCTTCTCACAAAGCGAGTATTTTAGTTTGAAACTAAAATTTCTTTATCTTCTCGAGGATTCTAACATGTTAGCTAACGTGCTAAATATGGTGGGGGGGCTTTTTCTGATAATCCTTGTGCTATCAGACCCCTTGATCTGCCCTGGATTTTAATGAGTCATTTAAAAGCAGAGCTCTAGATTAGCAACTTGACTGTGATGCTCTCTCTCAAATCAGTTACCATTTTGAGAATGACATCTGAGTCTGCCTATGTTTCTGCATGACTGGAAACTGTCACTACTCATTTAAACTTGTTAGTGCTGGAAATGGATACGCTGGTTCATCCAGCGGGGATGAAACTTGAGGCACCAGCATTCAAATTTAAATGTTGTTCCCAGGAGTAAAGGAAGTGGTGACTCTAGTGATGAGGGCTTGGACAGTTAGCAGTGAGACCTGCACTGCAGCTCAAAGAGGTGTTGGGCACTTTGCCTACAGGTTGCTAAAAGCAGGTCGTGGCATTTTTTGACAATTCAAGAAAATAGAGTGCTCTAAGACAAAAGTTTAATCAGAGGATACAATGCTTTAGCTGTAGATTATACCATGGAAGACACTAAATTTTTCTCTCAAGAGGAACCTCAGTTGTGAATACTCCTTTTGGGGAGGAGGAGGAAAGAGCATTTGAGAATTCAGACTTTTCAGAGAGCAGGTGCAAAGCTCTGATTTGAAGCCAAGCTCCTGTAATGGCTCTTGAGAGTCTGCACATACACTTAAGGTATGCAAAATGATTCCTAAGAATACAGACCTGAGGAATGAAGGTCGTGACCATCCATCTAACTTTAAAGGACCCGAAGCACTCAGGATGTGTGAGCACTGCTGGCATGGTCCCTTTTTTCATCTGAAAGGGCTGTGAGCCAAAAGAGCAGAAAGACAAAAGGAATCCCTGGGTGACTCCAGCTGTAACTGGCTCTTAACTCAGCACTGATGCTGCTCCTGTTACAGGGCTGTAGTGTGCAAACCTGTATAGTTTTCAATTTCTTCGTTATTTTTCCACTTCATTGTATCTAAGTATGTTCTCAGTACAGAGATTATTTCCCTCTATCTCTTCACTCATTCCCATGCCTAAATACAAACCCAGAGCCTGCTTGCAATAGGAGTCTTTTGACTGACAGTACCTTCACCATTTGAGACTAGTGGTGTGCTAAAATGTGCAACTGTCATTTCAAAAACTGTAAAACTGACCAGACAAAGTGTGATTTACGATTTTTTTTCTTTTTTTCCCCTTTTGTCTTCTCTCAGCAAGTTGTGGATGAGTCATAATTCTGATGCTGTCATTCAGTTAGGTCACTGGTTAACATTTCTGCAACCTGTAGAGAACATACACTTTGAAATGCTTACTCAGTCAGTTGAACAGAGCTTAAATTATATACTTATAAAATTGTATTGTTTTAAACCTTTTTCATTTTTCCTAAATAGAATTCAGATTGCAGTGGTAATGCAATGATCTTCTCTGAGATTTATGGCTGATAAAAAGTGTAAAAGTGACTTTCAAGGTGATGAGAATGGTTAGGACAGACTAGATGTTAGTACTGGCTTTGTGATTTCCATACTACCTCTCAATAACCCATTTATTTCTCTGAAACAAACTAAAAGTTGTGACTGCCTGCCTAATTACCAACCCTTTTAAGGTAAGATTACAGTTCTGCCAACCTCTGGTGCAATGGCTTGGAAGCTCTTTCTTGACAGACAATAATATTGGGAGGAAAAGGAAGTTTTGCAAACCTTAAACTTACTGAATTAAAAAAGGCTGTTGAGATTCCTTTAAAAAATTAAAAACAAAAAAAAATTCAATGAGTCATAATTTACAGGAAAATCAACTTTTTTTTTCTGTGAGGACAAGAAGATACAATTTTTTTCTTATTTATCCCAAAGGAAGGCAAACTTTGCCAGCTTTTTCGCTGGTGCCACACTTCAGTATTGCAATCGTATTTAAAGACATAGTGTACAACTTCATCCATCAGTAAGATGAGCATGCTTTGAATAATTAACAGAATCTTTTCACATCAGGCTTAAACACTGAATAAAAGGAAATGAGGAATCAGCTGGAAAAAGTATGAGGAGTTTCTAAAGGGCATAGTATAAATAACCAGGTTGGACATGCTTATGAAGGAAAGCCATTTCCATTGTAGCAAGTAGTCTGCAGCTTACTGTTTTGAAAGAGAATGCTGCTTCAATTAGCAAAACTGATTTCTGTAGCACAGTGGTGAGACTGGCTCAGATTAAAACTGAAATATTCTCTTATTAAAGTAGTAATGCTAATTAGTGAATGAAAGATCTCTTCTGAGTGAAGTTATATTTCCTGTGTGAAGTAATGACCTGATCTTAAAGAAGAGTCTTGCCTGATCAGGTTTCGAGGTATTGCACTAGGCATCACACATTTTTACAACTCTTATGCTAGATAACATTTCTAAAGGATGTGCTTTTATTTAATGGTGGTGTTCTAAATATCAAATTTTAAATTCATGGAGACTATCCTGTTCTTTTTTTTTTCCCCCCACAGCTCCTTGGGTTCTTGCTTTTGAACACCAGTTGTGTATAGTTTATTGGTTTTTTTTTTTCTGGGGGAAAAAAAAAGGGGTTATGATCTTAAGTAAAATATTTTTGTTTATTTTGCTTTGGGGTTTTTTTCAGGCACTTAAAATAGCACTGTATCAATAGTTGCCTTGGGTATTTTGTTCTCACAGTTGCAGCAATGTGGAGCATCAGAAATCTGGTTTGTCCTGGACCTTGAAAGGAAAGTTGCTATGGTAACTGGTCACCCTATATCCCATTTGGGACATGTGTTAGGTGTGCACACTTCATTTCACTTTCTAGTAGTCCTCTGCAAATGTGTGAAGTCTGTGAACTCCAATAAAGCATCATCTCTGGTGTACTGAGAAAGACAAATCCCTCCCTCTGTCTCTGCTTCTCTTTGCTGCACCCTGTTTGTGATTTCCTTCTCCCTCAACTCTCCTGTGTTGAGTGAGCTACAGGAGCTGCTGCTCCAGAGTTTCCCAGGTGCTGGTGGGCAGTGATGGAGGGTCTGGCCCAGGCTGTTGGTCTTTGATGCTGTGGCTCTGCCTCCATCAGTGCAGTGGCTGTGGGAAGGGGACACTGCAGGAGCTGAGCATGACACACAGAATTGGTGCAGGGGCTGGACGGGTGCTGTCTGCACCACTGGCTTTCTGCTCCTGAAAATCACTTTCTCTTCCCCATGCTTTGAAGCAACTGGCATCCTGTGCCCTGCCAAGGCATTGTTTCCTTCTGAAGCACCACAGAGGTGAGAGCTCACCTTCAAAGTTAATGCCCCAGGGGCTGGACCTCATCCAGAGCAGTTCGAGCATCTCCTTTTCATCTCCCTTCTCCTAAGGAGATAACAGGAGCAGAAGGGGCTGCACATGGACTTAAAGGAAAGGAGGAAATCTTGATGGGGATAAAATGTAAGGAACCATTGTATGAATATTTTAACATTACCTAGTAAGAGTAATTCTCCTCTTTTGATTTTTATTCTTTTTTTGCCGAACTCTAATCAAAAGATACTTTTTAAGAAGCCATCATCTCCCACATGCAAGAATGTGGTGGCTTTTTTCTTCTGTGTAAGATGTTCTCTCTTACTCTGGGTGATGTTTTACCACACATTCTGTGGTAGGGCAGTGGGCCAACCCTGTCTGTGCTCCCAGGCAGTCAGCAGAGCAGAGCACAGTCTGGATCACGGATGATGAGCTGGGTGCCTCTCTGAGTTTGCAGCTGGATCGAGTTATGGTGTTGGGTTTGGGTTTCTTTTCAAATCCAGCTGAGTGGTTTAGCACCATCTGTGAGCTGTTTGTAGACAGCAGTGGGTCTCACGTTCTGCAGTACATTTGGGTGAGAGAGGAGAGGCTGGCAAGGGATGACAACCCTTAGTGTATCCTGATCAGTTGGGATGTGCCCAGACTGGTTGATAGTGCCAAAAATTCCCTGTAAGAGTCTTTCTCACCATGGTCAGGTCCTGCTAGCTTTCTACATTCAACTTTTGTAGGCTTTTTGTTAGGTATGTTGGATGTCTGTAACTATTTGTTCAGCTCCAACTGTTAGTTTCCTGTTGCCTACTTCTCATCACCAGTTGATTTGCAGCATTGAATGATGGCTGTGGTGCCTTTGGGGTAAAAAATAAAGAACAGATGAGTCTTGAGCAAAACTGCCTTTGAGCCCTGATTGTGGTGGGGTTTCCTTGACTTTGTGGTAAGTAAGAGGCTGTTTTCCTGATTCAGGGAGTGGAAAACTCCATAGCTTCCATTTGACAGGATATTGTGGGGGTGGTGATTCTTTTTTATTTTTTTTTTTTAATTTTCCCAAGAATTAGAGGAAAGTCTAGTTCTCGATTAATACTGCCAATTCTTCTTTGCCCTTGAAGACTATTCCTCTACAGATTTTTAGGGTTATTCTTCATTTGTTTTGTTGTGGGTTTGGTGGGGATTTTTTTGTGCCAGTTTTAGTAAACAAGTTGAACTTGCTCAAGGCTAGAGATACAAAGAAATGCAGGGTGGTGACCTGAGGTCTTGTGCTGAGACACGTTTGCAGACGAGCTCTGATACCAGCTTGGAAGCCATAGGTAATTTGTTTTCTCTGTAAGTCTCCTTGAGGAGGAGGCAAATGTATTTAAAAAAATAAAGCTCACAGCTGACTTTCTGCCTTTCCTGGAGGTGGAGGAGAGGGAGTTATTGTGCATGTCCACAAGTTCTTTTTTTTCTTTTCTTTTATGATGTTTGATAGTTGGGAGTGGGGTGATATTTTACATAGTTATGATTAGAAATCTGTTTTTGATGCTTTGCATGTTAGTCCTTACTTGAATGCAAATAACCATTCAGTTTGGTAGAACAGGTATAGTTTATACCCTCAGGGCACTGATTGAGAGTAAGTGTGTAAGGCCACAGATATTTGCCTTCCCTCATGCAAATTTAGTGGGAAACATTTACCCAACTCCCTCCTTGATATGCTGTCTTAACCTGGAACGCAATGGAGTGAAACGTGGGGTTTGTAACAGCTTGCAAAGGGGAAAAATAAGCAATACAGACTATTTAGTATCCATCTTTTCTTCCCTGATGGGTGCAAGGTGAGTGGAGAGCTCCTGCATCTGCTGCTGTGTCCCAGTGCTTGCCCTGGGAAGTGCTCAGCTGGGCCTCCAGGCTTGAGTGAGAAGTTTTCCACTGGGCTGTGACAGAGGAATATCATTTTCAGCACCTGCATTGCAAGGAAATTCACGGTGAAAATAGTACTGGAAATTGTCAAATCACAAAGGATTTGCAGATTTCTAAAAAAAACCCAATATGCCAAGCTAAAGTAGATTTTTAGGAACTGTTCAAGCAGTGATATATGGGGAAATAATTATTTTCTTGCCTGGCCAGAGGATTGCCAGCTTTCACACTGTCAAGAAGAATCCACATGTAACCTGAATAACACATAATCATGTCTCACTGGCGCTTAAAAATATGATTTACAGGACTGACAGGCTTTTTGTTGTATCAGCGTTGAATGGTTGCAGTGCAAACAAAAAGGCACTTCAAGTACATAGAAAAGAAATAGACTGAAAAATATGTTATGTTTTTAATTCTGTGAATTGTTATGTCTCTGAGTTAGCCCCATATGCAAAACATTTTTATTTCCCTCAGGAAGACAGGGGATTAAACACAATATTCTTATTTTCCTGTCACTGCAGTATTTTTACAGCTCAGTAGTAAGTATTTGTCTTTTTGTAATCCGTCTGTGCCCATTGTGTTTGGTTTTGCCACTGCACACAGTCCTGATATCTGGCAGTTTCAGGGAAATCTGTAGCATTCCTGGGACAAAGCTGTGCCATACTATTGCTACTCACTGCAGGAGGAGGTATTTAAATTCCCAGCTGCATGTTGACAGCACTGTGGTCAAAACTTTTTTTTCTTGGTCCCTTCTGCGGCTGTCCCACAATTGCCAATATTGGTATGAACAATGAACAGTTAAAAACATTTACCAAGTGACTCTAGCTCTCATTTCTATAAATATAGCATCTTCCTGCCTGGTTTTCCCAGGAGAATTTGTTCTGAAGTTATTTGCTGTACAGACTGAGTCTCACTACTTTCACAAGGATAGATTGGGGAATCCTGTCAAGTCACTGGCCCAGCATCGCTACTAAGCAAATAATTACTGAGTTAATTTATGGATGCTGCAGATGATAAAACTTAGAGCTATTACAGAGAAGTACTTAAGTGTTTTTACACTGTAGGTGGAATGTGTCATCTCTCAGTGGCACAGCTGCCTTAGTCTCAAGTGGAAGATGACGAACGCAGACTGAATACTTCATCTTCATTCTGCTGCTGTACTTGGAGTCATCCTGCATCTACATTAATTTCCTATAAGGAAAGATTTAGAACTTCGAAATCCTGGCCTGAGCATCATTCTTCTGAAGTAACTTAATAAATTGGCAAGTAGCCTTGCCATGTCATGGTTCGTTGAGGTCCTGAGGCAATATTTAGTGTAACAGAATAAGCAGTGCTCCAGTTAACACAATCATCTCTTATGCAGGGAAGTGCATTTATGCCTTTCAAGACAAAGAACCTTTTCACTATATGTCCAGCTATTATTCTGTTAATTCTTTGTGGAGAATTACCACATCTTTGTTTTCCTTTGGGTGGGGAAAGAGTTTAGCGTGTTCTCACTGAAAAGCCCAGTGTTTGAAGCCACAACACTTACACAAGGATTAACTTTTTAAAAGACTTGAACATCCCTGTGGAGTTCCCTGAGCCCATTAATAAAAGTTTGAATTTTCAGCCTGATATATTAATTATGTTTGTCCAATTCCTAGAGGACTAGTAAATCAAATTAATCTTGATTACATTTAAACCTGTGATAGGAGGAGGGGAAAAAAAAGGGAAATTGTAATATTGTAGAGTTTAAAGCTTGAAAGGGTAATTAGACAAGCAGTCTTATTTTTCTGGTTAAAACGTAAATACATTTTGAATTCACGTTTCTGTAAATACATTTTAACTTACTCATTTTTAGACTGGAGATGAACTTTCAGTAATACAGTGGCTGCTGTGCTTTTGTCTTCATGGGAAGAGTATTTTTCAGACCAGTAGGCTGAAAACTCAATTGATAGAGCCCACTTTGTCAAGCTAAGTCTTATTTCGATGACATTTGCAACGCTAATAGTAGTATCAGTATTAGAAACAAAAATTCTTATAGTGGATGTTTTTGTACACTCAAAAGAGAAAAAGCTAAAAGTGATAAAGGTGGTAGCCACTTATATTGTGTGAGTTTTGAATTTCTTCTCAAGTTGACTTAAATCTTCCATTTAAATCCTGCACTAGGAATCCTTAGATGCATGAGACCGTACTTAATCTCCTGAGGATCTCTGCATTTTAATAAAAGAGATGTCAGTTTTGCATCTTGAGGTCTATTTGTTGTTTCTGAGGAAAATTTTTCTTTTGATTTAAATCCAGTAGAATCTTTTTTTAAATACTTGTCTTCATTGGGCTAATATTCCTCTCTTTCAAAGCAACAAAATATCTCAATTTCTTATTCTGAAGAGTGTATTTAGTTATTTAGTGTTCTTTCATCTCTTTTTTTTTTTCATTATACTAGATTTCAGTGTTCTAGAGCTGTGACAGACAGTATTAGTTTTGGTCTGTCTTCTAGGAACATTCTTGTTATGAGCTGTCATTTACTTCTTCCTTTGATCTGTTTCTTCATCCATCTTGTTCTAAAACAATTCCTAGAAGCTTGCAGGAAGTTTAGCACAGGATGTGTTTGGCATAATCCACTGACATAATTTATATGTTTTATGGGTTTGTGTTCTAGGTGGGCAAACTGAAGTAGCTGGTTTGTGTTTGAGGGGATGTTTGACATGGCCTGACATAGACAGCAGTGTTTTGAGCCTCCTGGGAAGGGAAAGTGTTTCCTCTGGAGTATGATCTTTATGCATCAAAAGGTTTCTCTCTCTTCTGTGTACATCCTTCCTTAATTTTAGGAGTCTTTATTTCATCCTGGCAAACAGAGGGAATCTGTGGATTCATTATTAAACTCCAATAAGGATGCACAAATTGTTTTGAAGTTAAAGACAAATGACACTACTTGGGCCATGTAAATAATGCAGTGGGTTACCTGACATGCTGGAGAGGCTTCTAGAGTTTCTCACCTCACCACATCTCCTGCAAACAGTTGGTAAAGTTCAGCTTCCAGTTAGGCTGGTAACTGTTACTTTATTTATTAGGCTTAAAAAGGAGTGTCTCTCCTTTCTGATTTTTGTAATACTCCGAAGAAATGAAGCTTCCCAGGAGAGCTGCCAAAGTTTTCCTCTTTGCTGCAAATGTGTTTTGCCGTAGGAGATGTTGAGAGGTTTGCTGAGCACCCAGCCACTCTCCTTGCTTTTGGTAAGATTCTGAGCAGGTCACTGAGAGCAGTTCTGTGAGTAAGTTAGAGAATCATAGAATAATTTGGGTTGGGAGGGACATTGAAAGGCCATCTAGTCCAACCCTCCTGCAATGAACAGGTGCATCTTCAACTATATCGGGTTGCTCAGTGCCCCATCCAGTCTAACCTTGAATGTTTCCAGGGATGGGGCATCCACCACCTCTCTGGGCAACCTGTGCAGTGCCTCACCACCCTCATTGTAAAAAAACCTTTTTCTTATATCTAATCTAAATGGATCTTTTAGGTTAAAACTGTAATCCCTTTTCTTGTCGCAACAGGCCCTGCTGAAAAGTTTGTCCTCTTTTTGTTGTGCTGTTGTTTATTAGACTAGCTAATAAACTGCAGTGACACAAATATTAACTTTTAGTTAAAATGACAACATACACAGACATTCTGTGTTCACAGACAAACCTGTGTGCTTAATAAGGGTTTAAGACTGGGCACTTGCTACCTTGGTCACAGATTCACACACTTCAGCTGAGCTGTGTTCTTGCTTCTGGTACCAGAAAAATTTGGTTTCCTTACTGCCAAACAGGCAGCTTCTGCTTAGGTTACATTTGTTGTCCTGTCTGTGACAGCAGAATTGTCCTACCCAGTGGGATGTTGACAGATTTCTGTTGTTCTGTGAAAGGAGAGAGATGGTGAGGAATAAAAGAGATGAGAAGTGTTTAGGAGCTTTGTGGGTTTGCACTAAGCCTGCTCTGAACACAGCATAAGCTTTCTCCTTTTTTTCTAAACCTGGTAATACACATGTGTAAGATGTATTTTGTGACCTGTCTAGTCAGCCTTTCCATTACAAACTGGTATCTTATGTTTTGTGTTTTGGCCCTGAGTTTCTTGCTCCGTGCAAAGGTGTGGCATAACCTCTTTCAACCTGCAGTGAACACAGTTTTATTCACATTTTTCTTGAATTTGTTTATCAATTTAGGGTTTTATCTTTTGATTCATCACCACGAACGTAGTATTTTATGGCCCCAATTGCAAGTCTGAAAGTATCTTTGAATACATAAAGTAAGAAGGTATGAACATTAATTTAAATGGTTAGAGCAGATTTCTGATTTTATTTATGTATTTTCCCCAGAAGAATTCTGGTGGTAAGATTAAAATGATGAAACATTGGATTAGGAGTTGTTTGTTCAGAGGGATTTTGTGTTTGAGTGTGTTCAGCAACGGTAATGATAATACATAATTCTATGCAATGAACAAAACCAAACACAATTAAAATACTTTATTGATATTGGCAAGACAAAATTTTAGGCATTTTTTGGGAAACTTAATGACTTTCACCTTTTTTTTTGTTTCTGGATGGGATACACAAAAGTCCCTTTTGGTCAAGTAGATTTTTAATGTCCTCATTCTGTTTGTTGTGTAGCAATGTTGATTTAAGTTACCGTGTTTTGGTCATAATTGCCGGACAAAAAAATAGTGTGGAAATGCAAGGGATATGCAGATTGATTCATACAGAGCCAGGGAAAACTATCCATGTAACTGTGGTGGTTTGGGCTATTGTTTTTTTTTTTTTTCAGTTTGCAGGGAGTTTGAGTGTTTTGCATGTTTGTTTTCATGTATGATCAATTAGCTCAGGATTAGGTGTTTTTTAGTTTGTGGTGTAAATCCTGCCCTTGGCCTACAATGAATGCTCATTGGACTTCTGTACTTCTATGTGCCATGTTGCAGAATCAGCTCCAGATTTGTGCATCAAATAAAAGCACAGATGAGATGATATAAGAAAGTCAAAAAGAGTCTGGGATCAGATCAAGGACAAACACTCTTGTTCCAAGATTATAAAACGGAGGAAGAGAGATACTTAGAAAAGTTGGAGGGTATTTAAGCATGAGGATTTCCTTTTTGTACACCCTTCCCTTGTAGAAGGGCATTACTGCAAGACATTACTGAAAGCATTACTTTTTAATAGGCTTCAGTAAGAGAAACATTAGCAAGAAAACCTTTCTACAGATAAGTGGTGGTTTTTGTCATTCTTCTGGGTTTTTTTTTTTGAGAAATGGAACCTTTTAGAAAGCTGTTTCCTAGCTTGGGCTTGGGAGTAGCTGGGTAGAAACTGATTAAAGTAATATTATTTTATAGTTGTCCTTTGTAGGGCTCCTTGTGAGTACTTGGCCATCATTGATACCTGTCATCATCTACAGGGGACTGTGTCCAACAGCAAGGGAACTGTCATATTTGCTATACAAGATCTGAGGAGAACATTTAGCCCAAAGTCCCTGGAAATCCTTGCCTTTCAGAGTATTATGAGATCAGTGCTGGCCAGAGTCCTGCTCCAGACTCAAGGATTGCTCATGGTGATGTGTATCAGTACAATGGGAACTAACAATAAAAGTAGTAAAGTGGTATTGATAAGTACTATAAAAATGTGTTTTATTGTTTGAATCTGTTTTTTAAGGGGGGCTTTTTGTTTGTTTGCTTCTTGGGGTTTTTGTGTGTTTGTTTGTTTCTTGGGGGGTTTTTTGTTTGTTTGTTTTTTTTTTTTTTAGCTTCTTGTTTGGGTTGGTTGGTTTTTCATTTTTCTTTTTTAATAGAAATTAGTAGTTATGCTCCAACAGGAGCATTGCAGTTTCTTTGGAAGGAACAGAGTGGCCCTCAGAAAATTGCCACCTTGTCCTTGTTGCAGACTGTTAGGTTCCTGATTCTTTTTTTGACAAAATAACATTGCTTTTTTTGTTAGACCCAATAGTTGGCCTGAAAACAGGTTTGCTCTCTTGCTCTCTTATTTTTTTTTCCCTTTCTTTTATTTTTTTTTTGCCCAGATGCATTACTAGACTAATAAAAGCTATTACAAACCTTGCTTTTCATAGTTGCATTGATTTTTAGGAAGATTTAACTTGGAATGTGATACAATGAAGCACATTAAATTATAATAAACCATTAATTCCTGAGGTATAGGTCATACAAAAAATAATGATGAGTTCAAAAACTGTGGTCAGTACTAATGATGGAGTAGAAGAAAGAAGGTCATTAGCTGCTGAGTTGTGTAACAGGTTGCTTTGAGTTAGAGTAGAAGCTTTGTGACCTTGATGGGCAATATCAGAAGAGACTGGAAAACATCATTTACAGTGCAGTGCTTTGATCCCAGGGGACTAGGTGAGCTCTAACATCAGGAACTCTTATTTGGGATAAGTGTAAAGGCATGGATAAGAAATGATATTTGGGAAAACAGACCAGTTTATGATTCCAAGGGAGAAGGTGGCATATACTGATGGAGCATATCTGGTTTTGTAATTGAGTATAAACAATGTGACCTGATGAGCACAAGTGTGGAAAAAAATTATGAGCTTGATAGAAGTTTTAGATGTTTCAGAGGCCGTGTCTGTGGTGTGCTCTGTCTTCTCTTGAGATAAAAATTTAATGAATCCAAGTTTTGATCTAGCTAGAAAGCAACTTCTGATTACATCATGATGGGGAAACTCCCCCTGCTTTTCAGCTACAGAGAGAAAATTATTGGCACTAAAACTGATTTATTACCACAGGCCATGCTCAAAATAACTTTTATTATGATAGTGGCCATAATGTGGTGGAATTCTGTAGGTGTATTGATGTGGAAACCTCTGTGCTTTCCTTTGAGGATGTGATTTCAAAGGGCTGCCTGAATTTGTGCTCTCCCTAATAAACAGAAAAGAGTCAAGATCGTTCTGATGACACAGTTTTGCAGTGTGGTAGCAGTGTTAGGAAGGGCCAGATTCCTAACCTGTGTACTAATACTGTGCACTAATAAGTGCACAGTATTAAATTTATACCGGTCTGAACCAAATTTTCAATCATTCACCCTTTGACCATGAGTTTTCTTCTTACTGCTCCTTGATGCTGCTACCCCATCCTTCTCCTTGTGAATGGGTTCCCTTTTTTCTGGCTTCTTTCTACATCTTTAGAAGTCTCACACAGCAAATGATCTGTAATAAATTTACACAAGGCAAGATTAGCAAATTGTCTAAACAAGCCTCTTTATTTGTTAAATTTAAGTGTGGATGCTAGGAATTTTGTGTAGTTCATTTTGCCTTTCTGGAAAAGTAAGAGAACCTGCCTTTTCAGGCTACATCAGAGCAGTTGCCTGGATTATTTCAGCTCTCATTTTACAAGAGGGCCAGCAAAGAAAGGGCTTGATAGCGGGCAACTGGGAATGTTAATTTTCTTTGCTACTGAGCACAGTGGACATTTTGGTTATCTCTATGATGAGATATGCAAAGGATGGATGTTGTTTCCCTGTTTCTGTGGAATGTCATGTGGTTAGTTTTTTTTTTTTCCTTTGCTGAACAGAAAAATTGGGCAAAAAAGGTCAATTAGAAGAACTAGCCCAGTTACTTTTCACAGCGTAGTTTCTACTGCTCTGAGCACCTGTGGCAAACAATGTCCCCTTCTGAGCCAGTAGGAGGATGGTGCAGAAGGAATGCAAAGGGTGAACAGGGATATGACAGGTGTTTTTGTCACAAGGTTGTATCTGGAAATTGGTATTTAGAATGTTCTTTGAGTCATCAAACGTTAAGTCTGGGGATCAAGGGCTCAGCATCTCTGTTCCGAGCACCCTTCGGGGCGACTACTAAGAAACCTTCCCCTTACTGAGCCCCCCCTGCTCCTTTCCAAAATCCAGATTATTTTTCTTACTGCTTTTTCTGATACCACATGTGATGCTTCCCACACATCTTTTAAACTGCATCAGTCAAAGGTCTGAGAGTGGATGTAGTTTTCCAGAGCATTCACAATCTTACGATGTCCCTTCGTGGGAGTGGGCGGTGAATTTATGCTGGAGCCACGAACATCCCTGTGTCTGTTCCCCACTGTGATACTCCCTGTGCTCATCCTTTTAAAGTCTGTAATGGTATTTGAAGACAGTAATCTAATCTCCCTGAATAATATGCTGCTCTCAGTTTTGTTTCCTTACTGCACACACGTATCTAAAGAGGCGGATTTGTCTTTTGTAGTGCTAACAAGAGATCCCGGGTCTGTTGAAATGTAAGGCCAAGTATATATTGACTTTAGAAAGGCAGATACTTAACCTCTGGAGTTTTATATTAATAATCTCTCTTCACTTCAATGTAAAAAAAAAGAATAGTTGTAGGAATTCTACCAATATATGCCTCTGGTAGGGAGAATAAGTGTTTATATGTCAATGTGTTTGGCAGTGTAACTTTTATGTGCTCGAGGTAAGAAGTGGATCCAAGTTGGATATATGAAAAACTATAAAAGCTGAGACTAATATAGTTTGTTCCCTATTTCAAAATAAAAATCATACTGATTCGTTTCATTGTCACCACTGTAAGAAACTCAAGCTGGGAAAAGGTAGAAGTAAACAAGGAACCAGTGACAAGTCAGTAGCCACAGAAATCTAACAGCTGTTAATAAACCAAGTCAGGCAATAATATACAGAACCAAGGAAGGTATAAACTTCCAAAATGAGGTGGCAATAATAATAATAATAATAATTATAATAACAACTGTATTAATTTTGAGCTCCCGTTGCAGTGAAGATGGACGGCTTTTAGACATCTGACTCAGATTTACAAAACTTTGCATCAGTATTACATTACATGAAACACATTTTGCAGTTCTATTGTCTGCCCATCATATTTGTCTTTTTTTTTTCTTTTTTTGTATCCTTCCCGGATTTGGGTGGTATTTTATTGGTCTGTTTAGGATAACTATTCTACAGTGAGATTGTGGTGCCGCATTTTATAATTACATTGTTGAACATAATCTTTTAAGTGTCTCACTATGAGTTGTGTGGCAGCTTCCATTTCTTTTTGAATTCTGACAAAATGATGCAGCTTATTAACTTGTCAGAGTGTGAGAAGAGAGGGGTGTTTGTGTGGCAAATATGACAGATATGCCTGTGGTACGTTGGGAAAAAATGTACTTCTAGAGGTTCTGGAAGTAGTTTTACAAAATGAGGATTTTCTTTAGTGAAGAAATTTTCACAAATGTTCACGTAAAGAGAACTGTTGCCTAGTTAGACATTGATGTGTTTTTTGAGGGGCTCCCTGTCCTGTAGGGTAGAGGGTGTATATTATGTTTTTTTAATTTTAAATTCATTACTATTTCTAAACAGGGATTACAAAAACATCACGCTAAAGGATATCTTGTTTCTTTTGGCTTTATCAGTGATGCTTTTCCCTTTCCCTCGCAAAGAAGCTTTTCCCTGTGAACTTACCCATCAGCTCCTGAAACGCCAAAGGAAGTAAAAGTTGAAACAAAGAAACTAAATATTATGTTGAATAAACTGGAATGTGATGGTTTCAAGTTCTTTATGCTGTGATGCGTTACCATCTCAACACGCTGCACCTCTTTTCTCCATAACCTTAAACCCTGCTGGTGTGCATCGAGAGAGCAGCATTAAAAAGAGGAAAATGAGACAGCAAAAAAGAAAAAAAAAAAAGAGTTAGTTACAGCTGCTTAGAATGCTATGGGAAAAGTGGTTTTAGAAAAATGGTCAAAAAACCCACTTCCACTCTATTATTACTAATTTCCCAGAGCAACTGTGGTTCTAGATCTGTTCAGATGACCAGTTCCACTCACTCTGAAGGGTGTGACTGTACTTTTTCAAGACAAGGCTATGCCAAATTATTGGATTTTTTTTTTTTCCTTCTTACTAAGTAAGTTTGGCTAGGCCACATTTACTTGGATTAGATACAAGCAAAAAAGAAAGCTCACATTGGTTCAGGAAGTTTGTTTTGTGGTTCTTTGGAAAAGAACATTCTGTCCCCTCTTTGCAAAACTAATACAAACAGTCTCTTGGCACAGACATTGTTCTTTGTGGATACCTTACTTTAAATTATCTCTCACTTATTTTGCAAGATTAAGTATCACAGTTCCTATTTCCTGGATACATTCTGCCTTGTACAATTGTGCTTTCTCTTTGTCACATCTGCAATTCAGTCTTCTAAACATTATTTGAGATCTCTTGATGAAAAATACTGAGTAATAGACATGGTGATTATAAATCGTAGGATAGTAAGTGTTGTTTATAAATTCGCACTTCTTTATGAGTGATTATATCTCACTATACAAATGATCACGTAAATATGGGCTGTGTGATTGTTGGTGTTAAGGAAAAAGAGCTGTAGAGGCACAGAGCAGCCGTAAAACATCCAGAAATGTGAGAAATTTTTATCTATTTTGTAGTCGAGGAATTGCGTGTGAGTTTTGTAGAGAAATGTCCTTTTCCCTTTTACTTCTTTAAAGTATGTCATTAAGATCCTCTGTTACTGAAGGAGTGCTGAGGACAATGCATTTCATGTGCTTATGTAGGCATTTCTCACATGTGAGAAGCTGTCTGTGCTCCTGGAATTGCAAATGAGAGCAGGGAAGGAAACATACTGTGCAAACTTAAACAGGGAGCAATCTTTAGTGGCCTCTTTTGATAATACATTTGGTGGAACCAGCTAGGGGAGGATCTTAAATGATGTTAACAGGTTTTTGGGCTGATTCTTCTAGTGACTGTAACTTCTACTGTCTTGGGCTCTTACTAGAAGGGAAATGAAAGACATTTTGTACCTTGTAGGAGGCAGTCCTACTTGTAGCAAGTAATATTTACAGAGGGATAAAAACAAAACAAATCTCTCCTGCAACAGGTTTGAAGTGAGCTGAAGGTTTACACACACATTTGGATGTAAATTTTAAGAGAGCTATATTTTTTTATTATAAAAAGAAAACACAATGAAAACCCCCAAGTTCTTGAACTTTCAATTTCCACACATTTAAATCCAAAGACTAAAGTATTTTGAATGTCATGTCTGTCTTATCTTTCCAGCAAAGCCTTTTCCTATGATTAAAAGGGCATCAATTTTTCTAATTGTTGCCAAATCCAACCCGAGCTGCCCACACAGTCATTTCACCCTTCCCTCCCATCATTGTCTGATATTTTGTTTGCAAAGTCATTATTCATTAACTGTGTTCATGTCCAGGGCTGGAAATAGTAGAATCACATTAGCAAGGAGGAGCTTGGAAAATTGACCAGTGAAATCCTTTTCTGTTTTACATTGGCTTTCAGATGAGAATCCCAAAACCTGTCACAAATTTCAGAGATAAGGAGTTTGGAAACAATGAGTGTGCTACTGTTTGGTATTTTCTTAGCAGAAGTCTTTGGTGTTCCATTCTACTGAGAAGAATTAATTTCTACATAAGAAGCTCCTGAGATCACAAGTCTGTCCTTTATTTTTATTTTTTTTTTACTTACAGAATCACATAGAATTACTAGTTTAGTTGGAAGGGACCTCTGGAGATTATCTAGTTCAACCCATCTGCCAGGACAGGGTTACCTAGAGCAGCTTACACAGGAACACATCCAGGCAGGTTTTAAATATTTCCAGAGCTGGAGGCTCCACACCCTCCCTGGGAAAAACCTGTTCCAGTGCTCTGCCACCCTCAGTCTAAAGTTCTTCCTCATGCTGAGGTGGAACTTCCTGTGTTATAGTTTGTGACCACTGCTCCTTGTCCTGTCAATGGGCACCACTGAAAAGAATCCTGCACCACCCTCTTGGCACCTGCTTTTGAGATATTTATATGTATTGATGAGATCCCCTCAGTCTCCTCTAGACTAAACAGGCCCATGTCCCACAGTCTCTCCTCATAAGAGGGATGCTCCAGATCCCTCATCATCTTGGTGGCCTCTGCTGGACCCTCTCTGGTAACTCCTTTGTCTTCCTTGAGCTTTAGAGAATTGAACACAATATTCCAGGTGTGGCCTCACCAGAGTGGAATAGAGGGGCAGGACAACCAGCTCATGGTCAACTTGTCACTCACCAAGACTCCCAGGTCCTTCTCAGCAGAGCTGCTGTCTAGTAGGTCTGTCCCCAGCCTGTGCTGGTAATTGGGTTTATTCTTCCCCAGGTGCAGCACCCTGTACTTGCCTTTGTACACACATGCACACAGATATAGTTATATGTAGGTCTGCATGCAGCTAAACATATTCCCCTGTCCCAGAGCTTTAGAGATGACTTCTATTTAGAAGTAACTTTTGAACATGCCCCTTTTTGCTCTTTGGCATGGGACCCCTTGCCCTTTTGAGACATGCACACACACAAAGGTCTCGCTGTGGTTGTTCCCAAAGGCTCTTTGGTCTGCTGCTTTTTCAGCCTTAGACCTTGGTTCCTCTGAAACCCTCTTGTACTGACCCAGGGTATTGGCAAGCACTGGATGTGCTACCAACCATCCCTGGCTCTTAGTGCTCCTCAGCACTTGCAGTGTATTTCATTAAAAAGACTGACACGTTTATCCATGTTTTTTGCAAGGGAAGAAGTGGACATGGAGGGGTAGAGGGCCTTGCCTGAGGTCAGTGAGCTGGGAAAGGCTGAGACCCGTGGCTGGGAAATGACTATGGATGGGAGGCAGCCTGTGCTACTTTCAGGTGTTATGCCTGTGTCTTGTCCTTTCTTCGACAAAGGTTTCCTGGTCAGAAAATTATTAACTGTCTATCTCCCTTTTAAATATTAAAATGTTGAAGCTTTGGCAGAAATAGGTGATTAACAGAAACCATCACTATAATCTGGTTGTATTAGTAAGCAAATTAATAAGGTTTAGTACATAAACTAACTCAGTATACTACTTTTTTCCTATATTAATATGCAACTACTAGATCAAGTCAGATTGACTAAATTGACCTATTGTCACTTGCTCTGTTACTGAATTGACTTTATTGCTGCTTCTTCCCAGTTCTGTTGCTATATCAAATCGATCTGTACTTTTAATTATTTTTAATTGGATTTATTGTAAAATGGAAAACATCACTGCCCTGTAGGGCAAGGGGAGAGGAACCTCTCATAGAAGTCACAGAATTGGGATAATGTCAAAATCAAAATGATGTCCTAAAGAGAGTAACTCATAGGAAAATTCCACTGTAAACTGGGCAGGTTTGCTAAAATTTGAAGGACTGGTCAGTGCCTGGAGTGGTGCAGCTATGAAGCTGGAAGTGACTTTTGTTACAGATAGCTAGAACAAATGGCTAAATATGACTAAAGAAATGAAGTAGAAAAGGACTAACTCTTGCATGTCAGATTGAAAATTGTTTTAGGGTGAAAGCTGACCAGTTATCCTGACTGATGTCCCTCTTAGCTATACAGAGGAGTTCTTTTTGATATTACTGGTATTTAGAAAGTTCACATGTTGACAGCAGTGAATGAAATCTAACCAGAACTATACTTCTCCCTATCATGCAGTAAGGGAAATCACATTTTAAGAAGTCAGGGATTAGCAAGTCTTAACTCATTATATAATGTTCAGTGGAATTGCAAAGCTGAACCTGTTTCTTTTCTGTTTTTTTCAGTGATTTGACCTGTTGGGCAACTGTTTTCTGAGCAACTCTGGAGACATGCCAGCCACTTGAGGTGAATCAAGCAGTGGCAGGGACAGGACCTACCTGGGCTGAAGTTTTAATCCCAGGCACGTGGCATTTGCTCAAGCAATCACTGGTGAGTTGTATATAAGCACAGCTTCTCTTTTTCTGGCTCTGTAACAACTGACATCTTGTTGCAAACTCCTAAGTTTCTGGATGCAAAGACTCACCTGCCTCACTTGTCTTTCCCAGAGAGTGACTGATGATCTTAGAGAAAATGAGTAATCCAGGTTACCTCTAATCTTAGGAAATCCTTCCTATTTGTTTGTATGTTTATGGATTATTTTCTCCTTTCCCTCCGCTCAATGAGTAACATCCTGGTGAGGCCAAACTTCAAATCTGTGCCATTTGTGTGTTATGCTAGATGGTTATCACTGTGCCTTTTTAATCAGAGGAGATTTTATACCCTCTTCCTTAGGGCTTCGTGGCGTGGTAATGCAAGCTGTGGGGTTCTGATAACAGAAGTAGTGACTGGCTGCTGTCAGCATGAGGGTGATTAAAAATGTGTGTGTGTGTGTGTGTGTGTGCTGGTTCACTTCCTTTCCAGCTGAATAGAAAATGAAACTACCCAAAGCCTTTTATGTAAGTGCATGGATTTTGGTGTTTGTTTTTGTGGGATTTTTTTTTCCTATCCAAATCTCTGCCTGGCTATGCACAGACAAACTTCATCCCCAGCTTCCTTTTGAAGATACTTTGTAAAGAAAACAGCGTGCTTGTTTTGACCTCTGAAGTGTGATCCTGTTTTCATTTCAATACTAGACATACCCTCTTGGCTAAAGATAATAGCTAGCAATTTTTTTTTTTTTTTTGAGGGGAAGGTGGTTTCTATTCAGTTTCTCCCATCTGTGATTTTCCTTGATAAAACAATGTCAATCTGCTTCTTCCAGCAGCTCAAGTGCTGTGATTCTTTGACAGAATGTGTGGAGTGCTGCCTTACACCTTGTAACACCCTGCTTTATTTAAGACTGTCGTGCTGGGCTGACTGCTGTCTTCCTGGAAGTGTGGCACCAAGGAATTATTGATGAGATGCAGCCCGGTCTGCAAAGCGCACGTTTGCTATTAAAAAAAACATATGTGCCCTCAGCTAGAGCTAATAATTTAAACATCTCTGTGGAATTTGGGGGAAGCAGCCCCTCTGTACATGGATGGGGTCCCATCAGGTGCTGAACTCTCCTGTGACTATCAGAGTTGATAGTTGGTGCCTTATGCAGAACCACTTGCAGGTGTCTTCTGGAGAAGGTGGAAGGAACCCCCTGTAAGGATGGGTGCAGGAAGGATAATACACATCTGGGGCTCTTGTCTGGCTCTTTCAGGCTCTTACCATATTGTTGAGAGTGCTTGTTGGAGTATATGGACAAAAGCCCAGAGGTCAGTGCTGTACTGAGCTATACATGCTATCTTGATTAGCAACGGAGTTGGAAAATTACTCTGGCCTGAAAAATTATGAGGGTAATTCTGGCTCTATGCTGGAGGAGGCAAAGGCAGAACAAGGAACTCAAGTACATTATTTCAAGGTCCAGTAGCCTGTTAAGCCAGGCTAAAACAAGTAGGCTTTAATTAATGGAAAGTTTGGAAAAACAAATTTGGTGCTGTTGTCACGTAGCCGTTGTATTTTTGGAAGCTGGAAGATACCTGTCCTTAAGTTTCTTTCCTTTTTATTGCTGCTGCTCTTCCTGCTTCAGTTCAAGCATAACAGTTGCTATCTTGGGAGCCACTGATGGTATATGCAGTTCTTTTCTACTGCTGGAGAACTCTGAACCCCAGGACTTAAATATTACAACAACTTTAGTGCTAACGGCAGCAGCTTAGGTGGAGAAAGGTTTTAAAATTGCAGCAATTGATTTTCAGAGTGCCTAGAAATAGAGAAAGCAAGGTAGTAATTGAAGCAATGTTTTTTTATTTAAAATCATTATTGCTTGTGTAGGTGCACTTTTTTCCACCAGTAAGGATTTTCAATTACTAGAAGTTAGAGACCACAGATTTTTCCAGAAGCTTAATAATTACAATGGAAACATGTCTGTGTCTTGGTCAGGGAGGACACAAATTTAAGACAAGTTGCTGTCTATTCTATCTGAAGTCCCAGTCTGACTCAGAGTGCCAGCATGGGTGAGAAGGCAAAAACCTTTGCTCCTCTGTAACCTGGGTGGGAAACCATCTCCAGGTGGAGAGGTTTCTTCCAAAACCCAAGAATATCAGGAAGGTACATTGAAAATTCACTGCACAAATAAAGGTTGAGTCAGCCAACGCCTGCTTATCACGTCAGGTAGTGATTGCTCTGTGATATAAATCACCTTGGGCTGGGAGTACATCCCATGTGATGGTTTGCCTGTGGCTGCACTTAAGAAATGCGTGTGAGCTCAAATGCAGGTTTGGGGTTTTATTTTTTTTCTATTTCTGAGAGCATTGTAAAGCATCGAGCTTTGAGTGCAAAGTCTGTGGAGAGTGTCCTGCACTTGGGGTTAAATGGTGCTGTGCACTTTGCTTCCAGTCCCACAGTATTGCTTTTTGCTATCTGCAAATACAGTGTGATCTCTTGAAACTGCAGTTTGAACCTCCATTTCTAACGTGAATTTTCTCATACTTTTTAAAAAAAAATTATGCTTTCTTTTATTTTTTTTGTTTGCATTTCTACTTTTTCTTAATTATAGTGTCAGAGCAGTATTATAATAGAATCATAGAATATTTTGCATTGGAGAGGAGACCTTAAAGTCCATCTAGTCCAGCCCCTCAGCAATGGGCAGACATCTTCAATTAAATCAGGTTGCTCAGAGCCCAGTCCAACCTGGCCTTGAATGTTTCCAGGGATGGGCTATCCACCACCTCTCTGGGCAACCTGTTCACCACCCTCATTTGTAAAAAACTTTCTTGTATCTTTTCTAATGCAAACTTCTTTTAGTTTAAAACCATTATCCTTGTCCTGATGCCATGGACCCTGCTAAAAGGTCTGTCCTCATCTTTCCTATAGGCTCCCTTCAAGTACCAAATCACCAAAGTGATTGGATAATATAAACATTGCAGAATCAGGTAAATTAACCTCCTGTCTCAGGTGGTTGTTGCTGGTGTGCTGAAACACACTGGCAGAAATAATAAACAATCATAAGCCCACAAAAGATTAATGGTTAGTCATCAGTGATTATTTTGAAACTTAAGAAAAACATTAGTTTAAGCAATTGATGTAAATCAAACCACTCTTTTCTTAGCGTACATTTTGCTTAGATCCACGAATCACTGAAGCTAGGTGGGTATTTCTGGTGATTTCACTACAACAAAATATAACATATTTCTATTTCTTGACAGGAGTAAATGAGAGATAATGAGATTTTGTTATCTGCTCCAATCAACTTGTGTTTTCAATTTAAAAACCAAAATTCCTAGGAACCATTTTATTTTTTTTTTTTAATCCTGTATTTCAACACACACGGTTACCCTATCTTTTAAATCCTCAGACTTGGCTGCTCAGATGGGGGATGTGCTTTACGAGAAATAGAGAAATCTGGGCATTTTGAGTACTGTCATTGCATGTGGTGTGGCTGCTGGTGCCCATGTGCCCAGCTCTGCAGGCGAAAGATCAGTGTCACAAATGAGAGCCACGCTGCTTGCCGAGTGTTGACAGCTTGTCATCACAGACACTGTTTTTTTCCTCGTGGCTTGTAGCTGAAAAGATTTAAAAATGATCATAATCTCTTTCCTCGAGTGACTTGGGAAACATTGGCATTGGTTCTTTCCAGATTCAGGGGGGGAAAAAAAAAGACACTCTGCTTTTCGTTTGTGCTGAGTTTGCAGTTATTTTGCCGTCTTGGTTGGATTTTCATAACGTATCCAAAATCATTAATCTCCTGCAGAGTGAAAGAGGATGTGAAAAAAAGAGATGGTGAGGGGAGAGGAAGGATGAAATTGTAGTTAAACAGGTTGAGCTTTTCTTGGTTTTAGGTGGGGTGTTTATTTTACTGCAGCTATTCCTGTTATGTAGGGGAGCACGTGGGGAAGAGGGGGTGACTTTGGGAACGTGTAATAGAGTGTGGCAAGAAGGATTTGTCTATCAGCTGGTTTTTCTCTCTCCTTTTAAGTGGGGCCACAGAATTTTTTTGTTTAATGCGTAAGTGTGGCCACTCTGTGCTCTGGGCATGTAAATTAAATCCAATTACATAAATACGAACCCAAGCAATCAAGTCCCCCGTAGGGTGCAGGCAGAGAGAGCACCCTTCATCCTCTGTCATCAGAGGAACAGGGCTCCCACCTTTGTTTGGAGGTTGCTGTGGTGATGAATAACCTTTGCAGAGGGTGTGTGAGAGGGAGTGTGCTCCTGCCTTGGTTCTGGCAAATAAAACAATGCTGCCGAGTGCACGGCTTCTCACTTCCTCATCCAAGCGTGTATCCTGGCAGACCCCCAAAATAACTGCTCCCCAAAATAACTTAAATAAAAACCCTGTTGTCTT
This sequence comes from Manacus vitellinus, assembly GCF_001715985.3. Taxonomy (NCBI): domain Eukaryota; kingdom Metazoa; phylum Chordata; class Aves; order Passeriformes; family Pipridae; genus Manacus; species Manacus vitellinus. The sequence continues at coordinate 921,763 of NW_021940682.1, read as the reverse complement.
AGGGCTGGTTATTGACAGGGTGTAAATCTGCTGGTCACTTCCCCACGTTGGTTTCACACCAGGTAGCAGGAGACTGGGTGGTGGCAGACCAGCAGCTTTTTTCCATTGCATGGAAGGGGAGTTGCAGGGTAGCAGATACGCCTTATTTGTGCAAGTTTGTGACATCAAGCTTTGTCTCATCACCTGGGCTTAAGGAAGAATAGTAGGTAGAGAAATAGACTGGCAAAGGAGCTCTTTAGAAGGAAAGAGGGAAATATTATCCAAGAGGGCTTTTTTTTTTTTCCCTTACCATTGCAAAATTATATTTTCTATACTGAGGAAAATTTTGTTCCTTTTTACTCTCCCGTTATCAGTAGATATTACAAAAAATTATTATTAAATTTACTGCTGCTCAAAATAGGTGTGTTTGTCATACTAAGATACAAAAATCTGATCTCAAAACTGCATTTTGATACAAAAGTGACTGTGTGAAAATTAGAATTCTGCATGAGCTTTACATGCTTTCTTCATGAAGTCCCAGAAGGACCAGTGTATTTTGTTGGTACAGGTGTCTGAGGTGTTATAAATATCTCTTCTAGATAAAGAATTGCCTTCAAGGAGATCTTGGAAACTTCATTTGTTTCCCCCTTCCTAGAAAACCCTAGCAAGGGTTGGCAAGATTCTATTACCACCCGAGGCAGCTCACGGAGAATTTTCCTCCCTGCATATGCCCCTTGTTCCCTATGTGTGTGAAACTGCCCTATACATAACTTGTAGGAATTGCTCTGTGAAAAATGGAGTCCCTCAGGGATGATCCAGTGGCCATGACTAACAGTGAATTTTAAAATGTCTATTTTTGCTGCATAATTCCTGAAATAAAAAGAAAAAAAAAAAAAGAAAAAGGTATGAATTACTCAGCTCTGTGTCAGCTCCCCATCTCTTCAGAGACCATCATAATGGGTGGTTTCATTTGTGAGGCTGCGTACTTCAGAGTTTGCCTTATTCTTGACTGCAGCCACGCTGAGGGACCAAACAGGAAGATGAAAACTTCTTAAAAGTAGTAAGGCTGCTTGCAGTATTCAAAATGAAGGTGGCAAAGGCAGGTAGGTCCCTGGCCATCCATTGCATGATTGATGAGTCTTCTTGCTGAGCTAGAGCAGTAGAGGAGATAACCTCCTCTCTCTCCAGCGGTTTTTTGAGGCTTGTCATCTTGAAGTTTTCCCCGGCAGAATTTAAACATTCTGTCAGCTCTCTTTAGTGGCTCATTTAGTTAAAATCACCTTCAGTAAGGAGTATTTAATTACATCTTCTAATACCTTATTCAGGCTGCCCTCCTGGATTTTTGAGAATCTGGAGAATGCTGCTAATAGAGTGGAGCCAGCATTTACAGGAATAAATTAATAGCAGTCCCATAGCTATGCTTTTTACATCTGACACATTCTCCAAGGCTAACATTGTACCTCCCGTACTTCCTCAAATTCATTTGTTCCATTTCAGCTCAGTCTTTTGAAATATTTTGTGATGAATGGGCTCGCTGTACAAGCCGGTGATCAGCAGCAGCTGTTCATAGTCATGCATTAAATTGAATCCATCTGTCAGTGGGCTCTTCAAAGTGTGACTTTCACGTTGTCAGGGGACCTGATTACACCAGAGCAGTATCTGGGTGCTGTTTGCCAGAAAAGAAGAGAACAAATCAAAACTTAAGTGTGCTTGGATGGGCCCTGGGATACCCCTGCAGCCTCATCTGTAGAGCTGTGATTTAGCCTGCTGAGATGAGAGCACAGTGGTTACAAGCAGCACTTCTGCACTCAGATGCAGATTGGTGTTCAGATGTAGGCTGAAATTAGGAGATGACCTGCAGTAAGCTTTGTAGAAATCATGTGGTGCTTGCTGTTTGTTTTTAATCCTGACCCTTTAATGAACCTCATTGCCAGCTCTTTACAAATTTTGATTCGAGCATTGTTCTTCAGAGGATGAGCTGAAAAGGAAAAGTCATGCTTTTTTCAAACCAGCAAAAGGAGACAACACAGCCTTTTTTTATTATCATTTTTTTATTATCATTTTTTATTATCATTTTTTATTATCACTTTTTTATTTTCATTTACAAGTAGAGGAGGGGGAAATGTGTCTCCTGAGGCTGTTTTGCAAACTGCATTTAAGGCAACATTTGAAAGTAACAAATGGTTGTTTCCTGACTGCATTAGTTGTTCTTGTAATTTTAAGTGAAAGCTTCAGTCCGTAATGTTCTCTGTAAATTACACACTGGATATGGAAACCAGCTGATTCATGGCCTACAGTCTGTTGGTCTTATCCAGAGGTAACTTCTCTTGTTTTCCTTCTCCCACTTCGTTCCTCACCAAGACTTTTGTGGCGAGGACTGGGCTCATGCTGGGATGTGTATATAGCTTTATGGAAAAGCATTCCTTACCAGCACAAGCTTATTCACCCAAGTATGTAATTTTCCTTGCATCATTTCACTTTAGGAAAGGAAACTTTCCTTGGAGAAGCGGAGCTGTGTTACAGCCTCCTTTGCCACTGCAAAAGTCTTATTTTTATAATAGGAGAGCCATGTTTTATCTCTTGGCTCTGTCATGGTCTCCAGACACAGATACTACTCATTGTTGGTGATCAGATGAATGTGATTTCACATTGCCCATGCCAGCAGGAGACCTGATGCAGTGGGGGAAGTCCATCCATGTTTTCCTACTCTGAGCTTCTCCATCTCACTTCTGCCATGGAGTCTGCAGGCATCGCTGCTCAACAGTGCAGCTGCATTGCTGCTGCATTCCTGGTGCAGGGCAGAGCCAGCCCTTTAATTAACACCAAATTCAGTGCTGGCAGAAGCAGAGAGAGGGTAAAAAAAAAAAGAAAGTAACACACTAAAACAGAACACCCACGCTGGCTTTGTGAGCTTGTATTTCATGTCAGTTGAAGTGTCTCTGAAGTGAAGTGTCTGTTGTCCTATGGTCAGAGAAGAACCTCTTTTTGGCTTTTCTTTGACATATAGAAAGCATCACTGCATATACTGAGAGCCTGTTTTTGCTGTGGACCTGGTAAATACAGATGATTTTTTTTTTTTAAATGGAAACTCATTAGTGTGTTCCACATAGAGAGGGTGAGAATTGCACTTTGGGTGAAGAGATTGATTGATGTTGGCTTGTGTTAAGAAAATATGGTTGACAGAAGGAGTCAATACATGCTCTTTTTTTTTTCTTCTGTAGAGTACATTGCTTTTCCTACATGTGTTTAATCAGGAAACTTAGCAGGGGAATGCCATTGCTTACTAGCTAACAGTATCTTGTTATCTTCCTTGAAAATACTTAATAGTGTTAAAATACAGTTATTAAGATTTGGTGTTCATTTGCACATGCACTTGGGACTTTGGATTATAAACATGCAGTATCTGTAAATTATCTGTGCAGAGTAAGTGTTCAGTCCTTCACCATTTAACCTAATGAGCAGTCAAAGCTGTGCACCAGGGAGTGTGTGAAAAGCCATGTTCTGTGAACCCAGAGATGAGTATGTCCCTCCTCCCTGGGAGTGCTCAGACCTCTGAAAAGTGCTGGATTCTGATTTCAGCTTTTCAAACTTAACATGATGGGCCTGAACAGAAGGAGTTGGCAGGAGAGGCAAGAGGAAAGCTCTTTTCCTTCCCACATAGGGAAATGGAGGTGGACATGGAGAGCCTACTGAAAGGGACAGAATTCCCCCATCAGAAAGAGCCACGTGGTGTGACATCTCCGTGAAAAGCTCTGGGGGTGTCTGCGTGCAGCATCAGCCCACTCACTCCCACATCCCTCTCCAAGACCACAGAATTGCTGAACAGCTGGGGTTGGAAGGGACCTCTGGAGATCACCCAGTCCAACCTCCCTGCTAAAGCAGGGTCACCTGGAGCAGGCTGCACAGGACCACGTTCAGGCGGGCGTTGAATGTCTCCGGAGGAGACTTGGCAGCCTCTCTGGGCCTGTTTCCATGCTCTGGCACCCTCACAGCGGAGAAGTTTCTCCTCATATTCAGATGGAATGTCCCGTGTTTCAGTTCAGTATGAACAGGCAGGGTATGCCAAGCCCACCACTGCGTGGATATTTGAAGAGGCAGCATTGATATCTAAGAGGATTTTGAATTAAATCCTTGTCTACGCTGTACTGATCATTAAGGGTGAAATGATTAACTTTTAAAACAAGGTTCTTTTCCTTTGGCTTTTTCAACTGCTTTTAAAAATGAGCTTTTTGGGACCATGGTATGCTGTAAGCAGAAACACTGATTGGTTTTTGGTTATCTCTGTATCTTTAGTTTCTCACTTGAAACTAGCTGAATAATATATTTTGTGAATATCTGTTCTGAATACACTGAGATAAATTCATAGCATGAGCTGTACAAGTAGTGCTGTGTAAAATTTCAAGTTTTTTCTGATTTTATTGTATTTGTAGTTGCAAGTAGCATTCTAGTATCTGATTTAATTTTTATCAGGTGTGTATGTGTGCTGGCTTTGATTAAACCATGACAGAACAGATACTTTGTTCTTGCAAATGCAGAGCTGGGAATGGGATAAGGAGCAGAGAGCACTGACAGAAGAGCTTTGTAATCTGTTACTTGCTACACTTCTTAGTGAAGGTCTGAAACTGTAATGATTGAATCAAAAAGGATGTGATAGAACAGCAAAACATTTTGAAATTCCTAGCAACCTGATTTTCATGTAGTACATTTTAGTAGGTAATCCTATGCCAGCATTATTAAAGTTCCTCAGTTTCTATTGTAGCTATTATAGCAGAAGCTAAAGTACTCTTTGTCATTTGGAGATGGAAATTCCTTCCACTTTATTTATTTATTTAGAAATTGTGTATGAAAACCCTGTTGATGTATAGAAAATGTAACATTATGAAAATGTTTACCATAATATACTGTTGCCAATATCTTTGTTGCAAGATTTCTTCTTGATGCAGCCTCAGTTGCAAATAGGAGAGTTTCCTTTTTCAGGAATTCCTTTTGGTAAGTGAGGTGGAATATAGCCTGCTGTAAGCAATGCAGAATTTCTTACTCTTACTTCTTACTCAGTCTTATCTACTGCATCTGGGATGATATAGAGGGAAAAGTAAAAGTCTACTCTGTGCTAGTCTGTATTCCCTAAAAGTACTGTGTAGTAGTGTACTGAGTGACCAAATAGCATCTGTAGTAGCAATGGGCTAAAGGTTACATTTGTTTCCAAATTAATTACCAGATTTATTCTCCTGGAGACAATTTACTTTCATCTCTTCCTTAGTCGAACACTACTGTGATAAAGTGGAATTTCATGGGTCATATGAAATTTGCTTTTGGCAAAATAAAGAAAAAACAGTGGCATGACTATTCTGGGTGAGTAGAAAAGCCAGTGCAGATTGACACTTCACTGACACCTCAGCCAGCAGCTGAATACTGAGCTATGGCTGTTTGTGTTTGTGATGGTGCATATGTGCATTTTAAGGAGACACAAACCTATGTCCATTTCTTCTATACCTACCATCTGCTTCTATTTGTGGGCAGCATATCTCGAGTAAGTAAGTAGCTGCATCAGGAGTTATCTGTTGTTTTCTTTAAGGAGAGGAGTGCACATTTGTAGTCAGTGATGTGTCTCTTGCTGTTGGTCTCCTCTTTGCAATTGCTGACTCAAATGCGTGTACTAGTCAGTGGGAGAGGGCTGAATCCTAATCTGGGATTTCAAAGAATAGCCACTTTCCTGCTGGTGTAATTTACATTTCACTCCTCAGCAGTTGCTCTGCAGTTAGGTCAAGGCAAACCTGCAATTTTATGTCACAGGCTGCTCTGTTTGAAGCTGGGTGAGTGGCAAGGCACCAATTTATTGTGAAGCTCCTAATGTCATAGATTGACAGAATGGTTTGGGTTGGAAGGGACCTCAAAGATCACCTAGTTCCAATCCCCCTGCCATGGGCAGGTTACACATTCCATTAGACCCCATCCAGCATGGCCTTGAACACATCTGTCCAATTCTATCCCTGTCTGTTGTCCTTTTTGCAGCTTAACCAAGAGCCCCTGTGACACATCACAGCTCTTGCACAGGTCATGCAACATGTGCCCTGTGTAACACAGGGCTGCATCAATGTTTTGTCTTCTGTGGCTAAATAGCATTTTGGGTAAAGAGGATGCTGCTGCTCTGCGACTTTCTTGGTAGACTTAATTGCTGATGAATAGGGATCTGATTCAACTGACAGCTTGTACAGTATTGATACGTTCCTATGAACCTGTTCTGGGGAATGTAGAGCTCCCCAGATTGCTTCAGGAACCCAGGCAGGTGCAGCTAATAATTCCTGTAACAGAGGTGAAGTGCAGAAAAAACACACTCGGTAGCAAAGAAGGAAATGCAAATTCCCTCTGTGAAAAGGAAGACTAAAGTTCAGGATACTGGCAAGACATTGATACACCTGTGCAGTTTTACAACATTGGACTGCAAGCACCAGTTCAAGGTTTGTTTTTAAAGAGGAAGGGTATAATTCTTACTTCGGTTTTTATGCTGATCACTCTTCAGGATGAGGAACAGACTTTGTCTAAAATTCTTAGTGAAGATCACAAAGATCACCTGCTTTATGTTGTGGTCAACCAGGTGGTGTTGGCTGCTAACAAATGCAAAATATTAAAGCAGATGGATCAAACACGAGTCATTATAGTTGTGCATTGCAAAGATGGGCACATTTTTTACTTATTGGTTTCCCATTGTTTTTTCTCATTTAAATAAAGCTCTTAGCTTTTCCTTGTTGTGTAAATGAATTATTCTTACAGTTCTTAAAATCTTTTTTGTATGCTTAAAAAAAAAAAAAGGCAGAGTATTTCTTTTACAGCTGTTAAATTGTTTCTCATGCTTCTTCCTCTTGTTTGGAGAAGAGGAGGTCCAAAGAAGTTCAGACCAGAACTCCTCCTGTCTTTAGTATTGCTACTTGTCTTCTTAAAAAAACCAAACACAAAGCCTTTCTGCCATGTGACCATTTAGAAAAGCAGTGTCTCACATTTTCAGTTAAATGTGCATTTAAAATTCATTATCAATATGAACAATACAACTAGCTGTTGTAAGCAGCTGTAAGCCACAGCCCCCTTTCCCTGGTTCCTACTTTCTGTACTTCTTGGTGCTCCATGTGCACGTGTGTGCCAGAATTGTTTTCTCCACTCTCTCCTCACTGGGCTTATTTCCACTCTTTACTGGCAAAGGAACTCTTATTATCCAGGCAGAAAAACCTTTCAGGTGCTGTTTACAATTTGTTTTAGAGATTAAGTTTGCACCCACAGGTGACTGTGAGTGGGATGAGTTCCTGAAATCTTTTGCTGTTTTGACATTCCAGCTTTGATTTGAGCAGCTGCCATCTGCTCTGGGCTTTTCCTCAAAATTATTCACATGAGCTCACTTCCCATAAGTTTTTAACCAGCCCTTTAGCCTCATGCCTTAGTACCTAAGACCTGGGTGACCTGGCAAAGCAGAGCTTTGGGGGGGTGTGTCCTGTCTGACTTTCTGTTGTGTCCAGAGTACATGCAGCCTGTCACTTGGTGTTCTGAATTGTGCTGTGCTCAGGTGTTGGGTGCTGTGTTTGCTGTTGAAATAACACAGCATGGCTGTGTGTCATCGGTACAAAACGTGGGGTGAGCTTTTTGGTGTATGTAGGGAGCAATAGGGATGGTACTGAGTTATATACTGCTCCTGTAGATCTCAAACTTTTGACAAGTTTGATGGGAATTGAATACGTGCAGTTGGAATATGGGGTCCTGGCATGATACATGTTAGTGATTTTATGTGGTCGGTTTTAGTTATAAACGGTGTTCAAAAATATATGCATTGAGGTTTTTCAATGCCAGTTGGAAAAGGTAATCCTCCCAGTAGCATTCATGCCACTAGAAATTCTCACTGTTCTCTGTTCTGCTTTGTAAATTCGGATATTTTTCTTTTTCTTTCAAGTTACATGCTTAAAAAATTACAGTAAGTAGTCAAGTATGCCTTTAAGAAGTCCTTATCGCTTGTGGGATGACAGCACAATAAAATTGACCTTGGTACTGGGGGCTTTGAAAAGACTGCAGTAAATGTCTGGATGTTTACCTTTTAAAACTACCTTCTCTGCTCTGAAGTATTCAGTAATTTAGTGCTTTGTTGATAGTAAATTCATGATGCTTCAGTTAAACTACTGGGAGTAGCCATACTGTGATCTTCTTCCCTTTTACAATGGTATTCACCGTTGTAAAATGCTAATGCAATGGCTATAGGTGTTGCACAGCAACAGGGTAACCATTTACTTCATAAAGAAAATAATTCTTGGTCAATGCCCTTTGGAAAACACAACAAGGAATGTCATACAGTACTTCACTCATAAAGAAGATTGATACCTGTTTGCTGATATGCAAAGTTATTTGTCATTTAGGGAAGAGGTAAAGCAGCACCTCAAGTGTAAGCAATGCCTGACTGTGTCTGGAAGCATTTTTTTTTAAGGTGGAGTTTTGAAAGAATGTGGTATTAACTATGAAAGAATGTGTTGTTTGCTGTTTGACGATTTTAATGATCTCAGTTGTTGTTTGTCAAAGTAGGTAGCAGGGTGTACAACACTGATACATCTTAGTCTGTTTGCCCTGTGAATATTTATAGCTTATCATCACTAAAGGGTCTCATAAAAGAAGATCTTTGTTAGGAATTTAAAGGACTGATATCACCAATACTTTGCAGAACTTCAGAATCTGATTGCTCTGAGATGATAAAAGTATGATTATCACAACAGTCCTGGGCTTCATTTGAAGTTATTTTCTTGACACTGAACCACAAATTTACACACTTCTGTTTTAATTTGCTAATAGAGTCCAGCGTGGGTTGATTTTAGCTGTGAGAACACAATCTTAATCCTAAGGATTTCCTTTTATAAGTGTTGGGATTTTGTACCAGAAGTTATGAAGGGTGTTGATTCTAGCTACTTTCAGCATGGCTTAGGGGCAATGTGTACAGTTGCAAGCACATCCAGCAGTAGAAGACTTAAATTTTTTGAGTTTTGTGTTAAAAGACATGGCTTAAATCTGATCTGATTTTTTTTTGGTGGATTATATATATGTAAATCAAACTGAAATTGTTTTCAAATAGTGAAGAACCTCTTGTTTTGAGTTAAATAAAATTATGTTTCCATAGTAAATTTCACTCTGAATTGTCATAACCATTGAGGGAGGATGCAACGAGAGGATGAGAGCAGGCACGACTGTTCCTAGTTTTGGGAGAAGGAGTCATTGAAGTATGAATTAGTGAGAGTCCACAGTGAATCTAATTAAGGGGAAGAATGAGACACATCTCTCTTGAGAATTTTTTTTTTTTTTTTTAATGGAAGATAACCTGTTTTACAGATGATGTGTGCAAGTGGGTCTGTCTGGGACATCTCCAAGGTGGCAACAAGTAGTGTTGCCTCTGGTCAAGGAGAAGTCCTGAAAGTGATGCCTGCACTTCTGTTGAGCTGTGCCCATGACATGTGTGACACTTTCTGTGGTTGCAGGAGCAGCTTCTGTGTGTTCAATTCTATACCTACAGACAACTGTGGATTACTAAAGATGTCACACTCAGGAGAGGAAGAAAACCCATCTCTCCTATCAGAGTATTTATAGCTGCCATATTACTTGTGGTGATGTCTGTGCTATACAAATTATTACAACATTAACATATTTATATGCCATTTACTACTCAAATGCTAATAAGACAAAACCAGAAAATTAAAGTACGGTAAAAGATCCCATTTTATTTTTTTAAACCTCTGATATTGATATTTTTTGTAAATACAGAAAATACTTTTAATTATATTCTAACAAGCGGTTATGAAGAAATGCCTCCTGTTGAATCCTAAATTACTAAAAATTACCTACTTTAATTTTATTCATTATCTCTAACAGTTATTAGAACCTGTATTTTACATATGTAGATATCATTTGATCTTTTAGAACCAAAGCTGATGTTTCTACAGTAAGCTCTGCCTTTTTTTCTGTCTTTCCTAACAGTAAATGGTTGGATTAAAGTGCTTATCAATGCATTGTTGAGCAATACAAAAGGCCTGAGTCCAAAGTAACTTATGACACCTTGTTCATTCTGTGTCTCGATGTATTCCAGTAAAAAAACTCTTTCCCCAATGCATGGAACATTTAGTACTCTGATCTTGTGAATGGCAGAGACAAGGCTGTGGCTGGTCCACCTATCTGTAATCATGCTGTCTTTGGCCCAGTCATTTTCGTAATGAGAGCTGAAAATCGTGATGGTTTTAATTTTGATTTTTAAGGTTCTCTTATCAAACTGAACTTTGAGGACTGTTTTATGCTGTATGTCCTTTATTGCTCACAGCGGAGGAAACACAGCTGTTAATTTGGTGAAGTTACCCACCACTGCTTTTTTTCTCACACAACTAAATTGCCCAAGAGGACAGCAAAGAAAGGGTGCCACAGGATGGGAGAAAATCCTAAGTGAGTGTTGAGCAATATGGGTTGGGTTCAGTAGCTGAATGTTTGGGCAGTCCAGAGGTGAGGGGTTTGAGAATCCCTTTGTGCTCTGTGGTTATTGTCACAGGGCAGTGACTCACAGATGTAAATGTCAGGCCACACCTGTATTGTCACCTGTCAGCTTTGGTCCTGCTGGGGAGCAAGAGAGGAGCAAACTGGGTCAGAATGACAGGCTCTTTGATTGGAAAAGGGAGCTGTAGGGAGAGGAAAGAGGGATGCTTCCAGGTAGGTACCTGCTCCCCTTTTCCCAGGAGAGAAGGTGGCAAGCAGGGCAGGAACTTCTTGCCATCTGGAATCAGCCCATGGGAAAGTAGTGGAGCCACAGTGAACTGAAAAGCAGTATTACTGCACTGTTTTGGCATTAGCCCTCTTAATTGCACTACATTTTTTAATTTCTTTTTTTTTTTTTCTTCTCCCCAAGCTAAGGTCCTGCCTTTTGACCGGTTTTGCTTCTCAGTTCATCTGCTAGAAGCAGTCATTTCATCCTTTGGATGTCAGTGTCCTTCTCCTTATCCGTGCTTGACCTTCAGAATTAGTCATCTAATTAAGGAGTGGGTTGACCCACGTAGCTTGTGTTTGACCGAATTGCTAAGAAATAATTTTGTGAATACTGATGGTGCTCAATATGGACCCCTTCAAGTCCTAGTGCTTGCAGAAGCAGCTGCAAGTTTTTTCCCCTCCTGTGTTCAACCAACCCCAGGAATGAGCACCGTGATTCAGCATAAGTGGCTTTTTGCTCTGACTCCTTATACTCAAAACCTGGTTCAAGCTGCACTTGAAAGCCCCCCCTTCCCCTATTTGTTTCACAGTCTCCTTGTTGTGATTTGTCGTGTTTTTTAGTATTGATATAACATTTCAAAAGATATTGCTGTAGAAGGACGTCTTCAGGAGATCCTGTATTGGCATTTGGATAATACTGTTGAAGTTTGAATTCTGACTGAGTTAAAACCCCAATGGTGCTGAAGTTTGGGATTTTAATAGAAATGAAGTTGATAGTAGTACAAAATGTTTTAAAGATACAAATTGTGCTTTCCACTTCAGGTTAAATCTTACTGCAGCTTATTGTAACCTTAATTTTTTTCTTAGAAATGTCTTTTAACATTTTATTTTACAGTATTATGTTAAATAGTTTAGAGGATTAATATTTTACCATCTCAGTAAAACTATTAAATTACCAACGACCCTACTTGATGTTTTTGAGAGGATTTGTAGAATTTTTCTATGTATTTTTAAAATGCCCTGAGTCTGTAAGTGCTCTGTGCTGTGCATCTTGAGTCACGTTAAAGGATTCCCAGGTGCGACTTCCCTGCCTCTGAGTGCCTTTTAACATGAATTCAGGGTAGTGGTTGTGCCCAGGCTGCAGGAGCAGTGATGGTGAGCAGTGATGAAACACTGATGGCTGTCCTACTTTTGGATTTATTCCATCCCTCAATTCCACAGCACCCAACCTCTCTCTCCTCCTTGCCTGAAAAAGACTCCTCTATGTTTCAAAAATATTGTATATTTTCTTAGGTGCAAAGGAGGAATACTACTTGGAGTTCATCAGACTTTTTATGGTGCTGCTTGTAATTATTTTCCTTTAGAAAGAGGACTTTGATTTATTTTTGTGTGTTTATTTATTGTACACTGTTAAAGCTCTTATTGAACTTCCAAAGACAAGTTCTGAACATGAGCTAAGTGGATGCTTTCAAGTGCCTAAATAATAACTGGGGCGACCTGAACATGTAGGAAAACCACACTCTTTTCTCTTTTTTCTCTCTTTTTTTTCTTTCTTTCTTTCTTTCCAAAAGCTTATTTTTCTTTTCCTTCCTGTTACCACGCTTTGTGCCCTGGGATTTACACTGACGTTTGGCATTGAAGAATGCTTGTATCAAACTCATCCAGTTTGAATTCCTTTCAATACATAATTAAGGAGAGTGAAACAGAAAAAGCTAGATTTAACAGTTTGATCTCTTTATTTTTATTTTTTTTTTTCAATTACAAAACACTGAGAAAGAAAGGCTTGGAACAATACAAAGCTGTGAATCTGAGAGATTAGTATGCTCTGAAGATGCTTTGGAGTGGGTACACAGTACGGATGCCAGTCCTTATTTTGCTTCCTCATTACAAGCAATTTTGTTTCAGACCTCTTTTGTTTGTAAGGATTCTGAAAGCAGTCCTACAGTCGAGATGCACAAGGCACTAGGATTCACCAGAATAACAGTCAGTGTTTAGATATTCACCAAGAACAAATCAGGTACCATTCTAGCATCTTAGTGTGCCTTTATAGTTATCAAGCTTCTGTCACTACTAGTTAAGTGCTACTACCAGTTAAGTGTCACTGCTAGTCCAGAGATACTTTCTGAAGTATCTCACTGTGCTATTTTCTGATTTATTTTTGTTTAAGTATAGCACCTGATAACTTTAAAATACACAGATTATTTTACAGTCTCCCACATGGATTTTTGTAGAGATTTGTTGGTTTAACAGCCATCTAAAACTGAGTGGTTATAGTACACTGAAGCTGGTGCTGTGATCCCTCTGTTCCTGCTTAGTCCTTAAAGATTCTGCTCGGTCAAAGGTGTCAGTGGTTTCAGCTCTGCCATCTGCCTGCCTGAGTTTTTCAGGTGACTTGCATGTATCTCAAACCATGTAGTTAGTAAGTCACAATATATAAAATATCAAGAGTGCAGAACATTGGCTGGAGTCTTAAGCTACAAGTTGATATAAAAAGAGAAAAACAATGGTACAGGGGTCATTTGGTGATTCACCTGAGTAATTAATTGAGTTTAGAGACAAATCCTTTATGATGGGTCCTGGTGACGTTCTGGCTTAGCAGAGTTGGTTTATACTGAAAGAGAACAGAGGTGAATAACAGATGCAAAGCAATGAAATGGGTCTCTGCCTGTTCCCCATGAGCCAGCACTCCCAGCTGGGGCCAGGCTGGACTCTTTCTTTTGGTGCTCATAACCCACCTTTGTTGTCCTCCAGTTTTTCAGTTTTACTCATAATTTAAAGAGACAGAGTAGTGGAAACCATGTGAAAGAAAGTGCAGGACTACAGCCATAATGAAGAGCACTGAGGAAGTCTGACTTGCAGCAGCCTCTCTAGGAGTAGGACTGAGAAGAGAGAGCCTTATGAATAAGTTTTTGACCTTAATTATTTTTTTTAAATGTATAACACTGTACTGATTTTCCAGTCGTCCATTCTTTTCTCAGGAAAAGAAGGGTATGCAAATTCAAATTGCAATGAAAGAGGCATGCAGAAACAAAACTGAAAGCACCCTTTCTTCTTCCATTTCTCTTTCCTTTTTTTTTTTTTCTTTGCTTGTAAAAAGAAACTGAAGATCTGTCTCTGCTTCAGGAGAGACCTCCTTTCAGCGCTGTATCAAAGTGCAGGGGCCTGTTAATCACTTAGGAGGTTTCAGTTGGAAGAAAAAAATCAGTCCAGTTATTCACTTCTGTGATCAGCCAAGGCCATAACTCTGAGAACTGCCAGGGGCTATTTTGTTTCTGTTTTTATCCAGATCAGGAGGGAGGGAAAAGTATTATAAGTTAGTGACAGTTTCAATGCACAGTTGTGAATACTTTAGTAACCATCATGTCCTGTAAATCCCAGACACCTGTCCAAACATCAGGGTTAGCTTAGAAAAAATATTGTTATTTATTTTGCTACCTGGGTTGTTAATGTCTACTAAAATCTCTGTTTGCAGCTGAGCTTAAATATGTTTTAATTCCGTTTGTACTAACAAATGGTTGAAAAATCCAGAACTACGCACTGCTTATGAATTGGAACACATAGCTTTTTTAACTTTGTAGACAGTAATACAAATGAGAATATTGTTGCAGATCAGTGGATGTTTTAAATGGAGAAACTGCCCATCCAGATCCTAAGCTCATTGAGAATCTGTTTGAAGTGATGTGGGGTGAGGGGCACTGTGTCTGTTCAACAAGCATTTCTCCAAACCAGTCTCTTTTGCAAAAGGAATTCAGTTCCAAATCTTTATGCTGAAAAGCTTTCCTGTTTCAAGGTTGAAAATTCTGTCATGAAACCTTTAAACAACCAAGTGCATGTTTTTTGTTTGGTTGGTTGGTTTGGTTGGGTTGGGTTTTTTTGTCCAGGGGGACAGCAGAAGCTTTAGCTTTGATGCCCATTAACAGAAGCTCTTGTACAGTTTGCACGAGCCATGTAGTCTTTATGTGCATCCTCTCCCTGTCCTTCACAGGGGTTCTGTGCCTGCTAGTGAGGAGGCATTGGAGTGACTGCTCCTTGCTGTGGTTCCTAGACAGATGGTGGGTTAGTTGAACTTCAGGAACAAATGTGGTTTTCATCAACTTCTCCCCATCCCCCGTTCTCTAGGAAGGATAGGAAAGTACCCAGATTTTTACTGAATAACTGAGTAGCAAAGGGCAAAGGTTCTGAGGTGTTTTAGCAAACACAGAGCCCCATAAAGCTTTGTTCACAGCCATTTCAGAAAGCGAAAATCAACTGAAGGTTGGAAATGTAGGTGACAGAACAACTTTTAAAGTCCAGAAAGGTAGAATTGAAGAGATACTGCATGTGCAACACCTTGCTTCATTGCCTGATTCTCCATGGCAAGTGAGCAGTTAAAGAAGTGGAGGAAAAGGGGATGATAGAGGGAGCTGCTTAGGGGAGTGGTACAGAAGATGTTGGCCAGGAGGTAGAATGGGGTTTGAAAGCAGAAGTGCTGTTGTCCCTAATGTGTTTTAACATGCTGGCTCAGCTGTCTGTGTGCAAGGTTCATGTGGTGATTTGGGTTTCTTAATCTGTGTTTTTTATGTAAGCTCTTCTGTAGAAAATGGTTTGACACAGTGATGCAATTGCACTCTGTTAGGCACCTGTCCAAAAAGAATCCATCTGCTCCTGCAGTGTGTGGTATTTGGTTGCAGAGTTGAAGGCAGGTCCCTTCCAAAGAGGATGCTCTGTTGCATTTACCAAAACAGTGTGTGTAGGAACAAGGTAAGATATCTAGCCAGCACAAGCAGCAATACAGTGATGTCCAGGGATTGCTGCTTTTTTAACTGGACCAAAAAATCTCCATGTGCTACTGTGTGGACAGACAGGCTCATGTGAAAGATCTTCCATGTAGTTCTTCATTGTACTGTATGCATGTGATCCATGCAAACACAAGAGCTACTTGCACTGTAGGTTGGTTTAGCAGGTAAAGAAATGCCAGCACTTAGCAGGTTATGCTCATCAAGCCCAAACGAGGAAACAGTTCATGAATTTGAGGGGAGATCTGCTGATACTTTCTGAAAGTTTTCCTCTGTCTTCCACTTGAGTCAGAGTAACTGGCACAAAAAATTACATCTCGGTGATTCCTGTTAAGACAAGAGAGCACCACATGCTACTACTGGGCTGTCCAGGATACCAAAGGACAGCTTCCCAGTACCAGCCTGACACTTGCCTGATGACTGAGAGCATGTACTTCCAAAGTCTTGTATGAGACAAAGTAAAGCATGGAGAGAAATCTCCCACTTGCTGTGGTGAAAGATGCACTACACTCTCTGATTCAGGAGGTGTAAAAGAAGCCAGATGTAAAATGTTTTGGAAAGATAAGATGTGGCAGCCTGGACTGACGGAGCTGCAGTTGGTGTGAGGCCTCAGAGGACCACAGATAATCCCAAAACTGCCTTGGGAGGGATAGATGGAAGTTGTTTTCTTGCTCTTTGAAATAATGGAATAATGAAGGATACATTTTACTTTCACAGCAATTTCTCACCAAAATATGCATTTATTTTTAAACCAAATGTCACCGTATGAATATCGTGAAAATAAGTTGCTGTAGCCGTTTCTGGTGTGCAAATTCTTGGAGCGTGTATATATGTGAGTTTAACAGGTGGTTCTCCTATGTATTGGCAGAGAGGTGTTTAAAACCAGAATTTCTCCTGTACCAAAGTGGTGCATCCCAGGCCTGCAGTTGAGTCAAGATGTGTTGCAAGCCTGCAGTTTTACCACCTGCCTTTTAGTGCCTTCCCTGGGATACAGCCTCAGGATGCACATCTTTGAGCAGTTCAAACAGCTGCCTGTGTTATCAGGGTAAAGAAGGACACAGCAGTAGTAACAAACAGATGGAGGAAGGTGAAGAGGTGGGAGAAGCCCTCCCTCCTCTCCCCTGAGCTACTTTGGCTTGCAGGTGAGCACTGGCAGGATTAGGTCCTGGCCCAGAGACAGATCTTATGAGCCTCAGGGTGCAATGGCTGTGGAGCTCCTGATCTGACAGCTGTGCTGATGTTCACCTGATAAGGACCCAGCCTTTTCTGCCAGGTTAACTTGAACAGTATTTAATTCTTGCAGAAGCTTGGCATAACTAAAAGGCCTGGCAGCTTGAGTCATAAAAAGCCAGGAATTTGGCAGAAGTTGATTTAGTTTATTTTATTGTGTGCCAAAAACTCTATTTAAAGTGTCTGACCTAAAGATGCAACGAAAAAAGGGAACAAGCTCCCTTGATCTTGTTTGGCAGCATTTTCAGACTCTTTGAATGTAAGAAAAATATTTTCTTGGTGTCAACCACCCTCTTAAATCTGGAAAGCTCTGACTTATCAGTAACAACATGAAACTTTTAGTGGATTTGTTTCAGTTCTCTGCCCCAAGTTTTTGTCTTGTTCTTTTGTGTCATGAAATGAAATGTCTCTGACATCACACCAGCACATACATAGTTACTGGCACAAATGGAGTGGTTTTAGTAATGCTTTTTTAGAAGTGATATTGCCTACTAATTTGGTCTCTGTGTCTGTTCATTAAGATAAACAGTTTATTGGAGTCTTAACTACTTCATTGAGGCTTATCTTTTAAGTAAAACAATATGGAAACAAGAAAATCAATATGGCAGAACTTCTTAGCTAAAAGTGGAAAATACTACTTGGCTTCTTTATAAGAAATTTCAGGCTTGATATAATAACTTTTGTGGGGACTTTCTGAAAAAAAAAAGTGGCACTGTGACAAACAATAGCACCTTATATCATGCTTACTGAGATGCTGAGAAATATCAAGCACTTCCAGATGGAAATACGATGTATGCTGTATTTGATTTAAGAGAAATAGTTAACTTTCAGGAGCTTCAAGTCAGATAATGGTAAGAAAATAATGGTGATGTGTTTTGTCTGTGAGTCCTGGGAGGCTCTGGAAGCAGGTCTTCTTGTTTTCCTATCTGTTCCTTCTTTCAGAAGTTTCCTTATCTCTCTGACTTTGAGGCTCCAAAGAGCAGACACTGTTACTGTTTATTTATTCTAAGTATTGCCAAAATGTGCTCCAAAGTATTTTAAACCCTCACTTTCAAGGATGTGTTTCCTAATAGTTTCTAAAATGCGGTAGTTTGCCAATTTGAATGCTGAGAACTTACATTATCTACTTCTTTTCTGTTACTTGCCCACCAGTTCTATAAAACAAAATGTACTTATATTCTGATAGTATCATAAAATAGTGTTTTTCTAGCCTATATACTTCCTCGAAATGATGAGCTGGTATTTATCCATATCTGTAGATTGTATTTAATTTTATACCTGCAGCCTACACACATGACATTGAACTTAGGCTGTGAAAACTCTTTGTTAAATCTTTTACATCAATGCGCTTACTTACTGATTTTTTGATCTCATTTCCCCCCCCCCTTCAGCATTGCTTGGATCTGTAGCATTCTATAGAGAAATGCAGCTGTTGAACCTGGCAAATGCTTCTTTAAAAGCAACTTTACGAGGACGGAATTTCTGTTTGACTCCGGGTTGAGCATTTCCCAGTCTCGTAGGCTGATCTCCCTTCCTGAGCAGTTTTGCATCATAAAGTTTGTGCAGAGTGAAGTGGGCTCTGATATTGTCTCTGTATCCCATTACCTCTTATTGAGTGGTGTGGCAGGAACTGTCCAGATATGTAATTGAAAATTAATGAAGAACTTGGCTTTAGATAGAAGACAATAGTGTTCACTTTGCTGCACAACAGTAGCAATGATATCCTGTTTCAAACAAGCATGAAAGTAGTAGAACTTTATTTATCTCCCTAGTCAGCAGCAATCACTCCTGACTGCACACCAGCAGCAGTTCTGCTGAGTGCAAAGATGCCATTTTTATATTGCTGTTTATCAGACCAGAACTACTACCTTTCGAAGCATTTATTTTATTTGTTTTGGAGACTGCTACTCTTGCAGCAGAAAAAAAATAAACCTATTTGAGCAGAATCAGCATTCAGGAAAAGTGCTTCAAACCTCCTTTTAGAAGCTACTTCCTTTATTTTCTCCATTATTTCAGTATTTATCAAGTAGGTTTAAAGAAACTTTCTGTTTAAGTCACCTTTGTGTGACTCTAGAGCTGTTGATAAATTACTTGTGGTAAAATACCCATCAGCCTGCATGGAAGTGAAGGAGTGTAGCACTAGACCAGCACTGAGTTTTCAGGTACCTCATTTATTCCTCGCTTTACTGTTTCTTGTACATGCAAATTTTCTTGACTTTATCATTTAACCAGTGGGCAGAGGTACAAGAATGCTGTTATGATAGAGTTTGCAAGCACATGAGAAGATGCAACTGAGGTGTAAACCAGCAATGGGTTATGATAGAAAGAGGAAATAGAGGGAATTAATTATATTAATGTTTTATCTGGATGCTGCAAGAGGTTTGGGATTTGAGGTTAATTGTTGAAAAGAAAAATTGTTTCCAGTTCTAAATATATCATGTTTTAAGGGATAGCTGTGGAGGCAGAGAGAGGGTGAAATAGGTTCAAGAGTAATAAGGTGAGCAAAGGTGGGCATAGGTTGATGCAGAGGTTCCTGGGAGGCAGCTGCAGCCATACTGAGACTGGACCTGAAGTCCCTGGGGCGACTGTTCCTTTATGCTATTTAATGTGTACTCTCAGTCTCCTGGACCAGCTGCTTATCTTGACTTAGAGACATACCCTGAGTCCAGGGGGCATGTGTGGCATACAGTAAACTTCTGTTTAAAACTGAGATTATTTCTTTTAACGATAAAGCAGTCAATGTAAAGGTAAAGATGTTTGTCTGTAGAAACAAAATAAAAATGCTGAGACCTGACAAAAGTTTGTAAGTCACCACTCCAGGGTATGGGGAAGCCCTCCAAACTGACTTCCATGCTATTGACAGTTTTTGCTTATTTGTGGAGAACAGGAGACCAGAAGAGTTTGGGAAAGAGCAAAAATACAAATAAACCAAATTGTAAAGGTGACCTGCAAAAGTGTGAAGTTGTTTATGTCAGTTGGCAACACACAGGGCAAAGTGAGTGGTATGTGAAGTTAAAGGCAAGCCCCCCTGCCACCCCTTCCTCCATTCCTTTTCTTTTGTGAGTTGGTTGGTTGGTTTGGTTGGTTGGTTTTGGTTTTGGTAGTTTGATGTTTTTGAGATTGTTCATTCTGTAGCTTCCTTGGCTTGCAAGAAGGGATTGTTGGGGTGACTGGGTGGGCTCAAATAGTTGTTCTTGAAACTCCTGCATCTTCTTTTAAGTTCCAAGACTTAAATGTTTTTAATGAAATTGGCTTTGTCTCCAAAACGTGAATTCAGTACTTAAAATCAAATAGTTAATCAGTGTTTTTCAAGACTCTTTTCTCATCTACTTTGACCTTCTCCCACCACCAAGGTCATTCAGCTGTACTACAGAGAGGAAGTGTGGAAGGAAAAATGTTTTCAGTTTGCCAGGAATGGCTACAACCACAAGGGATTTTGAGCAGTGGGTCATGCTAAGCACTGTGATTTGTTAACGTACCTGGAATCTGTTCAGAATGTTCTTGTTGCTGCTGTTGCTGGTGGAGATGCAGTTATTCAATTTTCCAGTATGGTCAAAGTGTGAACTGCAAAATTTGTTCCTCTCTTTTGGGCATACCTTCTGATGTGGACTGCTTTCAACACTGTCCAGGGTGACCATTTTCAAGCTTGTTAACTTAAGAGGCTTTGTTTCTGTATGTGGGAACCATGACAAACCATAGTATAGAATGGTCAAACTTAAATAATGTACAGCCTGTTGCACTTGGCATAGCTCCTTGTTGTAGCCTCAATGTCCAAGGAGACAAAGCCAAACTTATTGGGGCATACTGGGGTGCTACAGTTCTTATTTAAATATGTGTATCTGTGTGTATGCATATATGAATTATGCTGATCCCAAGCAGTTGTATTAATTTGCAGTTTGACAGATTGTCTGTGTTAGACAGTAGATGTTCATTCTCTGCTCTGTGCTCGAGGACGGAGCTCGTTGTAACTCAATCGCTTTTCTCCCCGCGGCCCCGCGGTGAGGCCTCGGCTAAGGGGGTGCACAAACAAACAGCTGCAGCAAGGCTGTCGTGAGTACGGATGTGTCCTCATGCAGTGAGATCTCTGGGTCACCAGGTGTCCGGGTTTCAGCTGGGATAGAGCTCATTTTCCTCCTAGGAGCCGTGTTTTGGATTTAGGTGGAGAATGATGTTGATAACACGCTGGTGTTTGGGCTGTTGCTAAGTAGCGCTCGCCCCGACTCAAGGACTTTTCAGTGTCTCGTGCTCTGCCAGTGAGGAGAGGCACAAGAAGCCTCTCCTTCTTGTGACCAGGACAGCTGACCCAAGCTGGCCAAAGGGATATTCCATACAATAGAACGTCATGCCCGGGATATAAACTGGGGGGAGTTGGCTGGGAGGTGCCAATGGCTGCGCCAGGACGGGCTGAGCATCTGTCAGCAGTTGGTGAGCAATTGCATTGAGCATCACTTGTCTTCCTTGAGTTTCATTTCTTTGTCTCTCTCCTTTTCATCACAATATTTATTTTTCTTATTGTTGTTATTAGTAGCAGTAGTACGATATTGTACTTTGTTTTGATTATTAAACTGTTTTTATCTCAATCCATGAGTCTTACTTTTTTTTTTTCTGATTGTTCTCCCCATCCCACCAGGGGCAGGGAGGAAGGGAGGGAGCAGTTCTGTGGTACTTAGTTGCTGGCTGGAGTTAAACCATGACACCAGGGACCATGGAAGCTGCACTAAATGGGTTTTAAGGAACCATGTGTTAGCCAGCTAAGCTGTGCTTCCTTCCTCCAGAGAAATGCTCTGTTGACTTTCACCCACAGTGCTCCCCTCACCATGCTGTCCACCTTCCTCCTGTGGGTTCTGGCAGCTGTCTATCCTTGATGTGCTGCCTCCTCCTTTCCCTGGTTGTCTCAACACCAGGTTTCTTAAAATGCTGCTGAACTGAGTCACAGGTTGGCAGCTGTACTCTTGCAAAGACCTTTACTTCTGTTCTTGATGCTATTCAGATGTAACAGGACATAAGCAGGGGGCCAAAATGGGAGAGTTTATTTTACTTGTGGTCGGGAGCAGCTTATCGATCACTTGATGAATTTCTGGTGGCTGGAGGAGTCACTGTGGTTATTGTACATGATTCATAGATCATATCTCTGTCTAACTTACAAGTTAGTCTTATTTTCATCAGGAAGTTGGCACTAGATGACCTCCAGAGATCTCTCCCAACCTAAATTACTCTGCAATTTATACAGTGATTTAAACATAGTACAGATAAGGAGCAGACACTGCAGTAAAAGAAGGGTTGAGCATAGCTCACAATTTGGAAACAATAGGTGATTCATAGGCTAAAAGATAGAGGAGAGTTAAGCATGTATCTCTCCTTTGCATCTCAATATATTTGCATAGGCTGGTATTCAAAGGGTCTTGATAAGCCACTATTTAGTTGATAGGTCATAGAAATAAAGGTCTGGTGTATACATATTATGAATGTTGTTTAAAATCCTTATCCTTAACTCTCCTTAAAAGTATCCACTAGGGCTACACAAGTAGTATGTGTGTGTCAGGGGAATCATCTTATAAAAGGAGTGACTTTTAGCTTTTTTCACCTTTGATAGGTCATAAGCACACTTTTATTCATTTATGCCCATTTAAAAATAACTCAGTAACAACAGGGTGTTGTCCACCAGCCAAACTTTGTCCACCAGAATAAAACTTTCTACAATAATAGATTGTATTAGTGATATATTTGTGTATATTCATTTTGCAGCTGACTTGTTATGTTACTGAATCACTGAACCTCCATTCCTCCTATAACTAAGCATTTGTTTTGCTACTGCTGATGTTCACAAAATATAAACACCAGTGCTTGGCTATATAATGGTATGTGCCCTCCTAATATGTTTATGCTACAAATGGTGATTTGTGCTCCAAAGTACATTGACTACTAGTGCATAATGGGGCATTTTTTTCCTTGAACTAGAAGAATCATCATATGGTTTTGGAACTTGAACAATAAATACCGGTCTTAAATGGTGCCAATACCTTCTTGGGAGTCTGATCAACACAGGGATTAGTGTGTGTTTTATACCTTGTGATATTCAATCCTAGTTCCCTGAAGTTACTTCTATTTTCAAGAGGCAGGTAGTGAAAATTGTGGAGGTACCTCGAATGTCATCTAGTCCAAGCCATAGACTGTAACCACCAGTTTTGGATTCCCTTGTCACAGGGAATTGTGGCATATAGGTCCTTCTGCACTACAGGGTGCACCTTTCAGCTGTGGCCAAGCCAAATCGTGTCAATTCTGCTTTTTTTGGAACCTATCCCCACTTTTTAAACAGATATATGTACCCTCTGTCATTTTTACACTCATGAAGTCTGTCCCATGGTGTTATTTAAGGGTGGGTATCTCTGCTTACTCACCTTATAGCTCTTCCTGAGTGCTGGTGGTTGCACTATAAAAATAGAAACCAGTGATTTATGTTCATTCTTGGTAATAAATGACCTTGGGACCTAGTCTGTTAAGACTTAAGCTGTAAATAATTAAGCTTTACCTCTGCAGAACCCTCAACCCAGACTGTTTCTAACTGTAATTTTATAACAGTTAACTTCTAACTCCTTTCCTGGAGACTGTGGTCATGTAAAGTGATAAAAAAAAATTAAAAGCCATGCACACTTTTTAAATGTACATAATGCAGTAAGTGCTGTGCACAGTCAAAACCCCAAAAGCTGATATAACTGCAGAACAGCCATGTGTTAGTTCCACCAATTCCAGACAGGTGCAGGCTCTCAAGCTCATTGGTTCTCTATTTATTTTGAAAGTCTGTCAAAACTATAAGTTTTGTGCTTGACTAGTCTGATATGTTTTTACTTCGTATCCAGAGAAAAGGGGGTGCCAGGGAAACATGGAAGGATGCAATATTCCAGTATTAGATGATGAAGTAGAAGATTGTAAATTTCTGAAAAGATTAAATATCCTTTTTTATTTATTTTTTTATTTATTTATTAAGTTTGGACAGTGCCAATCATCTCTCATGGTCTAGGTTTTTCTAGTGCTAATTAATATTTTGGGCATTCTGGGTAGACTGATCTGTGAACAGCAATGCTCAAATTACACAGTGAGATTTAATCCTGTGAGCATATTGTGGTGAAATAAATTACTGACCAAGGCATTTGGAAGCAAGTGTTAAAGATGACAAAAGTGTCCAACTGAATGCACGACTGCACACACAAGTATTATGTCACATTTTTCTTCTGAGAACTGTCTAGATGCATGTGATTGCCTTGATTTTCAGGAAATAGGAATATTTTTCAAAATCAGTATTTAAAAGAGAGTAATGGAAGCTGGGCAGTTGACTGCTCTGTGGTTCCTTCAACCCCTTCCCCTAAAACTCCCTGAAACAGAGGAAAAAAAAAAAAGGAAAACTGTAGCTTTCATTTGGAGGGAGGATGGTTTGCATTTAATGATGCTCTTCTCTCTTATCTGTTACTCTTGCAAATCCTCTGGACTTCTTTTTCTGCTTTTGTAATTTGATTTTAAGTATTGACCTGTTGATCCAAGTGTTTCTTCTATTAGCAATCACTTTTCAATGTCTGTTTTCTATGTGTAATAAGATGGGGATTAAAAATTTTTCAAGTGTCTGTTTTCTATGTGCAACAACATGGGGATTAAAATTTAACAGGGATTGAAAAAAAAAAAGGAAATGCAAACTAAAATGGAAGAAAGGTTTTCTTCTTAACCTTATTTATATGTTTGGGAGGGAACACCACAGCTGACTCAACCTCTGTGGGATGTGGACAGTATGCAAAAATATATTATATTGTAGAGATAGAGTTAGTTGTCTCTAGATAATTCAAAAATACCCAAAAAAATCATTATGCTGCTTACAATTTCCGTTGTTACTCTTGCGGCTTGAAATGCATCCCAGATTCCTCAAGGGTTGTGCAGCCTTTTTTTCTTCCATAAATCTGGAGCTGTGGATGTTTCCTCCCCGCTCTGCTGCGCTTTACTCTTGGGGAAGGGGGCCGGGGGAGTCCAAAAGCCATTTCTGAGTAATGAACCATCTCGTGTTCAGGCCAACAATGTGAGTCAGAAGTGAGAGATACCTTCCGTTCCTTGCCTCCACTTGGACAGGTTTGGAAGTCTCTGGGAAAGCATTTGTGGTCAGTCTGGTGTTAGTTTTTATACCGCCTACGGTTAGTTTTCTTCATCATGTGTATTATCCTCTTGGATAATATCCCCTTGGAGTACACTAAAAATACGAGCAAGAGAGGAACATTAGATAAGAACAGCCTAATATTAGGGAAGTGCAAATTACATGACATCACAGTTCACATATTTCCATTTCAGGAGCAATCCAAAAGAGGATCATCTCCTCCATCATCAGAGCTGCCTTACTAGTTTATGTACTTAAGGACAACTTACAGGGATTAAACACTTGTTTGTTAAACATTCAAAGCAAGTGTCATCTGCTGTGGCTCTTTGTGTTAGATGTCATTACTGGAAATGAGGATGCTGCGCAATGTATGCCCGAAATTTTGGAGGAGAGCCATTGCTGCCACCGGTTTTGTGTGACCAGAGTACTTTGATCACTTTGAACACTTGCCAGAGCATCTGATCACGTGTGTTAGGGCTGCAGTGCCACTTCTGCTCGTGATTAAAAGGAAAGTGGATGTTTAGCATCTCTTGAGCTTCTGGATTGCACCACGCCTGAGCAGGAGAGGGAAGTCACACTGTTACTGGTGCAGGTGTGAAGGGAGGTGGTTATAGAATCTGGCAAAGTGGTGCCTGAGCTTCTGGCTGATGTGAAGCTGTTCAGTGCCAGGGAGGGGAAACCCCTGAGCACAATGAGAAGTAGCCATCTGCTAAGCAATGCTAGAACTTGGCAGGAGTGAACTGCACAGGAGCCCCTCGTGCTCGCCAATCGATTGGGCAGCAGGGAAAGATGTTAGGACATCTGTTGGGATTTCCCTGTTTGTAGGATGTTGGATCCTCTCCCTTACAAAAAATCTATGATTTCCTAATAAATTCCTTGCAGAAGCATACAAATGTTCTGGGAACTTTTAGAAAAAGAGCTATACCTGCCTTCACTAGAGAAAGAGGCAGTGAGGGGAGACAGGGGCAACCTTGCAGAAACAATAAGGGGTTTTGAAACTACTGGTCACAAGTGCCCTTTTTTGAATCTAAAACTATGTGGGCTTTTCCCCCATCCCTAGATAATAAGCTGTCAGTATTTTCTCTGAATCAGAGTACATTTTGTCAAGTCTCAAGGTCTTTCCTTTAGCCAGGTGTGAGAATCCAAGCCGAGGGCCCCTCCTAAAGTACAAGATGAACTCTTGGGTGACAGGGTTGCTGTGCAAGCGTGGCAGGAGGGGAAGGGCAACGCAGTTTGCTCTCAGCACCATGTTTCTGCTGAAGAAATCTCATGTCTCATCTGCATTTTTTTTTCTTTTGGGTGTAAGATTTTCAAGAGGTGCTGCTCCAGCAGTGAAACCGGAAAGCTTGTGACTAGGGGGATGGTCTTGTAGCTGGAAAAGGGCTGAATCCAGTGGCCTTCTCCCTTTCTAATTTCTGTAATCCTTAACCTCCCCAATCTGATTAGAGCTGTGATCTTATTCCATATTTCTAACTTTGTTTGGAGGAAATGGATGCGCATATCTCCCGTTAACATCACCTGAGAACCTGGCACTGGCTGAGGTGTACATATGCCTGGAAGAACTGAGTCACAAAGCTGAATAATGGCAAAGGAAGCAAGCTTTTTGGGTACAGAGTTTACCTAAATGTCACCTTCAGTGCTCTGGACTGCAGCTGTGCTGTTTTCCCTTCAACAAACAGCACAAAGGTAGTGAGCTTGGCCAGCCTGACTAGCTATTAATTGTGCTGACACCTTTGGCAAGGAGTACTGACCTTGCTGTGCATGAGCAGCAAAGGATTTGGTGACCTCTGTGTTCCCACCAGGCAATACAACATCCCAATTAATGGCTTTGCTCCCACCAACCTTCCTCTGTGCCTGATGAGGGAAACAGCCACGGCATCCCCAGAGTGGGTGACGTGGTTTGCCCACAGGGTCACTCCTGGAGGAGGTGGCTCAGTGCAATCCAGAGCCAGGCCCACACACAGGAGGTGAAGGATAAAGAACCTCTCTGCCTTGGAAGAGGTTTTTACAAACCATCACCAGCTGTCACTTGGGTATTTACCAAAACAGCTGTATAGGGCTGAACGGTGATCTGAGCATGATACAGGGCAGTTTGCTGCTGAAATACCAGCTTGAGCTGTGACTGAAGGTCTGTCCTCACCCATGTCCTCACTGAGAGTGGACAGCTGAAGCCCTGGGACCATTTTGCTGTCGGGTGGGCAATGGGTATGTGGCTGGAGAGGCTCGTCTCACTCAAGGACTTGACTGCATCTCTCCACTTGCTTTTGAAAACAGGACAAAACGTGGTGTTTGAGACCAGGCCAGAGGCAGTTAGGTGACATCAGACAGGTGCTGCTGTTGCACTGCCATCTGACA
This sequence comes from Manacus vitellinus, assembly GCF_001715985.3. Taxonomy (NCBI): domain Eukaryota; kingdom Metazoa; phylum Chordata; class Aves; order Passeriformes; family Pipridae; genus Manacus; species Manacus vitellinus. The sequence continues at coordinate 894,592 of NW_021940682.1, read as the reverse complement.
GACAGCATCCATCTGCAGACTGCAGCAGCAGTAGATGTGGCTCCTCTGATCAAAATCCATGCTGGCCCGTGATGCCGACTGCAGTCTGTGGAGGTTTCCCATTGTATAGTGACCTCTTTTTGCAATAAAACTGGGTTAACACATTGGTGAAGTGGCATATGGATAGCTGGTGATGGGTAAAGGTAAGCTGGGAGAGAACAGAAGGTTTTAAAAGCTGTTTAGAGCCTAAGAAAGTGGCTGAGGACCTTGAGGCCTCTGCTCAGCAGGGGTTTTGCTAACTACCAGTTTGGTTGTAGGCAGTCTCAAAAGGGCTACGTCCTTAGTTTGTAGTGAAAATTTTTAGACTGTGACTCAAGTGTGGGTAGTCTGGGAGCTATCTAAGTTGTTTGTTGATGGACAAGGGTGAGGCATCTGGCAGCCTTCCTACTGTCCTAGTAAAACACCTTATCCCTGTGCTAAATTTTACTTGGGCCATAAACTCAATCCCTGCAAGGTGCAACTTGCTCTTTTACCCTGGATTTCAGACTGACACCTACAAAGAAGTTGAGATTTTTGTCACCTTTTTGCATTCTTGTAAAGGCAGAAAGAGGGCACAGCCAATTAGAGCAGTAATTGCCATTTCCCTTAAACCTATCTGTGAATGAGCTTTCAGAAAGCTTAATGCAACAGACAGGCAACATAAATTACCATATCCATTCACAAAAAAAAAAAATAAAATCCTACCTCTAATTATTTTGGTCTCTCTGTTGGGAAAGGCAATATTTACAATTGTCATTGTTAATTTTCTCAGTTGTCATCCAACTCAATCAGACAGGAGATGAAGGACAGTCACATCCTCAGTGTGGATGGCAAGCTCAGTCCCCATCTTAAAGACTTTGGACAATGTCAGGAACTATTTTTGAGTCTACAGCTGAATTATTTCTCCTCTAATAACTTTCTTTTTTCCCCCAGAAAGTCTGCTGTAGGTGTGCATGAAAAAAAGGAAAAGGAGGAGAAAAACATAAGGCTGAATTAAACAATATGAGGAAAGAGAAGAGGTTATACAAAGTTCAAGAAGCAAAGGGATATGGTTTAGAAAAACACTGAGATAATGAAAGATAATATATAGATGAAGTAACTGTAATATTGTTCCCCCTGAAACTTGCCTTGTGGGCTCCTGTGGGAAAATAGAAGTTGACGTGTGCTTACTTTGGATTGCCTGTCTGGAAAAACACATGAGATGATACAACATCCTTGTAGGCCTGTTGATGTGAGTGATAAGTTATAAAAGAGAGAGGAGGGAGCAGTAAGCCAACTATTCTTGATCAGACAAGACTGAGGAATAGGATATTTTTACAAGCCCAGTTTAACACTGGTTTGTCATGTGTTGCTGTTACCTTTTCCTTTTTTTTGACTTTTTCTGAAATTAAGAACCTAACGTGTTTTTTGGGTATGCCGTGGATAGAAGCAGTATTATAGGAGTTTAAATTGAACAAGGGTTTAACTTATTTGTTGAGAAAAACCTTTTCAGAGTAAGGCTAATGAGACCCTGGATTTCCCCAGGTTTTTAGCCTCTCTCACCAAAGGCCCAAGGAAGAGGTTAGAAAGTACTGCTTTTTGGGAAATACCTTGTCACAGTTGCTGCTGCCTTAAGGACGTGAGATGACTTCTTTCCTTTTCAGCCCCATTTCTGTGATTGTTTGGGAAACTTTTCTAGAAAGTTGCCATTGAGTTTTGGGGAAGCACATACGCACAGATAATTGATATGATCTGAATAACTTCCCAATAATTTTGTCCAGGGTCTTTTTTACTCTGGGTCTGCCACAGACCTGCCTAGGTTAGGCAGGAAGCATATTGCTTAGAGTCCTGCATGAAAGCACAGGTATCTAAATATTTATGTCAGTGTGTTTCTTATTTCTTTATATGTCTATAACATGAATATACTTTAGCCTCCTTTATAATTTTTAAATAGAGTTGAGCTCAAAACTATACGTGCTTAACACTTGAAACATTGTATGAAAATATCTGAAAGCTCTTTTTCATAAAGCGTCTTCTTTAAAAGCTTTGGTTTTATTCTTTAGTCTAATTTTTCTCTTCTAGTTGCTTCTCACAGTAACATAAAGGCAGATGAAATGGAAACAAGTAGTAAGTACTGGGAATGGCAAATAGAAAAAGGATAAGTAGAGAAAAAAAATTCTGCTTTTCATGGGATTTTAGAAGTCTGGGTGCTTGCTAGAAGTGCTGGCTCTAATCCAATGTGCTTTTATTGGCATATATGAACAAATTATCCAGGGCACAGCTATTTTTCTTACTGTAGTAAAAACAGGGAAGCTGAATAGAGGCTTTGTGTAGGACAAATATTTTTCCTTTGAAACAGAGTACGAGTTTAAAGTTTATCTAGTGTGCCTTCTGGAAAAGGGAAAAATACACTTCTCAATCTCAGCAAATAGAGCTGAACTCTATAAACAGAATTTAATCACTGGTGCAGTTTTATAACATTTCTTAGTAGCCTAACAATGTGGGAGAAAGCTCTGTTTATACAGGCCTTTGTCCCTCAAAAATTTTCTGTGGATGCCCCTTCTGTAGCATCTTTTGCAGGGCTCTAATATTTTCTAGCCATATGGGTGTAACCAGGAGAATAAGGCCATTGTGAAAGATAGTTTTTAAGGCAACATTCTTCAAGGGCTGTCTCCATGGGTAATCCTTCTTATTCCAATTGAAGCAGCTCACTTCATTGCAGTATCATTGCTGTTCAAAGTTGAGCAGCCCTTGAAGTCTGACAGTTCTGTTCAGCATCATGTATTAGAAGTATCTCCAGTATCATTTGTGCAAGATCCCCATGAAGTAGTGACTCAACTTGAAAGATAAAGCCCTCATTATTTATTCTTAGGTCAGTAGGAGGGTAACCATATCTTTGAAAAAAAAGATTTTAGGTGAGTATTTCTTAAGTAATGTTAAGATCACTAGAATCACCTCTAGAACAATTCTTGAAGGGCTTGGAATTGAATGGTGCAGTCAGATTTCCCCAGCCTCATCTGTCACTCCTCCAACCAGGAAAAGATCAAAAAGCATCACCTCATATGGCCTCTTAGCTCCTTCCCTTTCTCCTTTTTACCTTCCCACCCACACTTATTTCACACACACTTATTTCTGGGAGAAGAACCAGTTGAAGAACAGTGAATCCATGTTCTGAAAGATTTGGGAAAGTTATCTGCCTTCAAAACCTGTTGGAGCTTTACAAAAAAAGAGCTCCTCTGAGGTTTCCTGAGAGCAGGGTAGTATCTTGGGCTCCTGACCCAAACTGAGGTTTCCATTGGGAAACTATCTGACACCAGTATAAAGAAAATTTTACATTGAAAATGCCTCAGCAAGTATTTTCAGTTGAATGAATGAGTAAATTGCAATAAAGTACCTGGTTTTAGCATTTCAGAATCCCTTTCTAGTGATAGTTTGTTCAATTTGTCTTGGTAACCAGCAATGACAAATTCCTGGGCAAAGTTTTTTTGTGATATGTGAATATTCAAACTCCATGATTAGAGGAAATCGGAGCCAAAACCATTTTGCACTGCTTACAATTTATCTTTTATAAAAGTTTCTAATTTTGTCATCTTTAATCACTGGATGTTTGCTGGAAACCTAGTATGTGATTATAAAGGCCTTAAATTTTAAAAAAGTATAAATGCTTCTGAAAGTCAGGCCTGTAAACTTGCCAAGCCTGGGCATTCACATCAGGGACTGATTTTGGAAATGTGAATTTGTTAATGGATTCGGGGGGGGAAATCACATTTGCGCATTTGATCAGGTAATTTAAAACAAAACATCAAAAATTTGACATTAGCTAAATATATGATTTCATCATGGTAATGCATGTAGAGGAAGGGCTTGGCCCAGATTAGTGGATGAGAAGATTGTATCCGTACATAGAAACATAAATAATTGAAACTACAAAATCAGGGACATGAAATGCCAAAAGCTTAAATCTATTTTCTTCCCGCAGATCGTGGAATCTGTTATTTTTTCAGTCTATTTTCTTCCACGAAACAATTGCTGAGTTACCTCAGTGCACTGTAAATACTGCAGCAGGGTGTGACTTCAGTCAGCTGTGACCTCAGTTCAGTAAGTTCTTTTACATTTGACTCACTTTGTGCTGAATAATTGTAGCCTCAATGTGGAATAATCAGTTATGCTTAGATGTTTAAGATAGTGCCTTTTGTTTAGTCACTGGGTTGCCATATATACTTTTTGGGTTATGGGCTCGTTAATGCAACCAAAAATTGATGCCCAAGATTTTTTTCATGGTGCAGACAAGCATCTCCAGCTGATGCTTGGATGCAGGTGAGTTATTGTGTGTCTCAAAGTGCTGAGAACTGCCTAGACTCTGCTCAAGGTCACGCATCCCACTGCAGTCATGTGCCTGTTTCTAACCTCAGGTGGGGGGAAGTTGTCCTTGAAGTTTATTGCTTCAAATTCATGGTTCAGAAGGAAGAATCATCAGGGAAATTCTGTTTGATATTAGAGTAACTGGCTATTTGACTTCACACTACTGTAGAAGCAAACATGTCACACAGGTCTTCTCATATCTCTATGATACTCCACTCTGCTGTGGAGCAGGAAATGATTTTGGATTACTTGATTGGTGTCAAGGAGGTATTTCAAGAAGAAGGGAGAAAAATAAATGTTCCCTTGAAAAACATTTTTTTCCAGTGCATATTTTTTTATGACAATGAAATAATGGTATTTTTTTGACAATATTAAATTGAGCATCTTGGTTCACTTGGCAGCACTGAGTGAGTTCTGGGTTCTTTCTTTGTAAAAGAGTTTGTAGAAGTCTGCTGGTGCTAGATCTTAAAATAGCTTATAGTGCAACTTATTCTCCAATTTTATTTAAAGTATAATTTGTTTTCTTCTGTCTTTTCTCTCTTCTGCCTTATTTTCAGAGTCTCTGTGGTAATTAATTAAGAGGCAACTTAGATACCAACTTTCAGGAGCAGCATTTTCCCCCATAGATTAAACACAAGCTATTTTTTGTAGGTCTCAGAGTTTGAAAGAAATAAGATCCCTGTAGCACAGGGTAAATTTTGAACAAAACATACAGTTTTCTGTTGCATATATCTATGAACCAGCTTCAGAGTCAAACCTCTGTGCTGAATTAGGGCATGGGTTTGACTCACAGGTATTGGCATTGTTGCTGCTATTCACTACAGCTTCATAACTACATGGCTTCGAGGACAAATTCTACTTCTTATGTGTTTTATGTGTGTATGACAAGTGAAAACTTGGTCCCTTTTAGGAGACATGCTGGCTAGATTTGGAATTAATTCAAATACTCTCCAGGAATCATGTATTAATGTAATACTTTCATATATATATGATGTTGCCATTACATTGAAAATATTAGGGCAATATTTTAAATTACTTCTGAAAATATAAACACTTTACCAACTTTTTGTGCACTAAAAACTTGTCTAATCACCAAAACTTGTGATGGTGGTGTTTGTTTTAAATCATGTTACCTAAAACCTTGAGCTTTTGTATATCAGCCTTGTGAAGACTTGTTTGCACATTATTTGATTTAGTCCTTCCCTAGGGAAGTTTGAAGAGTTAGTTAGCATTACTAGAGTATGTGCTCGTTTGTTAAGTTTTAAAAGTTTTAGGTTTTCTATTGAGATCTACTGTGAGCTTATCTTTCAGCTCAGCATTGCTAATTTGCTGTGGCCTGATCAATAACATTTCAGTCTTAAGTATTTGTTCACCTTCATTTTTTGTTTTCACTGAACTGCACGAAAACTGCCTTGTTAATGATTTTTTGTTTTTGTTTTTGTTTTTTTTTTTTTTACACCATATAGAAAATTTGAATCTTGCAGTAAGATAAAGAGCAGGAACCCTTCCCACAGTATATTTCGAGGCCTTTCAGATATATCTGAATTTGCATTCAGAGCACTTTACTGGTGAAAGATGAAGGTTAAATTAACAATGCTGTGTCATCAAAGAATGCCATCAGTGGGTGGCCCACAGTGGTGTGAAGCTTGGCTGTTTAAGGTGATTGGGAAGCCAGAGGATGCTGCTTCTACTTAACTTTTTTGTGTTGTTTAATTTAAGATTGTAACCTATTACTGACATAGAAATTTGTTCTTCTTTGGAACTGGCTGATGGACTTTAATAGAAATGTGCCTTTGTTCTGATTTATTCTTTGTGCTGCCACGTTAAGAATTAGGTGTCAGCTGTGTGAGGCATTTGTGTATGGCTCTTTTTTTGTTTTTTTTAATGGGGTAGAGTTGAAGTTTGAGTAGGGAATAAGAAAGTCTTGCAATGGGAGTCATCTCTTGCCATGTCTGAGCCCACAGTAACTGCAATGTGTGTGTGTGTGTGTGTGTGTGGCTGGCTACAAGGTCTGCAAAACCAAAACTGAGGAAAGCAAATTTGTGAAATCAAGAATTAAATCTTGCCACAATTCTATCAAACTAAATTAGAGAGGCAATTTGAGCATCTTGTCCTTTTTTTTCTACTCCTCCTCCATGTTGATTTTAATGGTATGGTTAGAGTATGTCATTATATAGTTTCAGTTCAGCTTTTGTTATGAACTCTACCATGCCAATTTTTAAGTGTCACTGTGTCATGACACAGATATTAACTTGCAAATAAATGTGGATAGGTGATTAATAAGCATGTTTCATTTTGTCAGCTTGCAGCAGTAAGCAGTATTTCAACTATGTTGGAAGTTCTTTCATTTTTTGGCCAGAATGAGAGGAAGACTTTACCTCAACCTAAAGACATTGTCTTGTTCATTTTTATATACTTACAGTTCCTCCACAGTAAGTCTTATCATTTATTGAAATTTTTGCAAGTGATTCAGTGCAAGAAATTGTTGAGAAGTATTTCAGCAGCTACACTCATAGCCTGTTTTCAATGTGAAGGGAAAATTATAGCCAAATTTTGTTACCTTTTTGACATGTGTTATCTTCAGGAAAGCATGATCATATGTCATCTTGGTGGAAGCACCCTTTTCACACTGTTTCTTGCTGAATTTTCTGCTGTCTCCTTTAAACATGCACATTAGTATTATAATACTTCTTCTAAATTTGCATTTCTAGAGTAGAGTTGATGTCTTGTCGGTTGTACACTGCAAACTGACTTTCAAATTGGTGTCTGGGGTGCCCCCTTTTGAAATCTAACTATCTTCTCTGAAGTATGAGGTAACAAAATATAAAAGGAAGTAATGAAAAAGATGTGAAGAAGGGAAATACAACTGTGGTTTCTGTCCTATGTGAGCAGAATTCACCAGTGAGTGGTTCCAAGGCAGTTTGGGTTTGTTTGGTTTTGGTTTTATGAAAAAAAAAAAAAAAAAAAAAAGCAAAGCAAAGTTTTGATACATCTCTTTTCAGGTGGAGATATTGAGTGTGTTGTAGTCATGCTGGAGTTCGGATTTCTGAGTAAAAATAGTATCCTTTGCTAGCTCGTATTGTACTTGAGGTAGACTTATCAAAGATACTAATTTTGATGGTACATTATAATCCCTTTTTTCTACTTCCCTCTACAAATTCCTTCATATGCCATAGACACCTTCCTCTTTTGACTGTTCTGTATGGATGGAGGTTGTTTGGAGTTTGGGCTTGTTTGTTTTTTTTTCTTAGTGTTTTTTTTTCTTTTCTCCTTTCATTTTTTCTTTTAAACAAGAGACTGGTCTTCCAGCTCTGGTGGTACATTCTGCAAGGTCTGCATAATGATCCTTATCTTGGTAATTAATACTCATGTTGCTTTGGATGAGGTATTTAATTCTCTAATTAAAAATAGCAGTGAGTGGTGGCTTCAGTGCTTGGCATATTTATTAAAGTTCCTTTGTTGCAATAGGGATTTTAAGTCTTTGAAGCTTTTGTATATGTAAAGCTGTTTTGTTTTCTTTCTATACAGTTAATTATAAATCATGGCCCAGACCTGAGTTAAATGAATGGAAATAGGTTGCTATGCCACAATAAGAACCTGTTTTCAAGCAGGGTCTTTATTAGTGTGTCAATAATAAGAGTTAACTCTATGAACACGATCTATCTGAAGTTTATTAATTCAGTTCTTCCTGTTGGTCTTCATATTTCTCTCCTTTCTTAAAATAAAAGATAGCTATCTTAGTTGTATTGTTAGAATATTTCCTTAAGAGTGAATCACTGGAAGATATCATAGTAGGAAAAAGAAGACCTAAAGGACATTTTTTATCTTCTTTGTTTTTCTAATAGCAAGCTTTGCTTTTAGCTAACAATTATTGCTCTGAAGACAGTTCTTGCATTAACATATTAAGTCTTCTACTTTGATTGATAATTATGACACCAAATTTTCTTAATAAATAGGAATATTGCTAATGAATTTAACATAGGACGAAGTCTTAACAAAGGACTGAGGAAAAAAATACTAAATTTCAGAAAATGTCAATGAAAATCAAATCACTTTTTGGAACTGGACAAAACAGCATTGATCAACCTGATCTGCTGCACTGTACCATGGAGGTGGAAAAACACTTACAAATCCCTCCTCCTGGGCGGTGCTGTGTGCCTTGTCCTGTGGTGGTGTCCCCTGCCTGCCCAGAGTTGTATTCATTTGTCTGTCACCATTTTTAGTTGTTTGAAATGCTCCTACACCTCTGACCCCTTACACAAACAGGAAAATAATAGTCTGGGTTTAAGTTCAGCTTTCTGTAAGGAGTGAAATTCGGGGAGGAGATGGGGTCACATCCAGTCTTTTCCTCCCCAGTCCCAGGTTTCTTTGGCAGGAACCCCAGTTAGCTGACACTGCATCCACCACAAGGGTTCTTTGGGGGTGCACTAAAATCTAAATGTAGGATTTAACTTAGTGCAGGTTTGTATAAGCTAAAACACAGTGTAATTGGTGCTCGTGGCCATGCTGGACAACTACTCTGAACCCAGAGAAGACCTCAAAGTTAACAGCATTTTCAAAATTATGTTACTGTGGCTATTTTATTGGCATGTTTGCTTGAAGTCCTGACACAGGATTGTATACTTGAGTATATATATTCCTTTCTCAGAAGTCTTCAGCCATCAGTCTTCATAAACAAAGAGTGGCTTGAGAGGGGCAAAGGTGACAACAGGTGGTGAATCAAGTCCAAATGTTTGTGTTGAAACTGCACCACTGGTAGGGCCTGGCTTTCAATTTTCTGTGTGATTTTTGCTGTCATTTTTTTGACCAGCCTTTGGATGCTCCAATCCACTTAATGGAAAACCAAAAACACTGCAATGCAAAGCTGCTGCCAGTTCAACCGTCTCTGAGAAATTCTGATTTCAGTGTGCTGAGGGTGTAAAACCTCCAGGGATCGTTTCTGAAGTATTACTTAGTTATACATGCGTGTGCATCTCGGTGTTTATCTCAAGGCAAGGTGTTGAACAGCCAGCAGAACTCGTGTGTTTGCTCTTGGTTGTGCTCTGAAGCAAGTCCCGAAGCAGAGGGCACCAGTGACATTTCATGTGGCTCTTCAGGATGTATTTCTGCCAGGAATTTCCAATTTGTAAAATTGGTGGCTGGAGCAAAAATACAAATAGGAGAGTGATGGGTCGGAACAACAAGGTAGACACAAGGAGATGATATTTAAACACTTAAACATGAGTAGGGAAAGTGTGTGTGGGTGAACAGGTTGCTGTTTGAGAAGAAACAGATGAAAAACAGCAAGTCATGCAGCAAGTTAAGTGGGTTTTGTACATTCTGTAGAACAGCAGTGCTCAGTGCTGGGGGATAGCAATAAGGAGCATTTTAATTGATGCACAGTGAGGTTACAGTGTAGCATGGGCATATCGAACTTTTTTGTTGTTTTTGTTCTTCCGTAATATTTTTAAAAGGGAAAGGGTGGAGAGAGAGTGTCCTCGTCTGACATTGCTACACTGTCAGATCCACTTCAGAAAAGTGTTACCTTGTGGTAGTTCACTGGTGTTTGTTTAGGCTGGAGCTGCACCCTGTGCCTGCAGCTCTGGCTGGGGAAGAATTCTTTGGGGGTGTTGGGAGCACAATGGCATAACAATGGCTTTTTGCTAACAATGCTTTCTTAATTGGTAAATAATTATCATTCCAGCTGTTATTGGCTTTCCTTTTCCTTCCCCTACATCCTTCTCTCCTTAACCCTTCCTCCTCCATAATTTCTAAAATACCCAGGTCATTATATGGTTTCTTTTTTTGTTTCCATATGATGTTGTCGTCTGCCACTGGGTGGGACTGATGGTTTCAGGATGAGCAGAAAAGAGCACCAGTCTCTGGAATATCTAATTTTCTTAAATGAAATATCTGTACCTTTCTAGAAAAGGTGTGTGTGTGGTGGGGGGAGTTAAATAAATTGAGGGGGTTTGTTACTGTCAAACTCCTGGGAAATTAAATGGCACGACATGTGAGTTGTTGATGTGTCAGCCTTTTGCACTTGGATTGAGTTGCTTTTATCAGGTGCCACACTACAAGGTGAGGAAGACAAAGAGTATTTTTGCATTTGGACATTTTTTTAAGGATGAATATTTATGACCTGTATAATCATGTTGTACACCGGTGTGGTTCTCCCCACGCTTGGGATTAGATGATCTGCAGACTGCTAAAGAATCAAAGCACATCTGTCTCAGAAATGGTTTGTCTGTTATAAAGACTGGACCTTTGTCATTTGCATACCTGCTGACTATCAGTATACTGATATATTCAGAAATAAAGCCAATGGCAGCAGTGGAGTGGATTTATTTTTGTTCAGTCTCTAATCCTGCCAGAAGATAATTTAGTGTTCATTTGTGTTTAGAAATTTCATATTTATGACCATTTTCTTACTGGCTTTAATAACATAATATTTTAATATATTTAGAGATAAACACCTTAATATATGTCTTGTTATGCATTATTATTTTATCTGTTTTCTTATCATTCTTTTCTTCTTGAATTCTTACTTAGTTTTCCTGGTTTTAAATAATTCTCTTTCCGAGTAGGCTTGATTTTTTTGCAGGATCCTGAGACATGACCATTTTTGGCCTTATTCACAAGTAAACTGTTGATACTTCAGGCCTGCTTAAAGAGGGATTGTACAGTTAATTGTGAAGGATGTTTATTTTAAAGGCTAGGACACCAGAGTATGCTGCTGTGAACTGCTGGGCTGAGGTGAAAGGGAAGATTAAAGAGGAAGCAGAGTTTATTAATAGAGGCCTAGATGACAATGGCTTTGCAGTGTGCAGGAGTTCACTTTTGCTACAGGACTGACTGGTTAAAAGAGATGAAAGAGCATTTGAGATGAGAAATACAGCAGAGAAAGTCATACAAGTCAATAATAAACAAAGCACTGCACATTCTGTTTCCCTTTTGTGGTTTTTCCCTTTTCTCCCTTAATCATGCCCTTAATTAAAAAAAAAAATAAAGAGTTTTCCTAAAATGTATTTTTCTGAAATATTTAGGTTGAAAGATATGAAATTGGCTTATAATTTTAGGGGACTATGAGTAGCTTTCTGATGCTGTTATAAATATATAGACTAATTATAAATAATTATGGTAAAGGGTTTGTATTCACATTCAAGACCTTTCTTGAACAAAGTGACAGAAGCATTGCACAGCCTCTTGAAATTGTCATGTCAGGGTAGTTGTCTTGGCAGTTCAAAAGCATTGGAAAATTGCATGAGGGGCAGGAAATACTGTTGGCTCTGCTCAACTTTCAGATAGCAAGTCGTGTTTTGTTTGCACATCAGCTAAAAGTGACTAAAGCTTTTGTGCTTACTTGGCAGAACAAGCTGCTTGCCTTGTTTTTTTTTTTTAGGAGTAAAAATTTCTGAATTCTGCGTTTCAGCATCGTTTCATTCAAAATACAACTTTGAAGCTGTTTATATTTACTTTTAGTGGTGTTATGTGTTACAGTGGGCAAGTATTTAGTCATCAGATATGTTTTCTTTCCCCGGTGTGAAAATCTGCTCAGCTTCTTTGCTGCTTTAAAACTCAGTGTGTCATTTGGACTTCAAAGGCTCAAGCTTGAAATTCTAATATATTACATTCCTTCTACTTAAAATTTCTGTTTCACCACTTTCATAAAATCAAATGGAATACAAATACAAACCAAGTATTTGTCAGATTAAGATGTCAGAGGAGAGGAATTATTCTGAGTTTTAAACCAAGTTGTTTTTTTTTTTTCCCAGATCTCACTTTAAAGCAGATAGTTGCAGAATTTGTTATAAATGGGGCTATGAAAAAGATTACAAATGATAGATTATGCCAAACAGAATTATTAAATAAGTGTTATCTTAAACAATGTATGCATGGAAAGTAGAGGATATTGGGGATACCGACAAGCAACGGAGATAATCTGTGTAAATGTTTTGGATCTGGTCACTCTTAGGAAGCTAATCCCAGGGTAAACTGTTAAGCAGGGCAGCAAATTGGGCAATGGTTGCAGATTATAAGAATTAATAGCAGATAGGAAGTGTTGAAGAGCTTAATTGGCAGCCTGAGCTGGAGAAGAGCACTGGGAGTAGCCTTGGTCCATGGAGTCACTGAAACAGAACAAGGAGTGCACAGTGACCTGGCAAATTCTGCTGAGAAAATGAATAGTTGTATCCTTTCAAGTCATGGGACAATTTCAGGATGCTTCCCAAAGGTTATAATCGCTAATGAATCGAGCAACACTCGGGTAGTAATTTACTGGAGACAGTTGCTAAGGACTGCACTCTATAAAAAGCAAGTGGGATATGATATATTTGTGGGGAAATGAAAGTAAAATGTAGGGAAAGTAAAATGTAGAGATGTCACTACAGAGGTTTTGCAAGGAGCAATCAAAGATTTAAAAGAAAATTAAATAAATATTAAAAAAAATATACCAAGCCAAATTACTAAGTATTTAGTGCCCACTAAAGGCAGCACCGTCCTTCCACATGATTTCACTCGGCATATGGAATACAGCTGGGTTCTGGTTAGTTTTGCTAACTGCATCTGAGGCAGGAGATGTCAGGTGTTCATCAGGAAGGTATAAAAACCACCGTGTTCTCTCAGTACAGAAGACTGAAAGCAGCTTGTTTGTCTCCTGCAGTGGCAGAACTGTTTAGAGCTGAGAACAGATTTTGATTGGCATTCTGCATGAAAGGGGAAAGCAGCAGAATATATGTGGGGGCAAAGAGCAGTAGGTGCTGCTGCTGCTTTGTGGAACAGGAAGAGAACACTGAAAGTGAGGCAGTAAAGTTGACTCAGCAATTCAGAAGATAAGCTGCTTGTAAGGTGGCCTTAGTACAAACAAAGCTGGTTGTGCTTACTTTGGAAATGAAGCTTTTGTTAGGTAAAAATTATATCTGACATACTTTTGACTGTTTTGCAGAGTTAAGTCTTTTTTTTTTTTTTTCTAATTAGTGACTGAGATGTTGAGAAATATTCAAATTACATTATTCATGTATATATGTAAATGAAAGAATATTTACCCATGGTGAATTTGAATATAAATTTGAATATGAAAGGGTTATGACAGTCGGTTTCCATAGTCAGTTTTAGCTTCAATGTGCATGTTATGTATTAAAGGGAGAAGGCATTTTTTTAACTGTTTTATCATAGCCTTTTCAGCACTGCTTTTATATGAAAGATTTTAAC